>NC_051317.1:14400429-14729179 GCF_015220235.1 Choloepus didactylus
ATTGGATATTAATATTCAGACTTGAAAATGTTCTGCACAGGCTTGGTTAACTCACTGGGGAGAATAATAGTCTTGAGAGGGAGTTTTGAATGTAGTTCAGAAATAATTAAATGCCTTCCTTGATTGAAATAGAAAGGCAATTAAGACAAGAAAGCATTTTTCTCTGTGTTATCTAGGACATATTTTTCTCATTTTCCTTTTGTAATGGGAAATTTTTAAACTCAGTGAAACTTACTCAGAGGGGTGACAAATTACTCCTCGAGAAGGGAAGGTAGATAAAGTTCTGGAGCCTCAGCATGGGATTCTGGAGTAGCTTGATATTTGGGACTCAGGCAAGCTGAGGTTCCTGGAGCTGCCAATGTATAAAGTTGGAAAAGTTCTTTAGCCTCTCCGGGTTTCAGGCTCCCTAATTATAAATTAGGAGTAAAAATATCAACCCACAATGGTGGTACTGTCAGGTTTAAAGGAGCCTGGCTATCAAGTGCCATTACATAGAAGCTGAATGGCAACTCACAGCAGACTTGACAAGAGGTTCCAGTGACTTATTTTAACAGTGATGTAAGCTCTGCTCACTTTACGCAAGCAAATTGTCTCACAGCTGCATGTCTCTGCTTATCTGAGATGAGACGGAAATCAACCCAGGTATGTGTCTATGAATAGGGTAGTGGAATAGAGAGGGAAGGGAGCCAGTGACAAAGTAGAATGTTAAAGATGTTGCGACCATTAGTTTCTCCACACACACAGATTATTTATCTGATGGTGTTTTATTTATTTCACTAATATGTATTGGAAAAGCTCTGTGAGGGGTAGATGGATGAACAGTCCTCAGCCCCTGTCTTCAAATGCCGACTCTTCAAAGGAACAGTAGGGAGGAAGGAGAAGACTAATATTTGTAGAGAGCAATCTACGTAGTTAGAGACCAGGACACCTCCCATCCTGTGATTCTGCAACCTATAGTGAAGCAAGGGTTGGCAAGGGTTGGCAAACTATGGCCTCTGGGCCAAATCCAACCTGCTGCCCATTTTTATAAATAAAGTTTTATTGACACGCAGCCATGCATTAATTTATGTATTGTCTATGGCTGCTTTCATGCTACAACTTCTGGGTGTAGTAGTTATGACAGACAGTATATGGTCCACAAAGCCCAAATTTTTACTCTCTGTCCTGTTACAGAAAAAGTTTGCTGACCTTTGCCCTAAAACTTCAGAATCAGGGCTAGATCCTCTGATTTAGCCCACAAAAGCACAGAAGGGGGAAGAAAGAGAGTGAAGATTGTATGGGAGGTTTTTATGGACTGTGTATGGAAATGGCTTTCATCAATTTGACCTACATTTTGTTGGCCTTAACGCAGTTGTATGGCCACATCAGGCAGCAAAGGAAGCTGAGAAATGCAGTCTAACTATGGGCCGGGAGGAAAACACCTAACAGTTTGTAGGTCCAGAGAAGTTAAGCAACTTGAGGTCCAGAGAGGTTAAGCAACTTGCCTCATGGTCACCCTGCATCAGAATAGTGGGATCAGGGATTTAAATCTCAGGATATCTTGCTCTGAAGCCTCTGCTAATTTCTCTAAAATGTATCTTGAGAGTGGGAGTTTTCCTAGCTTTTGAAAAAAATTCTAAAATTTGGCGTTTTCATTTCAATGATAATCTTTTAAATTTATGCATAGTCATATCATCTGGGAAATCATCTTAAAACTGAGTATCAACACAAAAGTTTTGAGCTCATTTTTGAGTTTGTATCTATTGGTGATTCTTAATTATGATAGCCTGATGAGAAAGGGACAGGTGTGGACTTGTTAATGAAACAATTCCTTTAAGCTTTTCTTACACTACATGAATTAAGAAATGCTTTGTGGTAATTCAAGAGAGAGATAGAGATAGAGATAGAGATAGAAATAGAGAGAGAGAGAGAGAGAGAGAGAGAGAGAGAGAGAGAGAGAGAGAGAGAGACAGATAGGGAGAAAGGATAGGAGAATTGAGTCATTACAAAGGACATAATTATATAGACATATCACACCTGAAAGAACAGACCTTGTTGAACTCAGGACCTTGTTGACATTTGAGGGGCAATTTAGTTTCCACAAAACATCACCCAACAACAACATTTTTATTATTTTCATTTATGAACCTTTGGATTTGTGGGGTTTTCATTTTCATTTGCTTGGCAATTTGTTTTCACAGTTGTTTAAGAGTTATGCTTACACATATTTAGGTAACATGATAGCACAATTAATTTTATAGAAACATGAGGGGTCTAGGAGAATATTTTCTCCTTAAAAGGTATCTGTATCTGACTCAAGCTTAAGAGACTCCCCCCCACAGATATGGTTCCCTTTTATCTCTTTTAGTTCTCTTTCATTAAACTTGAGTGATATATGGATGCCTTTAAGAATTTTAATTAGGAAAGTGTACAAGTCAGGACAGGCTAAGTCAAGCTGCAATAATAAGCAAATCTCAAATCTCAGTGGCTTAAACCACTTGCTCACATTAAATCCTTTGCATACTGGTAAAGAACTCTGTTCTTTGTCATCATCTCTGCAGGACCTATGCTGATGGGTCTAGCCTCAGCAGTATCTCTGGTTGAGGATGTTGAGAGCTCTGGGGTTTTTTCACCAGGAAGTAAATGCTGTGGCCCAAGCAAGTCAGATGTCCATACTCAACTTCCAAGGCAAGGGGGTGCAATCTTCTTGGGTGCCCAGAAAGAGAGGAGAGCCAGACTATTAGCTGATAGCCATAGTGTGTGCCACAGAACGCATCCTGCACCTTTCTATAAGAGTGCCCCATGGCCTGTTTTTTTTTTCTAATACAATTTTATTGAGATATATTTACACACCATATAATCCATCCAAAATATACAATCAATGCCATGGCCTCTGATAGTTTGTATTTCTGTGTAGAGCTGCAGACAGCATTCTTAATTTTATAGGCACCTGTAGCTCTTAGGTTACAGCCAAACCCTTCTGCTTACTATCCTTGTGGTACGGGCAAATCTAAACCTCAGTTCCTCCTCTTTAAAATGAGGGGGAGAAATGTCAGTTGCAAGGTTTGTTGAGAGGAGACAATGTGAAACCACATCATCAATTGCAAATTCCTGTTCTCATGACGGAAATAGCATTATTCCTAGCAATCAGTCGTGCCGCGCCAAGAATAAAGAACAGTGACGATTTCACTCTACAGCATTTGTCACACAATCAATATTTTCTCACAAAAATTTTCTGAAAATTCATAGGAAATTTCCTTAGATGATAATGAAACCTGAAGAGAATGGTTCTCTAACATAAAAGCAAATTTCTCCTCTTGTCTACAAAATGACAAAGCATTTTAAATGACCCCAAATCTATATGGCCCACTTTTCTAGCAAATTCCCACATTAAAAAAATAATTGAAGTTGAAAAAAAGAAGTACTATCTCTCTTACAAAGAAGCCATTGTTTTAAGTTTTGTTTTAAGTTTTGTTTTCATATCAGTATGAAAAATAAAAAAAAAATTACTAAAACAATGCTCAGGATTGAAAAACAGAAAAATTCTTATATTGTAGCACTAACTCCTGAAACTGGTATCACCCAAATATTGCAGAATCCTAGCTTATTTGAAATTAATGATATCGTGCAGCTCATCTTGTCTAACACTCTTATTTTCCAGATGAGGGAACTGAGGTCTTGAGAAAGTTAAATGACTTGTCCTAGATCATGGTGGTGATTTGGAGCTGTATATACCCAAGAAAAACATATTCTTAAACTGAATCCATTCCTGTGGATGTGAACCCATTTTAAGTAGGACCTTTTGTTGAGGTTACTTAAGTTAAGGTGTGGCCCATCTCAATCAGGATGGGACTCAGTCCTATTACTAGAGCTCTTTATTAAGCGGAATAGATTTCAGACAGATAGAAAGCCAGGAGAAGTAAAAAGGTAAAATTCAACAGAACCCAGAAGGGAATGGAGAGGCTAAGAGTTGCTACAGTGTTCATTGCCATGTGACAGAAGAGCCAAATACCAGGTATCATCAGCAGTCAGCCCCAGAATGCCATAGTCTGGGGGAAGAAAGCATTGCCTTGATTGGACTTTTTCCTAACCTCAAAACTGTGAGCCATTAAATTCCCATTGTTTAATCCAGCCCATTGCATGGTATTTGCTTGAGCAGCCTGGGAAACTAAAACAAAAAGGTTCCTTAAACTGAAGTCACTTAGCAACTTATTCTTCCCTTTCCCCAAGCTGAAATTATAGAAATGAACATTATGAAGGGAGAAATGTTCCTGTATTCCTTCATACAATTGCCAATAAAGTCTCTTCTAATCAGACCCTATGGAACTCACTGCATTGTGTATCTGCAAGCAGGCAAAAGGACCACTGAGAACTCATAATAAGGTCCAGAAATGATTTTGAGATTCTTTTTTAAGCATTTCTAAAATTCAGATGTTTCCTCCATGTTAGAGTTTTCCAAAATTGAATGATTTCATTATCTGCTTACTCTGTTTTATCAAACGTGGAAATCTATCTTTTTCTCCAGGAGAATAATTTTCAACATTGACCACAAAAAGAAAATCAAAGATGGGTTATCTTCCTAGGTATATTAGTCAGGCTAGGCTCTGCTATGCTGCAGTAACAACAACCTTGAAATCTCTGAGACTTAGTAAAGACTTGTTTCCATTTGTGCTAAATGTCTATTGTGAGTGGAGGGGTCTCCACTTCACATCACCTTTGCGGACTGGTACGCTGATAGAAACTCCATGTGGGGATCACTGACAGCTATAGCACAGGGAAGGGAATTTGGTGAATTGCATTTTGGCTTTTCAAGCTTCTGACTGTAAGTGACACATGCCACTTCTGCTAATTCTTCATTTGCCAAAGCAAATAGCAAGTTCACATCTAAATGCAGAAGACTTAGAATACTTCAATCTTACTATGTTCCTTTAAGGAGAAAAATAATAATTTTTGTGAACATCTCTAATGACTACCAATATAGGAATAAAAAAAAAACAGAATAGATTCCTACATTGTTGAAAAGCCAGTGTCTCACACCATCAATATGAATCAAATCCTCAATCAAGGATAATAAAATACCTGTCAGCTATACACCAAAATTTCGTAACATGTTAATTTGCTGCAAGTAAGAGTTTTCTGAGTTCATTTCTTTGTCTTCATTCAAGAATATTACATAGAATAGGAAGCAGGTACAAAGAAACAGTCAGGGTGGGGTGAAGTTGCTACAAATGGCTTGTGGGCCAGCTAAATGAGGAGACACATTTAAAGGCTTTTGTGGATTTTATTAGCCTTGTTTCTCTGAGGAGAAATAGCTTATTTATGACATGACTATACTAATCAATGAAGTCTTTCTAAAATAATCTGATAGTAAGAAAGTTATAGATTGACCAGACAGAAAAGTTCATTTTCACCTAAATTTGCAAATAGGAGTGAATGCTCAATGGGTCACTCCAGAAACAGACCCTGACTCTTTAAAACTTAACCTTTTTGGGAGATGTCCAAAGTTATGGAATATGTTTTAACAACCTTTATTTGTTTATTTTATTTGGGTACCATCATTTGCATATATATATATATAGTAATGCATTAGTGGTCACAAAGATTTTTCAAGTAAGAAAAACTTCAAACTAGCTCAGAATCTCTCCTAAATTAAAAAAAATGGAGTTTTTTTACTTTCCAGAGCAATTATCACTTTTATGGTCTTTCTTTAAATATTTCTTTGTAAAAGTCTACAAAGCAGGAAGAAAGGACAAGAGGCAAATTCTGTTGATTTACTGTTTAATTACATCTCTCCCCCTTGCCCCTTAAATTTTTATAAGAGAATATGGTTAACATTAACACTAAGTTCACGATAAACTAAGCATATTTTATCACATGTTTTTAGGTCCAAGATGAAAATGAAGATATAATAGTGACAAAATTTCATACAGAGTTACGGTAAATAGTATGTTATTAGCAGTAAGGCAGTTTTGTATTTTGTGTTTTAGCTTTTGGACTATCATTAATAGATATATTAAGAACAAACTTTTAATCAATATTGACTACAGAACCAGGTGCTATATCAAGTACTTCACCTGTTTTTTCTCATTTAATCCTCACAGTAAACCTACTTCTACAAATGAGAAAATTGAGGATTAAAGAAGTTAAGTGACTATCAAGGTCACCTAGCTAGTAGGTAGTGGCATACTCTTTTGGAATAAATCATTGTGGTGATATGTCGAGGTATCTGATAATGTCAGATAATGCTCAGCTCTCTTGGAGAAGAAAGAATTGAATTTGGCTAAGTATTGTTTATTCATAAAGTCTGTGGATATGTAGCTGAGTAAGTCTGCAGAACACAGAGGTTAAGGAAAGTGGACTCTGGCATCAGACAGACAGACTTGCGGTCAGGCTCTGCAGTGCAAGCCCAGACAGGAGGCATATTCTCTCTAGCCTCAGTGGCTCCATCTGCAAAATGGGAAATAGTATAGGTACCTACTATATGGTTTTCCCAGGAATATTAAATGAGATAATATAAGTAAAATGCTTAGCATCGTACATTGCATAAATGCTCCATAGTATGCACTCAACTAATTTTATTGCAAGTATTACTACTGTTGCTATGGCAACAAAAGCCATTGTTGAAGAGCTCCCTGATGGGGGGGGGTGGCACGTTTAAACGGTTATGTCCTGTCCAACGTGATATGAGCACCAGGAAAACCAGGGAAAAGCACAAGTGACTGCCTTGGAGGGATTTGTAAAGGTTTCATGGAAGAGGTGACCTTTGAACTAGTTATAAGGGCAGCAGGGCTTCACCAAGTAGAGAAGGGGGTAGGCATTCTTGCTACGTACAAAGGCGCAGTGGCAATGCGTGTCTGGGGACCCTCGAGGATCTGGCGAAGAGGAACGTGGTAGCAGGGGGGAGAGAATGGAAAACCAGTAGTGAGAACTTGGGGGCCGAGACCCAGAAGGGCCTGGTCTTGGGCGGCAGTGACCAGAGGATGGTCGGAGGATCGCGAGGTGGCGCTGTAGCTCCACGTAAAGGGAAGACATGCGCGCCCTGGGGGTCAGCCGCAAGCCTGGGCGGCTTCCGAGCGGCGGGGCAGCCCGGTCTTTGTGGGTTTGGCGTCCTTGGGGCAGCCACTAAATGATGACGGTGATACAGGTAATAAAGATAAGAAGCAACAAACCCGGAAGCGGTCTCTTTTTAGGACACACAGCCTCAATAACCAGGAACTGCCCACGAGGAACAATTAGGAGTGCGGAACAGCCCAGCAGAGATCATCGCGATCACAGTCCACGTAATTTGTGGATCCGCAGCAGGAACTGGCCTCGTCTGCCTGGAGTCGAATTGGACTCTAACCTTCAGCCTCCCGGGCCGAGCCCCCGTCCGCTGGGTGACTCCCCGCTACCTGCTGGCTGGAAGAAGCAGTATTCTTGTCGGCTGCTCTCCGGCGCTCAACCCGCATCCTATCTAAGCCTTTCTCCCCTGACTGGAACTGAGACTTTTGGGACTTTTTGCCGGGGTTCACACGGGCACGTGTACACACGAATCACGCGTAAGCTCAGGCTTTCTCTCTTGCACACACACATGCACGTACTTTTGCACATGCAGACTCACATACACTAGACACGCCTCACGTGACACATGCATACACTATACACATGCACACGTGTACTCACGCCTGTGCGCACAAATGCCTCCGCAAGCACAGCGCACACGTGTATTGCAGACGCACAAATATTCAGGCACTCTCGCTCATGCAAACATGCTTACACACTCATCACACGCATCTTGCATCTCGGTAACTATCAAAGACCGTGCAGCAGGAGCCGTGCGTAAATACCCAGTTAATTGCTCCTTAAAGAAAATACGTGGGCGAAATTTTCCTCACCCGGGCATCTTAAGTTCGTCATCTAAATTCCCTCCCATCTCTCACCTTCCGCTAAGCAAACAGGCCTTTACCGACTCCCCCCCACCCGCATCCTACTCCCCTCCCCAATCATCGCAGGCCTCAGTTTCTTCCATCCGGTTTGCGCTACTGAAGTGATGACTTCCAAACAGTCGTGAACTTCCCGCTTTCGCTCCCTGATGCCTCTTTCAGCGAGGGAGCAGGGGTCAGTCACTGATCAGATCCCAATCTCGACGGTCCCTGAGGCTGGAGGTCTGTGGGGAAGGATCGCGTGTGGGGGTGGGATCGGAATCTGATCTTCCAGATAGTGTCCCCGGTTGTATTCTCTCTGCTCAGAATGACTTTAGTTTTTAGTTATCTGTGGTCATGCCAAGGCAGAGTCATGTTCTCCCTCCATTGAAGTACATCTGCAGGTTGTACATCCAGGTTTCCGCTCTCTGATGGGCGTCGCGGATATCTTCGCAAATTCTTGCGTTCAGTCTGTTTTAATTAGGCGAAGCTGTGTGAGCCTGGAACTCTAGGACTCAGTTAGAACTGGATCCAAAATGGAGAAGCAAATGACTCGAAATCATATAGCAAATGTGGCAGAGCCAGGGCTGGGGCTGGCACGTCTCTGGCGCGCCCTGTCGCCGGCGAGCTGCGACAAACGCCAGTCGATATCTAATCGCGTGGATGCTTATCCAGTCTGCGTATTAGTCAGGACTTTTCAGAATCTTCTCCCTTCCTCTTTTCTCTGGTCCCTGCCCTTGGGAGGCAACATGACTCGCTCCTTTCTCACCCGGGATAAGGAACTCGGATCCCGGGGCACAAAAGGAGAAGAGACCCGCGAACGCTCCGGGGCAGACACCGCAGCGAATGCCTGAGAATCGCGCCACTGCTGGTTGGGTGATTTGGCAGCAAGGTTACGGGCACAAGCTCAGGAACTCAAATTCTGGCTCTGCGACTTTCTTAGCCGTGTCGTGGTGGAGGGATTGTTTCACTTCGCTCACAGGGCCTCAGTTTCCTTACCTGTAAAGTGGGGGTGATTTTATCTGTCTCCCTGGTCTGTTGTGAGAATTTAGTGATTTCCTGCTTGAAAAGCCCTCAACAAATGGGATCTATTATTATCTGGGGAGCGCCCCAGGGGAAACCCGAGAGAGCTGGCAGGCTCACTTCAAACAAGATTTATTTGCACCCCTTGCCCAGGACCTTGTCCTAAGCAAAATAAGAGCTCCCACGCCCGGGTCAGAGAGGTTTTGGCTGTCCAAGTCTGTACTTTCGTCCCTCCCTGGGCCTCAGTTTCCCTGTCTGTATTAAAGAGGAAGGCGCGCTTCCCGGGACTGGAAGCGTCTGACAGGCTGGTCTAGCAAAGACTGGGCATCCTCAGGACTGTTGGGGATCGGTAAACAGGGATCAGAATCCGGATTTCCGGCGGAATGATGGCCTGCTGCTCCCAAGGGCTCCGCGACGGTGGCGAGTGGAGGTCATAGCGAGGAAGGGTCAGGGTTTTGCTGGCGGCCACCCCCAGCTCAGGTCCTCGATTTCCCAGGGTCCCGGGCCACCACCCATTCCTATCCCTCTCCTCCAAGCAGTGCCTTGGCCTCTGCCCACTCTCGACCGCGACCCCAGGCTGCGGGTCGACGGAGTGGGGCCCTGCTATCATAAGGACCCCTGCGCCTTGGGCTTGGTCTTCCCACCTTCGCAGCTCCTTTCCTTTCCTCTCAGCACTGAAGGGGGCGTCTGCCCTCCGCCTAGCTCTCAGCCTTTTTTCTGCAAGCAGCAAAAGAAGGGGCGTTTTCCCGGACAAGCGGCCCTTCTGGGGACCGGTCACCAAAACAGTGATTGAAGGAATTTTCTAAAGGCTGGGTCCCAAGTCTGGTCTCCTGGGGGCGGACGAGAACAGAGGATTCCTTCTATTCTCCGGAAGTCCCTGATTGTCCTAGTTCAGTTGTATTTACTTTGTTTCTTCTCATTTAGGGGTGGGGTGGGGTGCAAGGAGGTGTTCCCTCCAGTATTCCCTGAAGTCGCTCAGGTGAGCATTACCCTTTAGCAAAGGGAATTTTGATTTTCCTGTGCTTCAGGAAGGTTGGAATAGCCAAG
Organism: Choloepus didactylus; assembly: GCF_015220235.1. NCBI lineage: Eukaryota > Metazoa > Chordata > Mammalia > Pilosa > Megalonychidae > Choloepus > Choloepus didactylus. The sequence continues at coordinate 14,410,380 of NC_051317.1, forward strand.
GGTGGGGAGGTTCAAAGCCAGGGGGTGAGAGGGAGGCAGGGAGGGTGGATGGCCCTGAATCTGAAGCTCCTTCGGCCAGGGGCTCACCCAGGGACCCTGAGGGCTGCCCAACTGTACAATCTGGAGCAATTGAGGGGGTGTGGAAGCTAACAAGGAAGCTGGAGAAAGTTGGGAGGATTGACTCGGGGGGGACACACCAAGTCTTTCCAATTGCTTCTTCCACATACAGACTCTTTCTGCTGTGTATTTTCCTCATGCCCAGGTTCTTTTTTCCCTCCCTTTAGCTTCCTCTCAGAGGTGATATACACTCCAAATCAGGAGTTTCCAAATATCTTTAATACAGATTCCAATGCACCAACACTAGAGACTCTGATTTTGCAAGTCTGGACAAAGGCCTGGAAATCTGCATATTTAACAAGCACCCCCATGAGATTCAGCTGATGAGCCAGGTTTGGGGATTACATGTATAAGCTTTTCTAAAGTCATATCATGGATATGCTATAAAGTCTAAGCAATGCTATACATACAATGTATCTCTTCATAGATGTGGCCACAAAGTAAAAAGGAGGAGGCCAGTCTTACTACATACTTTATAGTCACCCCTCTACATATATCTTTGTCTTCTGGAGGATATGTTAACTTCACATGAAGGGAAGATTAAAAATGTTTAAGGGATTCTTTTTCCAAGTTCAAAATTGCACTTGGTTCAATATTCACCAGAGGAAATCCAAAAATGCTACCTCTCTGCTGGCCTGAGTGCCACTCCCAGTTTTCTGTCTTTTCTACCTTCTCTATAGCCCCCTTCCTACTTAAATATTTATTAAAAGGTGAGAAAGTTAGGTTGAAAGCACAAAGAGACCTAGAAGAAAAGCTATGAATACCCTCTGCTTGATTAAAATAAAGTACACTCACCATCCCACGTGAGGTATCTGCTGCCTCTACTCAGCCAAAGGGAATTGGTGTTATCAAAAGATTCCTACTTCTTATTTTTCCTCCTTTTTTTGGCCTGACAAATGTGGAAATTGCCTCCCTATTATTTAGTTCCTGGGGAGACTGGCTCTGGGGCAGGAATTGGGCTGCTGGCAGCTTCTTTCTCTGGGCCAATTTCTCATTTGGGACAGGCAGCTTGAGGGGCCTCAAACACATCCTTTGCAGAATGCTTCTAGATCTGCTTGACCCTCGGAAATCCATCTGTTGTGTGTCTCTCACAGATCCTGCTTCTCAGAGTGGCTCTCTCCTTTCCTTGGCACCTTTGTCACCTCCCTTTGGCAGTGATTTTTTCCCCCCATAGTGTCTTGCCATCACTGGTATGCACCCCACCAGCCTCAACTTAGGGTACTACAGAGTGTTTAACTGGAGAGTAAAATGGAGACTCAGGCAGTTTGGATAGGTCTTATGCCAGGGCTATCTGGGACTTGATAGGAGCATGGCCACTACTTCTTGGTCCCCTACCTTGAAGAATCCCAAGGTCTAAAATCTCTGAGTTGGACAATATCGCTCAAGCAGGGGAAGGGATTGGCTCTGGGGACTCCTTGGGCCTGGGTCATCAGGTTAAGTTTGGAGTTTTGGGACATTTTCAGCAGTTGCAGTTTCATTTGTGCATTTAAATTCTATAGAGATGGAGAAGGTCCAGTTCCCCTCTAACCCCCACAAACTTACAACCCTTCCAGTCTCTCAACCATCATGGCCCCCCCAAACACCTACTGTGTATCAGAAACTCTGGTTGATGCTGTGGGAATTCTAATGGATCGGAAGGAACTCTTCAAGAATTTCTTGGAGGAGATGGCATTAATTATGGTACTAAGGAGAAAGTGCTCAGCACATAAGTGGTCCAGATGAAATGGTATGAAAATTGGGCAGGCCTTGTGCACAAGAGTTAAAGCAGTGTTTGGAGACAGTGGCCTGTACCCAAAGGCCTGGAACACATTCCTTCATCCAGTTTAGGAATCGGGACATGACTCCCACTTTCCTGCTCTGCCAAGAATACAAAGCATAACTCTTGCCTGTCTCCATTCAAGGTGGGCATGTGTGCTTTTCCACCACTGACCCCATGAGCTTCATAAATCAAAGGGCCAAGGAAGGTGGGCAAATAGTGGACCTGAGTTTCTGGCAGAGAATTTCCCAAAGGAGCCCTTGGCAGATTTGGCTGCAGTCAGGGAGTTCCTTTGAGGGCAATGAAACAGAAGTTCACCATGTGCTTATTAGAGGTTACAACCTGCTAAAAAATGATGGGACACATTACCTAGAAACATTTAGCTATTTCCTTTGCCAGCCACAAGCATATATATACTGAAGGCCTGAAGTAGGAGGCAATTTCTTTTTTTCTTTCCTTTACTCTGTTTTTCTTTTGTCCTTTCTTCTTCCCTCTCTTCCTCCCTCTCTTCCTTCCTCTTTAATTACTTCCTTCCTTCCTCTCCCTTTTTTCTTTGTTTTCTTTCTCAATTTCTCTTTCTTGACATATGGCAGGAACAGAAGTTGGGGAGGATTTGTTCAATCTCCCCGTTTTCCCCAGCCCTTTTTAACCGAATGAATGAGGGGGTAGGAGAGACACTCTACACCAAATAACTGACTAATCAAAGATGATATGCATTTTTGTTTTGGTAGTTATTCTATAGAAAAAAAAATTACTCTGAGGGGTTGGGGATTGGGTTTGAGAAAAAGTTAAAACGCATCCCAACACACGGCTCCAGTGAGAGCCTTTATTACACCGTTCAAATATCCCGAGGACCGTCTGAGAGAAGTGAGCATGTGAGAACAGTGCCTAATGCCGGCAGCCTCAAGGCTAGTGACCCAGCAAGAAGCGTTTCAGATGCCGGGCTGACGGCAGAGTCCTCCGCACTCCCTAGGGACCCACAGCGCCTCACTTGCCCGGTCTCAGGGTGTATCCATCCCTCCCAGCGTGAAGGCGGTGCCCTTCGCGAGCCCCCGGCCCCGACCTTGCACACCCATATTCCACCCACCACCCCCTCCTCAAAGCGAAGAGGTGGGCACCTGGGACGTGCGTCCTGCTTTCTCTGCTCAGGCTCTCCCGTCTCATCCACTTTTGCCCTCGACATCGCAAAACAGCGGAGCAGGATGCGGCATCAGCCCTGCGAGGGCGCAGCCTAAGCGCGTGGAGCGCGCTCGGGACGCAGCCAGGATGCTAAGGGACCGCAGTGGCCAGGACGCAGACCCCAGCTCAGATCCCTGGGAAAGATACTCCCCTTCCTTTCCTCTTGCCCAATGTCCGGCCCCTCTCGGCCCCGCTCGGCACCGCTCCTCCCCAGCCCAGACGCCGGTGCTCAGCGCTCCCAGGCTCGCTACTTTGCCAGGAACTTTGGTCGGCTCCCCTGCGCCACCCGGAGAGGGATGGTAATGAGGGAGGTGGCCCGGCGCTGCAAGCCGGCCAGTCCTGAACTGCGATTGGCTGAGGCGAGGCGGAAGGACGACGTTATGCAAATGAAAGGGCGGGGCGGGGCGGCAAGGGCCCCGCCTCCTCCCTTTGGGGTTAGTGTGCCTGTGTTTAGCTCTAGGGAGAGTCAAACTGGATTCCATAGGGAGAGCCTGCAAATCACTTCTATTTTAGCAAGGAGAAAACAGAATCTCCATCCAGCAGGGTCCACCCCTCTCTCTGTCTCCCTCTCCTCTCTTTCTCTCTCTCTGTCCCCCCCTTTCCTCTCTCCCTCTCTCCCCTCTCGCCCCCACCCCCACCCCTCTCTCCCTCTCTGGTGTATCTGTCTACGGCAACCAGCGTCCTACTCATCTACACGCACTGAAAGGAAAGAAACATCTTTGGTTGGGAGAGAAGGAGAAAAAAAGAGAGAGGAAAAAACTTGCCTGGTTGTGGAAAATGACACTTGAAGTAGCAAAGCCGGCAGCGCGAGTTGAGTCTATTGTTTCTTAAATTGCCATCAGGGCTTTTTTTTTTCTTCCTGCTTCTTCAAGTGAAGGGTATCGCTACAAAAGGAAACTCCAGCCCCTCCTGTCCTCCACTGGCCTGTGATCATTACAAAAAAAAAAAAAAAAAAAAAAAAAAAAAAAGAAAAAAAAAGCACCCAAACCAAAATCAGCCAACCAAACAACCCCCAACAGCCAAGCATACATCTCTATTTTTTTTTAATTTCGGTCTTTTCGTTGGATTTTCCCTTTCTTCTTTTTTCCTAGCCTTTTTTTTTGGGGGGAGGGGGTGTTTTCGCTCAGTTTGAGCAAAGGTTTACATTTTTTAAAAAATTTGCTTTCCAGCTCGCCCGCCTTGATCTTCTAGTGCGAGTTCATCGTCTCAAAAAAAAAAAAAAAAAAAAAAAAAAAATCTCTGGCTGGCGTTTTTCTTTCCTTTTTTTTTTTTTTTTTTTTTTTAAAGCATTTTCAAGGGGGAGGAGATTTTCCGCAAGAAAAGGTTGTTTTCATGTTTGGGATTCAGGAAAGCATCCAACGGAGTGGAAGCAGCATGAAGGAAGAGCCGCTGGGCAGCGGCATGAACGCGGTGCGGACGTGGATGCAAGGCGCCGGGGTGCTGGACGCCAACACCGCGGCGCAGAGGTGGGTACCGCGCGGGGACCGCGGAGGAGGAGGCTGGCGGGAGAGCCGGGAGGAGAAGGCGGCGGCGGCGGCTACCGCGGGACCGGGCCGCGCTCATGCGTCGGCTCTAGCCGCTCCGCTCCGCTCGCTGCCCGGGCTCTGCGTTCCCGGGCCGCGCTGTTTTCGTCGCCTGCGGCCGGAGAGCCTGGAGCTGTCTGAGACGAGCCCACGTTTCGCCGGCAGTTTTCCCTGCTTCGTCTGTGGCTGTTTTTCATTTTGTTTTAACCCAAAAGAGGCGTCTTACCAGCATGATGTTGGGTATCTGTGATTTTATGTGATTTGCTCTTTCTTTTCCGTGTGTCTTTCTTTCTTTCTTGTTTTCTTTCTTTTTCTCTCTTTCCCCTTCCTTCCCTCCTTCCCTCCGTCCCTGCCTCCTTCCTTCCTTCCTTCCTTCCTTCCATCTTCTTCCTTCCCTCTCTCCTCCTTCTCCTTCTCTTGCCTCCTGTCTCTTCTGTCTCCTTTTCTCTCCCCATCTCTCCCCGGTGTCTTCTCTTATTTCTCCTATCTGGCTCTCCCTCCCTGTCTCTCTAGCTCTCAGTTTTTCTTGGTCCCCCAGAGTACAGCAGCTCTCAACTTTAATTCTGACATCTCCTAAAAGTCTTCCGCATCCCTGCTATCACGGCCCCTTCCGGCCCCTCTCTCATTCTTAGCTCCGGGATTGAAGACTGTGTGGCCTGGAGGCGCTGCCCTTGGAGGTTGACCTGGGAGAACTTTACTGGGAACCCCCAGCGCCCTTTCCGGGGACTCCTGGTCCCAAGTGAGAAATAGCTTTTTTTGTTTTTGTTTTTCAGGCCACTAGCTGGGTTTAGGGGAGTGGGAGACCTGGCAGCCGCAGGCCCTGTCCGACTCAGAGAGTGTAGAAGGGCAAGAAGAAAGATGACTAATTATATCATCTCCATATTTCAGGGGGTGGGGACAAGTGTCCCCAACGCTGTTCCCATTCCCATTGAGCATAAGGATGCGAGTGGTTGGTAGTGAGAGTGAGTTGGGAAACTGGGCTGGAAGTGAAAGTGTGTTTGTTTGTGGTGTGTATGTGTGTGAGTGTGTGTGTGCGCGCGCGCCAGCGTGTGTTGGACAGGTCCGGCTGTCAGTGGCCACCCGGTCTCCGGATGCCCCAGCTCCAGCCTCTGGCCGGCGCGCTCAGCCACCAGCCCCGGCCGTTAGGATTTCTGGAATGAATGTAGGGTATTTCTGCGGAACAGCGAAACTTCGTCCAGACACCCCTAGCCCCTTTTCCCATAGCTACCACCCCCATCAGGTCTGAGTCCCATCCTCCACCCTTCTCTACACATGCTTTATTTGGAGGGAAATGAGGAAAAGTGTCTTTCGCAAGGTCGAGCAGGGTCGCCGACCTGGGCGCGGGGAGGTTTCCTGGAGGGTGCCTGCCTCAGCGAGAAGCCAAGAGTATTCTCCATCTATTCCCACCTGCCCACGGAACTGAGATATAAGATTCGAGGGGGTGGCGGGAACCAATGTGCTATGCCCCCCTTTCTCTAAGTTGTGAGAGATGGGTTGTGTTCCGCGAACGCGGGTTTAGTTCACCCACGGCCACTTTTTTTCCTCCGCACGTAGCGCGCGTCAGGTCGGAGTAAACGCGTACAGCGTTTCCTCTCGCGCACAAAACCCAAACAAAACTTCCACAGCTCTTCAGCGAGTTCGGGGGGTGTCCCTTGCTCTCGGCTCGGAGGCTAGGGACACGCGGGAACAAGCGGGACCCGTCGCCAGCTGGTCCCCGGGCGCCTGAGGGGGCGTGGAGGGCGCCCACTGGGCGTTTTGAGGGCAGAGGGGGCGGACGTTTCAGGCTGCGCGCGTGTGTGCGGGGTGACTGGGGGGCCGTGGGGGCGCGGGTGGCTGCCCAGATTAGCCGTCTAACTCTGCGTCTTTGGCCGCAGCGGGGTGGGTCTGGCCCGGGCTCACTTTGAGAAGCAGCCGCCTTCTAATCTGCGGAAATCCAACTTCTTCCACTTCGTCCTGGCCCTCTACGACAGACAGGGCCAGCCCGTGGAGATCGAGAGGACAGCCTTTGTGGGGTTCGTGGAGAAGGAAAAAGTAAGTGGGCGCAGCGCCGCCGCCGCCCCTTGCCCCAGCCAGGGCAGCAGGCCCAGGGGCCTCGGCCCGCGCGCCCCGCGGCGAGTGCAAAGCATCCATAACACATACCCGCGCGGGGTCCTCCGACCACTTCCCGTCCCTGGTTAACCGGGGTTCCCCACCCACGAGGTCCTGCTCGGATAAAGTTTGCGTGGAGCTCCCAGAGTTAGAGAGAGATGAGCTGGGTCCTCACTGGAGCGCTAAGGGTGCGGGGGATGAATCCGCCCTCCGCCCCTGGCCACGCGCGGCTCCAGCCTCTAACGGCCCAAGCCCAAGGAAAAGGGAAGGTCTGTGAGCTCCCCACGGAATTTTCTGGCAGTGGAGAGAGCACAGTTAGGGTCGAGGTGCAGCGCAGGGGTCACAGTTGGCGGCAATTTCTGTTGCTTCCGGGCCTGGCTGGCTCCCCGGCTCCGGGTCTCCACTTGAGGAAAGTTGCCTCCAAGTTGGTCCACTCGCTCACGCCGACCTCTCTCCCCCGTCTCTTGTGTTTTTGCGTCCTGCTGCAATCTAGGAAGCCAACAGCGAAAAGACCAATAACGGAATTCACTACCGGCTCCAGCTCCTCTACAGCAATGGTGAGGCTCCCGTCGGTTTTGCGCCCCCACCCCGGGGCTCCGGGTTGGCGCCAGGGGCGCAGGGAATTCCTGGAGGTCGGGAGTCCCAAGCGAAGTGAGGTGTTCCGCTATCCTCGGAGTGAACCGGCCTTTCCCAAGTTTTGCCCAAGGAGTTTCACTCCAGGAAGCCACTGATTGTCCTGGGGACGGCCTGTCCGGCCCGCGCATGCTTGGGGCCAGGTGCGGTGCCCCAGCCCTCTCTGGGCCTTGTCCTGAGGCCTGTTATCTTGGAATGGCCCAGGCTCCCAGGCCCTAGACCTCTTGGGCTCAGGGGGCTTTGAACAATCATGGCCTTGATGGCTCCAGCAGAACGCAGACGGGCTCCCGGCCTGGGAAGAGAGAGAAGCCAGGTGGGGGTCCCGCCCCATTCGCAGCTGCAGCGCTTGGGGGCTGGCTTCCAGGAGCTCTGGGAGGAAGGCTAGGCCGCGGCCCTTCTCTGGACACTAAGAGTGGGGGTCCTGGCTGTGGTTCTCCAGGACAGTTGGAGTCCCAAATCCGCCCTGGAACCCATTTCTTTTTCTTTCTTTTTTTCCCCCCGCGGCTGATCCCTTCTCACTTAATTCTCTTTCGTTCACCCCCCTATTTTCCCCCTAGGGATAAGGACAGAGCAGGATTTCTACGTGCGCCTCATTGACTCCATGACAAAACAGGTAAGTTTCTTAATTCCACGCCGCACGGGTAACTCTAGGGCCACGAAGTTCGCAGAGTCAAGAAACTGTCTGCCCTCCTTCCTCAGCGGCTCTAATGAGGGCCATAGCGAGGTCTGGGACTGGAAACTCTGTGCGAGGGCGGACCGCGGACTGCGCTCGCAGAACAAGCTTTCCGAACGCCAGGGCCCATTCGTGCACTTGCGCCCGCCTCGTGGAGAGGATGGTACGACGGCTCCTTCCCTCCAAGGGAACTCAGGCCTTTTGAATTGCAACCACTGTGTGCTTAGTGGGGAGAACAGGGGTTGAACTTCCTTTGACCGGGTCGGAGAGCCCCAAGGGGCGCAAAAGGTGCCTGGGGACCCTGGTGTGGTGTGGGCTGAACCTCTGAAACCCAAGCCAGCGAGGCCTTCTCCGGGAGACAGAGGGTAGAGGGCGGGCAAAGGCGGCTTTCTCAGGAATGGTGAGACCGGCTGAGTGCAGATGATCTATTCCACAGATTATTTTAAAAGGGTGTTGGTGATGATGGTGGTAGTGTTGGAGGAGGGAGCCATAATTGTTAGAGGATATTTTGCAAAAGTCCTCCAGCTATTGCCTCCAAGTTTGGCAGGAAGCCAGGCAGCATGAGTGAGCTTGCAGTCTTAAAGGTACATAGACGGCAGCATTTTTCTTAAGCTCCCCAACACGCGGGTGTCAAGCAGTATACATTAAGGTTGTGTTATGGTTTAAGAGATACAAGTATGAGCCGAGTCAGAAGAAAGGCCTGACGCTTTAATAAGATACAGGAGCTTTTAAAAAATTTTTTTAACAAAAATTTTGATTTCAGAATTAAGTAGCTTGTAGGTAGCTGAAGGACTTAGCAGAAAAAAGAAGGCAGTTACTTTATTGGGTAAGGGAAAGAAATCAAAACAAAGAGAGAAGTAATTCATTATATATGAACCATCAACTTAGTAAGAGAGTTAAAACTTATCTGCATGGTTATGATTTTATAATATTCCCTTTGAAAAAAAGATGCCACCTTCTTCCACAGTCAGTCTTGGAAAGTTTCACATCAGGGTATACAGGAATATTTTTTAAAATGTTTCTTTTTGTAAGCCATGACTTAAATATGTTGTATGAAATGCACGCTGATAAGGTATTGGGATTTTAACAACCTGCTAAGCAAGACCCAATATAAGAACAGCTAATTTTGATTACTATGCTTGTGTTTCATTGCGACCCAAGTAAGGAAACATGAGGATAGGAAATCGATTTTAAATCTGTTCCATATTATTTGATGAAGATATTTTGCTTTCTTAAAGATTTGTTTCTTAGTTGATAACTCAGAGTAAATCCACATTTATAGTTAGTCTTTGTCTTATTTTCTTTAATAGATTTTATTTTTACATTGGATAATTCTCTTTCATTTGGATATGGAATTTTATTTAACTTTTTTTCCTGCCAAGCAGAAACACAAAAGCCTGTTTTCAGAAACTATTTTTTAAAAATGATATCAAAACAAAATGTCTCAAGTGAAGTTTTGTTTTCACAAATTGTCTTTTATACCCTGGATATCCTTTCCTGCCATTCTCATATTCTCATCAGAGAGAGGAAAAAAGAAAAAAAAAAAAATGGGAGGGGAAGGATAAAGTGTGAGCTCTAATACATATTCCAAATGTATTCATTGGGATTTACTTTATAAACGGTTAACCCCCTCCCACACACAAATCAATATATAAGACTTGTCTGCGTGTGCAACATTGAACACTTAAAATATTAAACTATAGGCAACCCTTTGAAATGAACAATTAATTGTATGGAGCACCAAATTTGGATATTTGAAGTAATTGACTTTTCTCTGATTTAAATCTTAAAATTTTATTTTAGACCCTCTTTAAACAAAATTCTCTATGGAGAATTGATTTTCCCATTTTGAAATGAACTGGCTTTACATATTATTATATGAGAATGGTGGGAGAATAATCTTTTGATTTTTATAAAGCAATACATCAAAAATAATTTTACTAACCATGTCATAGAGCTTCACAAAACTTCAGCTTAAGGAATTCTGTACTGCGTGGTATCATAAATTCTATCAGTTGAAAGAGAGAAAGGGGAAACCAGAGCAAGATTTTTTTTTTAATAATAGCAGATATGAGAAAGACATTTGCCATTGTATGATATCTCACTAAAAGTTAAAATTATAAATAAATGCAATTATATATTTTGGTGGGGAGTGACCAGAAAAAAGGTTTAAACAATTTTCTTTAGTCTGAAAAATATCAAAAAAGTGATTTTTTGAGACATACCTTTTGCTTTCATAATAATTTCATAATAATTTCACTTTGCAAAGCAATCCCTGCCCATAATCTGGTTGCTTGTTCTTTGATTATGTGCTGTACGAGTTTGGAACTAGGTTAGCTTTCTGTGTGCTTTGTTGATACAATACTCGCCAGAAAGCAGATCAGCGTGAAGAACATAACTTTCCCTAGCTGTGACACATTAATTTATATTTTAATTTTAATGAGTAAAACAGTGGATTCCCATGTACCTTCAAATTGTTCTATGATAATTAAATATTGTCTGATTTAAAATTTCTTAAATTTTAAATTTTATTCAGATATATAGTGGTCCCTTCAGTCAAAAGTAAGACTTGACATACGCTGACTTATTAAATGGTTACATTTTTTCCCCTGTAAAATTCTTTTAGATAAGCCCAGGTTTTCAACATTTAGAGTGCAGAATGGAATAATTTCAGGGATGTGATGAGTTATAACAACATTCTAGATTCAAGTGTTCAAGTGTTCTCTTGTTTATCGTTACAGTATCTTTCATATCAGAGATGGAAATGTATGTGTGTGATGTCACATCCTTCACTCAAAAGTTAGGGTTAAAACTCAAAAGGAATCTTTGGCAGACAGAATACCAAACTAGCTACACATTCTACATATCCATAGAGTGCTCCTGATCTTCTGTGGGGTTCGAGGCTTTGAGGCCAAACAGAAATGTATCCAATCAACCAAGATATATTGGTATGACACAGTATTTCACACCTTTTCAGAGTGTCTCGTTAGACTATTTTGGGTACCTCTTAATATTGGACCCCACCAGGAAAGAGGAAGCTGCGTTAGAAGTGAACACCTACGGATCTGAGTCCTCTTGTCCCTACGTGTCTCTTGTTAAAACACATTATAATATTTTAAAAATTTGTTTTCAAACTAGAAAATAAGAGGCTTGCTTTTGGGAAGGGTTGTTCAAAACCAAGTTTAGCAGGACTAAAAATAGGTTGTTTTCGGGTCATTGCTGCTTTTGGTCTTCTATTAGTGAGCATGCAAGGAAAAAAAAAAAAAAAAAAACCGCTGTAGGATCCAGAAATTTATGACTATTATATCCAGAAGCAGTATCTACTACAGAAGCTCGAATGAATCCAGTGGGGGAGGTCTGAAGTTAAATATGCCTCATTTCAGACTTTCATGTAGTATTTGAAATGTGATTAAGTTATGTGAGTTATTTATTTTTAAATAGTTAAAAAAATAAGCTTTAACAAGTCTACCCTCTTCTTGTCCCATCACCTCGCTTTTAAAAGGGTGACATTTTATAGTTGAAAGAAAGGCTACCAAATTCCTCAAAGTTATCAAAAACAAAACACTCCCTGCCCCAAGACAAAAGCTTTTTTGGATAGGGGAAAATAGTAGCCACACAATCCTCGTATGTATGGGTTTGAAAGTGAGCGGTGTGGTGAATGGGGCCCTAAAAAGTCCCAGCACAGTGGGGGTACAATAATCAGAAATGCTGTCAGATTTCTCTTCGCAGCTCGACTTCTTTATATATTTGTTTTGATGTTCCCGGTACTTTAAGTTATTGATGCAAGTGCATTTTTCCTATTGATTGTTTCATTATATCCTGCCACGGCTATGTAGATTTTAACAACCCTTTCAGTCTATGGTTCTTCATTGGTAGATAAATGCATTTTTAGTATATCAATAAGTTCCAAAGCAGTCCACCAGGAGAGCAGAGAGGTTCTTGCATATATTCGGGAAAACAAACAAACAAAAAAAGGCAAGGCAAGTTTATAGTCAGGAGCCATATTTTAGCAGCTTTCTCAGTTCTTTGGTAACATGTCAGAAATGCAGGTGATTTAAATTTCTGTGCACATAAAGGAATGAAGAAGTTTGGAATTTTTATGCATGATCAGAATCTGTGTTTGGGAAAATGTAAACTCATCACAGTGGAAAATGTGTTGTTTGGAGTCTGGGGGTGAAAACAAAGCTGATGGTTTTGGAGAGACTGCCGGAGCCAGATGGCCTAGTACTTCCCCAGTCTGGCGGTCCAACTGCTCCCTCCTGGATAATATACAGCCATTTGTTCGGGGATATTTACGCTAGAGCTGTTTCCATGTGAATGTCTGAACAGCATTAAAAATGAACATATTAGTAGTGCTGTATTTATCGAACTTGTATGACTGCTCTGATAGTCTGTTTTCTGTCTTTACCTATATTGCCTAGAAGAATGGAAGAGTGTTTGGACGTTGGTGAATTGTATATACCTAGTTGCTGAGCAAGAATCATTTGAACTTACTGAGTAATTAAAATACATAAGCATTTAGAACCAAACTAATGGAAATAATGGTAGCATCTATCTCAAAGTACTGTTGTGAGAATTAAATGAATTCATACATGTATAGTGCTTAAAATAGTGACTGGCACATATCAAGTGCTTAATAAATTAGCTGCCTTTATTATTCTTATTGTTATTACCCCATTGGGTTGACAAAGCCAGTTTTATCTATTAATATAGATGTAAATGTATTATCCTGTGAGTGAAATGTCTTCATTATTGCCAGAAGAAGAAATATAATATAGGATTGTTAGAATGATTTAGTTTGTATCACGGCATTTGAATAACATAAGGGATTTTTAGTTCTTTGAGACATGAAAGATATATTCTGAAGCTAACTCTTTTTGGTACACTTGCTTTTTTATTCAGGGCTGGGATGTAAGTGAACAGCATACTGAATATGATATCATTCCTTTGCGACGTTCCTAATTCAGTTGTGAAAACGGGCCTGCTTAGCTACTGAGCTGAAATTACATCTTTGCAATTTGTTTGCCAGTAGCCAAGCTGCTAATTGAAGCAAAATTATTTTTTATTTTGTTCCACTCTTAATGTCGGTTTGCTGTTTGACACAATTATTTAAGAAATTTCAGAATTTTAGTGTTTTCTTTGGCACAGGTTAATTTTTAAGTAGGACTGCTTCACCTATTGGAAATTTCTAGGACCCCATTAACTAGCATTTTTGTTTTTGTTTTTTTTTTAATGACGAGTAGTAGAATTTGGTGGTCACGTGTAATGATGACAGTGTGTTGATACTGTAGATGTTTAAATAATTTTATGATTTGTTTCAGTTCTTGGCAATTTGCTACCAAAGGCTCGTTGACAGTTTGTATTTAGAGGACACTTCATTTCTTGGTTGAAGAAGATACTTTGTACTTTTATGAGCTTATTCTCAAAGGTGACAAATTATGCTTGGCCTTTTATTTTGTATGTGGTAAAAGGAGTAACATATTGTCAAGATTAATTTTTTTCATTTAAATGGAGAATTATTTTTTCTTTTAGATTGTTTTTCTTTTTTTCTTTCTTTCTTTCTTTCTTTCCTTTCTTTTTTTTTTAAACTAATGTTGACAAGTCTGCTATTGTTTGTAAACCAAGAAGGACTCCTAATGAAAACATTTTGTTCCTAAAATCCCTTCATATTTGGCTGAATTGAAGTCAAAAGTATTCTCTGCTCCACCCTCTTTTGACATGGAACATGAAGAGTTAAAACTATTAGAAAAGTAAACAAAGAAAAGCCATTCTCAGTTCTCTATATTTCCTTTGGTATCCTATTGAAGTGTGATCCTGGTGGATGTTCACCATGTATTTTTCATTTTACTGTGTGGTCTGTATTCATAGTAAGTGAGTTTCAATGAACTTTTAAGACCCTATGATATTTTAGAAAAGCAGGGAAGAACTACACTATACAAGATGCCCTCTAAAATAGTGGCAACCGAGGCAGGTTTTATATATTGATTGATTTAATTCTTTTCAAAGAAGTTATAGGTTAGTTTATAATTGAGTATTTGAAATTGATGGCATTTTATCTGCACAGGTTAGTTTCCAGCACTGTGGTTGCATACAATTGTGAAAGTTTAACAGTTCCTATTTTCTTCTTCTGATGATGATAAAAAATGATTAAAAAAAAATCTGAACGCTAATGGAGTATTTTTAAATGATATATATTTTCTGTCTGCATCTTAGAGGAAGTCATTGAGAGTAGGAAAGATGGTATATGAAAAAAATAGATCTGCTCTAAACATGTCTCATTTTGACAATTTGATCAGTTTCACCAGGTTTTTAAAGTTGAGGTGAACTTAGTGCCCATTTACTTTTCCTCCTGTACAAGCACTCCTGTCTGCTTGAGGGATTTATTTGCCATTGGCAGAATTAGTTTAAACAGCATTTTCTATTTGATATTGTATTTTTTGCTTCTTTGCTTGTAAACCTCAACTTGATTCGCCATCAATTGATTTATTTAAATAATATATTTTATATACTTTCACTCCCCTTCCTGCCCATCTCTGTGGCAGGTCTCCCATCCTCACTCCTGATAAACACATTGATTTATTGAAACCACTGTTGTCTTTGTTGCTCTCACAGCAGACTACCTTTTCACAGTGAGCAGGCTTATGATTTACTATGGAGGAAGAAAATAAGCCTTCTTCTTGGTGTTCCATTGTCTGGGCCCTAAACCAGCTGTCTATTAAAATGGTTTCACTTAAAATAGTCAATGCTGTTTATATGCTTCCATGATTTCCCAGCTGATCCAGCCCAATCAGCTTTACTCATACCCCACAGAGGCACCTATTTAAATTAGGAAGAAAAGCAGAAACTTCTCCCTAAGTTGTTTGGGGAACCCTTTCCTTTTAGGCTTAAAGTCAGGGTTTGCTGACATTTGTGCTAAATGTTGATGACAAGAGATTTGTTGTGTGGCTATCAGTTGGGGGTGCCAGCCTAGGGGAGGAATTGGTGGCATTTTAAAAAAGCCTGTCTTACTGTTGACATTTAACACCAGAGATCTTCATCATATTAAACTGAGCCACACTGGAGTCCCATCAGAATGTTGATTTCTGGTCCCATACCTTCTGTATGATATTGTCTTTTATTTTATTTGTATTATTTTTTTCTTTTCTTTTTCCTATTTTATTCTTATTTTAAACAAGACTTTTCAGTAACATAAAGTGCTTGGGTGGGGTGAGAAATGGATCTGCTTTCGACTGAATTCCACTCTGAAGCAAACATTAATTTGAGGCTCTTATTTACTCAGTTTGTTAGGTTTTAGTCCTATTCCATGGCAAAGTGAAGACTTCTCTCCATTTCACTTTTGTGCGCTGAAACATATTATCCTATAGAGGTTCCAGAGAGAGGGAGAGCAGAAATTTTATTTCTGCACCCCTTCCCCAGAGTTCCTAACTAGTTCTGAGCAAATCTAAGCTCATGGTTTCATTTTTATATGCTTGATATAAGGAAAGACTCCGTTTTGTCTCTGCTGCCAGATGCGAAGTGGCAGTTCGGTATTTGGTAAAGAGATGTATTTTGGAGCCTCTGTGTCTTAAACAAGTGATGTTCAGTCACCAAAGAGAAAAACACATGATTTTTGGAAGCTTATGGATCATCTCCTGTTTGGGGTGAGTCATGAGCATATTTGCATTGCAGCATGTCCTTAACTGAATAACATTATGGGCCCCAGATTTCAATGGAAACAGTCCCCTGGTAAAAACAATATTAGTATCATCTAGAAAGAATCAAGATGAGAGGGTCTGATGTAACTGATACATTCCCCTTTCTCTGTCTTAAAAAAAAACAAAAAACAAAAAACAAAAAACAAAAAAACCAGACCCAAACCCTTTTATTGCAGTAGGGAAAACCCCAGCATTATCTGTAAATTTTTTAACTGTGCTTCTTGTATTAGTGAAGCATGACAAAAACTAAAGTTGAAACAGAGGTTATCAAGAGTACTAAAGGAACACACAAAAATTTAATGATGATAGGATTTAGCAGAAATGCGTCATTAGGATTTTTTTTAGCACCATGTGTTAGATCTAATCAGTTATTTACTGTGTTTCTTTGATTTTTCAGCAGTGATTTGGCAGTAAATAAAACAGACAGCTATAATTTTTGGGTTTCAAAACATTTCCAATTTACTTAATGTATTTTCATGAGTAAAGCAACTTGTTAGGTACTTGAAAAGGTATCAAGAATCCAGGGGAGAATCATTACTGCATGCTAAAACTAGTGGAAAGAAATCTGAGGTATAACAGGGTATTAACCTAATCTAGATTACGTCCCCAGAAGATAGTTGTAAATTGCCCAGGGTTGGGTACTAACTTTGCTGCGGAGAAAACTGGCTGTGATCTCAGGCGGGTGGCAGACACCATCTTCATCAAATGATCAGAGTTTATGTTGCCAGTGGAGGAACTAGCCAGAAGCATGATTGGATACTCCAAGAACTCAGCATCACCTCTGTGGTAATCCCTCCCTAAAGAGCAAAACATTAACCTAAGTCTGAGGAAGCATCACACAAACCTAAGTGGAGGGACATTCTATAGAATAGCAGGTCTGTATGCTTCAAAAATTACAGCATAATAAAATGCAAATACTCAGGAACTGTTTCAGATTAAAGGAGCCATGCCGGCTAGAAGCAATGATTAGGATTGCGGTTTCTTTTGCTGTAAAGGACATTATTGGGTAATTGGCAAAGTCTCAATAAGGTCTGTAGATGAGATGATTTTATTGTATCAATGTTAATCTTCTGGTTTTGATCATTGTGCTGTGATTATGTAAGAGATGTTTTTGTTTTCAGAAAATTCATGCTGAAGTATTTAGGGCATGTCTGCAACTTACTAGTTACTGGTTCAGGGAAATAAAAATAGAGAGAGAATAAAGCATAAAGCATATGTAGTAAAATGTAAACATTTGGGCAATCTGGGTAAAGGATATCCTGGAATTCTTTATCTAGTCTTGCAACTTTTCTATAAGTCTAAAATCATGTCAAAATAAATTTTAAAAATACAGGGTTATGAAAGGATCACCATAGAAAAAGATTTCGATAGGCTAATGGTAGAGAAATGTTTTCTCCTCATGCAAGTCCTTTTCCTCATTTTTTTTTTTACTTGTTGCTATTTTTGTTCTGTAATGTGGCTATATATCATAACTGGAGCCTGCTCTGAGGATCTGCACACACTGTGTCTCAAGCTGTACGCATCATTTACAGGTTCTGAAAGTCCCAGTTCCTAAACAAAACACATTAGAGCCCACCACAAGTCAAGTCACTGCAGCATCTGCCTGCACTAAATAAGGATGGTCTCTGGTTAATTTAAATAGTTTTGTCATCCAGAAATTGAGGGTTATTGGAATGTGTGAAAGTAATTTTATTAACAATTTGACGCTGTGTTATATTAGTATTATGCAGTGATACAGTGTTAAATCAGTTAAAATGTATCCCAATGCAGAGCACTGCTCCACCACTAGCTGGGTTTTTTTCTTTGACCCAGGTAGGTCCATGTGGAAGCTGAGGGCCCAGGGAATCTAACCGGTGACCTTAAGCAAAATGTTTGAATGCACATTATAAAGAACAGACATAAGCATCTTGGCTCCTGAGGTGGTTTGGGATTCCCCATTTTGAGAGCCAGAAGTAATTCTTTTTAGTTTATGAAGATAACTCTATGGTTTAAGCCCACACACGTGTAGCATATGTTGCTAAATATTCCTGTTTGGGTGGGTGTACACTCTGGGAGAGCACATGTTTCCAGCCTGTTGGTGGGAAAAGGGTTTTCCCTGATTGATGATTCATCTCACCAAAAACACAGTTACTGAATGGACTCATTTGCCTCATCCTCACTTGTTTTCTAGTACTTACCACTAGAACACTAAATGTTGGGGCTGGAAGTAGTAAAGTGAGGATATG
This sequence comes from Choloepus didactylus, assembly GCF_015220235.1. Taxonomy (NCBI): domain Eukaryota; kingdom Metazoa; phylum Chordata; class Mammalia; order Pilosa; family Megalonychidae; genus Choloepus; species Choloepus didactylus. The sequence continues at coordinate 14,428,268 of NC_051317.1, forward strand.
TGTGTGTGTGTGTGTGTGTTTGTGTGTGTGTATAATTCAAATGAAATCCAAGTGCTTTTCTATATTTTAAATAAATAGTGTTTCAGTATGCTAAACCTTCTGGGCTTTTCCTCCTTGTTTATTAGATTTATTTTTATTCCATATTGAAAGGAGAACTGTGGCTGTATTGATGACAGAAGCCCCATGCCACACACCAGTCCAAAGATGTGCATCATAATAAGGTGCTTGACAGGGCAGAAAGGGACATATCCTGATCCACTCAATTTGGGTTGATCCTTCACAATGTTATCTTGAAACAATCAGCTCCCCAAAGCTAATTGGCCAGCAGTCCTGGTGCAGTGCTTAAGAAAACTCAATTGTGATAGCTTGATTTTTGCAACTTGATTTGATTCTTAGCTAAAATCCTACCTTTATTTACAGGCCATAGTGTATGAAGGCCAAGACAAGAACCCAGAAATGTGCAGAGTCTTGCTCACACATGAGATCATGTGCAGGTAAGAAATACCAGATTCTCTTCCTTTAATTAGCAAAGAGAAGATGAATTTGTATCTCAAATCTAGGTGAACTCAGGTCTATTTTTGGGTACACATTTATCTTGCTTGTATAGACAATCTAACAGGAACTGTTAGATGTGAGTATTTCATAGTGAAGTGGCAGGCATCACAGTGGTTCTCAGTTATTTATTAGATTCCATCCTGAAAAACATACATTTCCGTTTTGATATCACCCTGTTAATGGGCATAAAGCAGCACCTTCTACTTTTCCTTCCAAATGAATAAAATTCAATATAACCCTTGTAGTATTAATATATGCTCTTGACTGCATTGCTGGTAGAATGAGTAAGAGTTCTTCTGTTGATGTCAGTAGAGGCCTCCATTTGAGTAAAACTTGAGAGTTATAGTTCCCCTTTTAAATTCTCCCACTTAAAGCATGACATCTGTACAGAGACATCATCCTCCCTTGAGTTGAGCTTGTTTTCCTCCCTGCGCATCAGCCCTCTTGATCTTAGTTACCTTGTATATAACCATGACAATTCAGCTAATATTTCTCAGAGGCAGTGAACTCTAGGAAGGGTTGCAAAGAGGAGTTACTGACAAGTATAAGAATTCACATCTCTCGCCAACAAGTCTTTATTTTTGCCAGTAATCGGACTGAAGCTGCATTGGAAAGCAGGCAAGCAGACCAAATTCACTTCCATAGCCTCCACCAGGCTTGCACATGTGAGAGAGGAGAACCACTTTTTAACTTGCAGCTTAGGATTCTTATTTTTCTTAAATAACACCCACACTTTGCTTCTAATATATTGTGAGTAATTGGATAATGCATGAAGATGCCACTGTGCATCAGAGAGAGACTGCTAATTGCTTTGTTAGCCATGCAGGCTCTTCCTAGCGCAATGTATGCTGGGTACCTGACTGTTACTGACCAATCCGTGCAGGGCTTTGGCTGTCATCTAGGCGTGCCTGGGCTTTATTTCTGCTGATGGGCCGGTAGGGAAAGCAATCTTAAAACTTTACAGGTGGAAGTAAAATAGAAGGGGCTTAATCTGCTTCCTTAGTGAAATCCCAAATACTGACTTTTTCTTCTTTATCTATAAATATGTATATATATTAAAATGTCTTTTTCTTTTTACATATTTCTAATATACTATTCTAACATATTCAGACGTTTTACAAGATTTCACTTCAGTGATTTGTAAACTTGTTAATTATTCAAAGACAGGTTGTTTTTCTCTAACCTTAAAGCAGTAGCAGAACCCAAAATTATGGCGATGGGCTGCTTATCTTACTAGGCAAAAATTGGCATATAGAACAATTGTGCAATTAAAGCTGGCTGTTCCTTTCAAAATTATTAGTGAAATCCACTTTAAAAGCATTTAAAAAAAATGACACCCTTTGTATTACTGTTTGTTCTAGTTTGCTAATGCTGCAGAATGCAAAACAGCAGAGATGGATAGGCTTTTAAAAAACGGGGGTTTATTTGGCTATACAGTTACAGTCTTAAGGCCATAAAGTGTCCAAGGTAACACATCAGTAATCAGGTACCTTCACTGGAGGATGGCAAATGGCGTCCGGAAAACCTCTGTTAGCTGGGAAGGCACGTGGCTGGCGTCTGCTCCAAAGTTCTGGTTTCAAAATGGCTTCCTCCCAGTACATTCCTCTCTAGCAAGCTTGCTCTTCTTCAAAACATCACTCACAGCTGCACTCCGTCCAGTCTCTTTGAGTCAGCATGTTTTATATGGCTCCACTGATCAAGGCCCACCCTGAATGGGTGGGGTCACACCTCCATGGGAGTATCCCACCAAAGTCACCACCCACAGCTGGGTGGGGCACATTCCAAGCAAATCTAACCAGCACCAAAACGTCTGTCCCACAAGACCACAAAGATAATGGCATTTGGGGGACACAATACATTCAAACCGGCACACTGTTTTTCTGACCATCTCTCTATTTTAGCTTTTTACAATTAGAATGTCGTTAGAATGAATCTTCCTTGTTCTGCTGCATGTGACTCTAGCAAAATAAGAGACAGACAGGGAAATGGATCTCAACCAATAGGCCAACTAGTATCTATATATCATAGATTTGATTCTCATATCTGCACATATTTGAACTATGCTAGAAGTAATTCTCTTCTTGAAATACTTAAAGACATATTATGCCTTTCACACACAGGCCTACCCCTATTAATGCAGTTTATATTTCTCTTGTTTTTAGAAGTCATTGGTCCAAAGTACTTTATTATGCTGGTGGGTTTGCTTTACTGCTGATGTTCTTTCTATTTTTCAGAAGCATAAAAAAAGCAAAAATAAAATTCTGAAGCCACCGAAGGCAAATGATGATGTTTGTACTGCGTGGCTGAGAGGGAAAAGCCGTATTCAAAATGTCATCCCGCTAATGTTACAGATTATGGGTTTTCCTGGCTTCTATAGATATGTAAAGGGGTACTGTTTGTTTACTAGCCCACCATGACCCCATTACACAAACCTGTCATCTATTGTGTGGCTAACAGTCTTTTAAATTGCAAATCTGATGCTCTTTAGGGGGTTTTAGGGAAAAAATCCTCACTTTCCACACCATCCTATTTCTCTTGATTTCTTGCCTGTTGTAAGTGGAAGTTGGGATGTGCTGAATTTGCACCAGGGGTGCAAATGCAGGCTCAATTATAAGCATAAAATTAGAGTCTGTTCACCATTAATCAGCCTGGCTAATTGCTATGCACCACCATTAGCCATATGGTGTGAAAGACAGCTTGCTCTCCCCAAGATGAAATTTCTTCATTGCAGACATGAAATAGTGAGGGCCCTGGATTTTAAGATAGCTTGTTTTAGATATTTAATTTCTAAACAACTTTCTCCAGTGCTTTCTATCAAGGCTAACGACACAATAAAACTTTGCATTTAAGCCACAAAAGCTGTATATTTATACTACATTGGAGCTATGGCAAAGAAGACACAGGGAATTTAGATTGACAAGAGAGGGCTTGGGTTGATTCTGTTTTGTTGCAGGCAAAGAAGAAAGAAGAGAAAAAAAATCACCGGGTGGTTGCAAATTTAAAAAATCCATTGTGTTCTGTCAAAAATGGAGACCCATTTTGTGCGCTGGCTAAGGGAACTGCCATCATTGGATTATAATTATTGCTATTCTTAAAGACAAAACCTTTTTTTGGTTTGATTGCATGGAGCGCTTTCTTTGGAATTCTAGGAGAATGTTTGCATTTTTGGTAAATTGGAATCTAAGATACCAATCAGAATTACATTTTATTAATACCCAGTGGTATTAACAATGGTCCTATGGGTGATTTATTTTAAAGCAGGGTTTCATAAGTGATTTGGTTAAAGGTGCATTCTGACATCCTGTGTTTAAATGTGAATGGAAAATGTGAACTGTCCTTGGTAAGGTGAATCCAGTTCCCAGTCCCTGAGCCAGACTGAAGCAGGTTTTCCCCCCTTTAGTGCACAGGAAGGTTGCAGGGGAGGGTGCCCTTCTCTTTCTCCATCAGCAGTGCCTGGCATCTCTCAGGGTAGCCTTATTGCTTGATAACTCTTCCAGCTTACATCCTTGGCACTTGGGCTGAGTTAAGTCCCTTTGTTTTACATTTCCGTTATACCCTATGCTTTTCCTTGACAGTGCTCAGCAGTCTTATAATTATGTTCCAGTGTCTGCCTGCCTTTGCTGGACTATGAGCTGTTTGAAGGAAAGGAAGTTACTTGGTTTTACTCTGTTTCAGTTGTTCCATTTGTGAAATGGGGGTGGGGGGGGCGTGGATAATAATATTACTTAACTCATAGGGTGGTTCTTATGGTTAAATGCTATAATCCCCCTGAAGGTTTATCACTGTGTCTGCCACATATAACATCTGAATGTCTGTTATTATTATTAATAGTAGTAGTATTTTAGTGTTAACAGAAGCAGTAGAAGTAGCAGCAGGAGTAGCAGCAGCATCTGCAGTGTCCAGCAACTTACCTGGCATATAGTTGCTCAAAGTGAATGATGACAAGGAAATATTGAAAGGAACTGATGCACCTACTAAAACATTAATGTAGTTTGTTCATTCTAGTTGTGGTGGTAAGGAGGTTTTCATTCATTCTTTTAGCACCTACCATGAGCAAAGCACGTAGAATGCAGAGGCAATTCACCTAGTCCTAGAGTTGCCCCTGAGAGACGAGACCTGGAAGCAGGTAACTGTAATGCACTGTGGAAAGGGATAAACATTGAGGCAAAGGGCTCTGGCTGTCCAGAGAAAGGGAAAACACTTGGCAGTAGGCAGTAGCATTGGGAATGGGGAAGAGGGGTGAGTTAGGACGGGGATTTTAGAGGGGCCATGAAGTGTTTGGGCATGTTTGCTGGCATTCCAGGTAGGATTTTGCTGGGGAGAGGTCTGAAGGAAGATGGACCTGAGGGCTAGAGCTGAAGAGAGGGTCAGGATGAAAGCAAGCTGTCTTCAGAAGCCTTTATCCAAAAGCGAGTGTTGAAGCTACGGGCTTAGCTGGGATTGACAAGGGGGGGAGAATAGCAAGAGAGGAGGCCGTGGATAATTCGTGGGGCGTATCCAAATTTAGTAAGAGGGGCAAGCATGTTAGAAAGTTAGGGAAAAGAGCTTTGAGCACACAGGGCATAGAAATAAAATGAGGGTTTTTTAAAGAGTAAGAGTGGTCCATATAAAAAGTACTAGAGTGATTCAGATGGACACGAAGACTGAGAACAGCAGCCAGAAGGTCCCTCACTGCTGAATTTGAGAGAGAAGATTCAAGTAGAGGCTTGGAAGCCAGTTTTTAAGGGACTAAGGTGGCAAGGAGTGAAGGTGACTCTTGCAAGGAGAAAGTTGGGCAATGAAGAAACTAATTCAAGAGAAAAGGAACAATTTTTTTTTTAAAAGAATGGGAAAACTTGACAATGTTTGTTCACTGAGGGAGAGGATTAACTAGAGAGTGAGTGGGGTTGAAAATGGAAAATGGAGATGAAACCACTGATTGGGAAGGTGAGGCAAAAGGGGAAAGACCTAATAGCTCAGTTAGCTTGAGTTAATGCTATGAAGACAGATAACATATTTTACAACATGGGAGGAAAAGAGAGGATAGAGGAGCCTATTTATGTAACAGATTCTTTAAAAACCAGTCATCCTTGTAAGTATTAATCAGACTATTCAGATAATCCATAGATCCCATTCTCCAGCCACTTTGGCTGAATGGGTATGTAAAGTGTCTTGATTTTTACTGTAAATTTTGGAGATGAAAATGATGCTTTTCTCCAGTGGAGAGAGTCGGTAGCTATAGGAAGAAGTTTCATGCCCCTGGGATGAGGATCTGCAGGCTCCATGATGAGGAAGCCACCAGATGTTTCTTGCTCTGATTTGTGAAGCTGCAAGTCAGCTCACTAGTGAATTGCCACCTATTTTAAGCTGCTGAGGAAGAAACTCATAAGTTTTCTTTTCCCTGGGTCTGCAGAATTGTTCGGGAGACACAGAATGCTGCTAAGGACAGGAGTGCTGTTTTGAGCCCAAAGTGTACTTACCACACAAACTGCTGGACACCCATTCCTGTGACCAGTCACGGGGCTTTCCCATCACAGGCTGCAGGTTAGGAAGGGATGTGAAATACTAGTGGTACCTGCCTAACTTTGGACTCCCATGTTGGTGACAAAATGAATCAGGAAACTCCAGGTTCCCCAATAGATGCCCACTTTAGTAGCAAATGCCTTGTCAATGCCCGGCACAGTGCTTGACACATAGTAGGAGCCAACAAAATGCTGTTTTGAATGAAAGAAGGCCCATGCATCATACAGAATGAGGACATAATTATCATTGTGGTTTCTTTTATTTGCATAGTAACTTTTCCTTTGAAGTGCTTTTGCATCTATTGTTTCATCTCTTCTGTTGTTTCAGTGTGGACCCACTTCTGCCTTAAACATAAGTGAATTTGTCCACCTTTAGCCTGTCCTTCATGGTTAGTGCCTGTCTTGTGTATGGGGGAGGTTGGCACCCACCTTTCTTAGTCCTTCTGAGTTCAGTAGAAAGAAATAGCACAGTTCAGCTTGGAGAACTTGTGGGGGCATGAAAAATTGGCACAGGGGTAAGAACACGTTTTTGCTTCACTTGGCTCTGGGTGGTTAGAACTAGGAAGCTACAGGGGGACAGATTTCAGCTCAGCCTAGGGAAGACCTTCGGCCCCCCATTTTGAAGTTGCTTTTTAATTTTTTAATGGGAAAGTAAAATATTGTAATGCATGGCAGAACGCTGCGGAAGTATGAAAATAAAATGTCCATCCTTCATGCTTCCCCAGTTCATGCTCCATTCCTGATAGGTCACCTCTTTGAAAATTCTATTCATTTATTGAAAAAATATTTCCTGGGGGCTTGTCATGTGCCAGACTCTAATCTAGTTGCTGGAGATATAGGGGTGAGCAAAGAAGTCTGCCTCTGCCCTTGTGGGGCTTATCAATACAGTGAAAGAGAGCAGCAACAAGGAAGAAAGCAAATCAATATAAAATACAATGTGGCAAGTGCTCTGAAGGACAATGAAGCAGGATAAGAGGACAGAGAGGTCTGGGGTAGTAAGGGAAGGCTTTTCTAAAATGGTGACATTTGTGTAGAGCCTTGAAGTCAAGGGTGAAACATGCTTGTAGCAACTTCTCTCTCTCTCTTTCTCTCTCTTATTTATCTCCCAGGAATGGGACTATACATACATACTAATTTGCTGTAACTGGCTTTTGTAGATTCACAGTATGATGAGGACTTCTTTCCATGATAGTATATAAAAATCCTCCTCGTTCTTTTTAATAGCTGCACAGAATTCCAAATACATACACGTATGTGTATATGTCTGTGCCATGAGTGTATATGTCTACCCAAGATGCAGATCAGAGTCCTGAGTATCCCATTTTGGGAAGATGCCTCTACACTAAGATACATGACATGAGATTCAGGACACCCATTGGGCTATTTTTGCTACTTTACATAAAGTTTCCTTTATGATTGTTGAAGAACTTCCCAGCCCCTTCATTCTGTTTTCTCTTCTTTCCTTCATTTTTGCTCTTTTCTTCCCCATTCTATCCTTCCTTCTACTTTTCTGCTCTTTGCATCTGCCAGTTTCCCTGGGTCCCCTGGGGCACAGCGCAGAGGGGTAATTCTCATTTTCACTGTGCTTAAATTCATCTGGCTCCTCTCAGGGTCACTTTTATTTTAAAGAGATGAAGACAGCGCTTAAATCAAAGGACATATCTCAGGCTGTGTGTGGCACTTGCTTGGGGGGGAGGTGGTTTGGGGTGGGGAGGTGCATCGTCCTTCTCAGCAGTGCTTGAACTCCGAGGGTCAGCTTGGCTTCCTTTATCTGTCATGCTCCTGCTTTCCTGGATTGTGTTTTCTCCCAAGACATAACACTTATTTCTCCTTTAAGTCATTCAATCAACCAAATATCTGAGCCTCTGTATTTTGTCTCAGTCCTTGTGCTTACTCATTAGGGAAACAAAATTGACACAGTTTCTTAGTTCATGAAGCAAACCGGTTAATGTGGGGGTGGAGAGGAGAAAGATAGTAACAAAAAATATGCACATATCCGTAACAGTATAATTTGCATTGTGCCAAGTGCCCTGAAAGGAAATAACAGGAGGGGCCTAATTTAGATTAAGGATGGGTGTAAAGGCAAGCCACTCAGGAAGTATCACTGAGGCTGAGAGGTGAAGGGGGAGTAGATGTTAGCTGGCAGGAAGGGCTGGAGAGGACAGGCCTGTGTGGGCCTGGCCCTGAGGTCGGAATGAGCTGGCACAGGAGAGGATGGAAATTGTCCAGTGTGGCTGGAGCTTGGCAAGTTGGAGGAGAGTGACAGGAGGTCGGGGGGTGGTCTGGCATCATGTCGTGTCATAGATTTATTCGAGTGCGGTGGGAAGTCATTAAAAGGTCTTGAGCAGCAAAGTGATGCCATCTCATTGACGTTTTGAAAAGATCACTCTGGCTGTTGTAGGGGTTGAAGCAGAGCAGCCAGGCCAGGAGGCAGGTGGCGGTGGGATTCCACCTGAGAGGTTGAAGGGGCCTGGGCCAGGGTGGTGGGGGGGAGGAAGAGAATTGAAGAGGCTTGAGATGTAGGTTCTCTCCACATCTCAAGATCATGCTGCAAGTTGGAAAGGTCCTTGGAGGGCATTTATTCCAGGCAGGACCATGGTGAAGATGACAAAAAGGCAACCAGAGTCTTGCATCCCCCTGCTCCCCGTTGCTTTTTTGTAAAGGAAAATGAGGGAGAACTTGGACTTCCCATCAGTCTTCCTCCCAGCTATGATCTGCCTCTGCACACCAGGGCTCCTTACTCCTTGGAGGAGCAGGGGATGCAGGCAGAGGCAGTGAAGCTGCCCTTCACTGAGCCCTTAGTAGGGCAGCCATGCTGCCCTGGATTTGCACCCTTATTGCATTGAATCCATGGTGTGGCACCTAGAGGCAAGTGCTACAGTTGTCCCCAGTTTACAAATGAGGAAACTAAGTCTCTGTGCGGTGATGTACCTTGCTCAAGGTGACACAGGTCTGACTCCAGAGCCGATGTCCATAACCGCTTTGCTCTTCCGGCATATTCTTGAAATGTAGATCAGAGTTGAAGGTTCATGGAGTTTGTTTCTAAACTGCTTGTATTTCCCATCCCCTTGCTTCTTCATTTGTCTCTTAGGTATTGGAGTGCTTTGGGCTTTCTATCCCCCAAATACTGGCATAGTAGGATTCAGGTGTTGAAGAAACAGTTTCCTCCAGGATGGGCGGAGGGACTTTGGGTTGGGGTTTTGACAGAGATAGAATTCTTACATTGCTTTCTAGAGATATGAGAGATAGAGCATTAGCATAGAATTTGGAAGCTGATTCTCTTCTCAGAAATATATAGTTAAGGCAAGGGAAAGGACCTCCCAACTTCGGCAAAAGTCTCTCTATGCTGGAAATATTTCTGGGTCCTGAAAATGAGGTTCAATGCTTGGTTCTTTCCAGCAGCTCCCTAAATTTAGACTCTATGATTCACTAAGTTGTGCATGTGTGCACACGTTTGTGTGTGTGTGGCTAAGAGAGGGGGAGAAAAGTGCGTATTTGTTTTGTGGCTCATGGTAGAGTTAAAGCCTTGGATAACCGCCCCACATCCTTGACTGATCAAATATGTGCTTTCACAAGATGGCCCTTGGTGTAGACTGGCCAGTGGATACATTTTTTATTTGCAAACAAGTCTCAGATGGGTAGTCCTCCCTACAGCATGGTTAAGTTTCAAAAACACAAATTTATCACTCTTCGGAAGCATCTCCGGTAAACAAACATACAAACAACAGAACGAATCAAAAACCTGTCAGCCTTAAGGTCAGCATCCATTGTCAGGACTGGGCTAACCATTGGATGAACTGTCCATAAAGCTTCCAGAAAGTGGAATTGGTGGCCAGTGCAGGCCATAAAAACCAGTGGGCACGTGGCTGTCCATTTTTTCTTTTCTTTTGGCAAGTCTCATCTTAATTATTGTGCTGTATGTTGATTCTCATGAAGTTGGTTCAAAAGCAAACAAACACTTAGAGCTTTAGGATTTTGGAAGAGGTGTGGTTGAAGGAAATTTTTCCCATAAAAGAGAAAGGAGAAGATAAAAGAATCCATTAAACACAAAATGACTGGAGGGGGAGAAATCACTCATACCTCATTATTGAAGCGTTCTACGCAATTAGTGTGATCTTGGGGGAAGAACGTTTCAGCCACCCACAACCCTGAATATTCTCATTGGGTAGATGTAGCAATAGTGCACTTCACAGTGAACCCTTCCAGTAGCGCGGACAGTAAGGGGAGACCCCATTATAGGGTTGTAGGGCCATCAGTTGCAGCTGGGGAAGAGCCCCTCTGCCTCCCTCCTTCTTTGTGCAGGGAGAGGTTAAGCCTGGCCATTAACCCGTAGATGACCCAATAGGATTTTCTGTCCCAGGGATCCGTTGATTGCCAGGTATGGCTTTGTGGTAATTCTAGCATTTGCAACCCAGCAACTTGAACATTCTGTCTGCCTAAATGATGATTTTTCCTTGTAATGGTTGTATTAAATCCTTTTGCTTCTGCTCCATAGCCGCTGTTGTGACAAGAAAAGCTGTGGCAACCGAAATGAGACTCCCTCAGATCCAGTGATAATTGACAGGTAGGGACCACTCTTCTTTCACTGGATTTTTATTCCTCATTATAATGAAACACCTGCCTTACGCCACTTGTGGGCAAGGGTTAAGAATGCACGTGGCCAAAATTTGCCTGTTGGTCATGACTAAAGCTGTGCCGAGAGATTGTGATTCCTGGGAAAATGATACGGAATGTTATTTGGAGGCCTGTTTCTTGGATTGCTCTGGTTTTGTGTCTGATTCATGCTTCTAAAGGGAATTTTTTTTTTTTTTTCTGTCCTGACTTTCTGTGGCTCAATCCTCATGTTGTGCCAGGAAGCTTCAGAAATAAAATAATAATAGTTTGTGATTTATGAAATGTGGTTGGGTGCTTATAAATATTTAACTTTTATTTGAAAAATGTTTGAATCATTATCACTTTTAGCTACAGTAGTTCTGTTGGACGTAATCCATCTACATTTTAAGGTTTTATTTATGCATAAAAGCAGTTTAAAGAGATCCGTGAACCAAGATTTTCTGCTTTTATTTCCCGTGTTTGATTGCAGCTCCTACCGTATTGTAAGTTGATTCATTTATCCTGCTTGTCTTAATTATTGTGTTTTTAAACAGATCCATATTACTAATCTGACATGACCAAGTAAATCACTGTAGAACAATAAATCTGTTTTAGTTGTTTGGTGCAATTTCAAGTCAGTGTGTGCACACATTATGCAAAGTCGCATTCCAAATATTCATTTTACATTTTAATTATTGAAATTCATTGTATGGAAACATGTATGATAAACCATTTGTTACATAGCATTACTCATTGAGAGTTAAATGGCCTGGAAGGTTTATAGATACTGTCAGTTGTCAGCTAGCTCCTTCCACTAGCTGGAAAAAGAGTCCTACAAATAAGACTGACTGATTCCTCATTGAAGAAATCAAGGACTGGAAAAAAGCCCCCTTTCTGGGTTTTGGTAATACTGATTTTTTTTACCAAAAAACCTGTCTTTCCAGTTATTTATTTATTTATTTATTTTTTACCTATTTGGGGCTTGATTTATCATTTTTCAGTTTACCAAAAAAAAAAAAAAAAAAAAAAAGAGCAACAGCAGTATTTACTTTGCTTCTTCATAATTTATGTCAAAAGACTGTTGATTTTGACTTACATGACTCTTCAGGTTTAACCCCAATTTTGATCACCAAGTAGGTTTATAAAGGCTGTATTAAATCAGATATTTTAATTAAATAGCTCCCAATCAGATGATTGATTATAAACATTTTTACTTGATAAAAGTTTTAATGTAAGCTAGGGGAAGAATTTAATTCACAGCTAAACATATGAAAATTTAATGTGTAGTCAGGTTGTGTGCTGCGTATAAAGTGGTAAGTTTATCTGCAAGAGCAGACAGACATGTCATTCATATGATTCTTTTTTCCTGCAATGGCAGATAAGTCTTCAAATGGATAAGTTAAAAATATATATATATATATATACATACACACGCGTGCGCACACACATACACACATATAACCTTTATGCTATTGGTTTCATTTAAACATATCTCTTTAAAATACCATTTGTTAGTTTAAGTGAATTTTTCTAGTGCTTCAAGTAAAAAGAAATTGTTCTGATCAAAGGACCGGCCGAAATATTCACCAGAACTTTTGAAACCACAGAGTGTTTCGTTCTGCCATACAGTTCCTTTTGGTTTAGACAATGACGAGAACCTTACCTTGCCACCCGCAATGAAAACGCTTTTTTGGCTTGTGAATGGGTTAAGCTTTTAAGTTCTTCATTTGGTTTTAAGCTGTGACTCTGATATAGACGGTTGATAGGACTGTGGTTTGAATAACATTTGATTTTGACCTGTTCCTGTGGGTTGCAATGGCATAAGAAACTTGACTCAGCAGTGCTGTAATTAGCCGGACCCATGTTTTTGAAACAGGATTGTGTTACCTGGATTGCATTAGTGTGGCTTCTATTGTTGCCGCCTTGCATCTGTCCCAGTAGGGTACTTAAAACCTTTCCTTGGCTGGAGTAGTTCAAACAATTTGGGCAAAATAAGTATGCACTTTATACTGTTGGTGGCTTTAGAGATATTACTCATGACATTTATCCTTTTCACTTTTTTTCCCTTTTGGTTTGACAAAGTAGAAAACAGTGTGTGGCCAATCATGGTCTCTAAGAGAGAAGTACTTTAAAAACGGCTGAAAACCAGTGTATCTGCACAAGGCCCAACATATGTTTATTTGCTGGCTGTTGCCGCTGTCTCGCATGAAGTATCTTATCAAGTGGTGGTGCCACTTGATATGCAGAACCCCATTTAGTTATTTTTATTTGCATCTGAGTTTTCAGAATTTATTTGTCCTTCAGTCTGCCAAAGGTTTTAAAAGCTCCAGTCCTGTCTGCTGATATGTGAAACTTCCATTTTTCACAACGAGAGAAGAGAATAACAACAAGAAAAGAACTTATGCAAGGAAGTGCAAAATTGAAAAGATTTTTCAATTCCATAAAATTGCTGCAAAGGAAAAAAAAATGATGGCAACCGTGTTTGAATTTCATAGTTTCCAATTTGATTCTTTATTACTGATTGCATAATATCTGTGTTACGTGCTTAGGGTTTGATTTGCTTTCAGATTCGTGAATCTGAATCCCTGCATATTTTATAAAAATAGGTTATGGTGCCTGCGTTCTGCAGCAATAGTGACTGTTTTTACAAGATGCATGCAATATGCAATTATAGAGCTGAGGGTATAGTCAGTCGATGTGCTAGGATTTAGCGTAGTTTTAATATGCAGTCACCTTTTGGGCACCAATGATTTTTAGCTCTCTTTGCTTGTCCTTCAGAATTTGGAAGAATGCTTCTATTTTTATCAGTCAAAAGACTTTTAGCAGTGGTTATTTGGGAAAACTATTTACAGGATAGATAGAAGAGGCTTTCTGGTCATATGGCAATGGTGCAGGGTAAGCTATTTTGTGTGTTCAATTTTGGCTGTATTGTTTGTTGCCAGTGATTTGGGGACATCAGCTTGGCATGTTCTATCAAAAAAGTGGAATTAACAAAATCAGTTTTCGCATTCTGTGATTTAGCAAATGGGTTTCTATTTCAGTCTGTTATAAGAACATGCAACAGAGTAAGAAAAATATGACTCAAACTCTTTTTACAGTTGTGACAATTTGTCAAGTCACTTCAGAAAAGTTTATAGGAAAATTGCTTTTTAAACATAGGAAGTATACATCTGGAGTTGACTGCCAGGTTATATCTCTGACTGATGCCAAATAGCTTGATTAGGAAGCACAAAACCAAGCTTATGACCAATTATCCAGATTTTTGGGCTGTGGAGATGTGAGAAAAGTTAAATGTGTTATGTTTAATAGCTGATGACCAGGAGCTAATAATAGCAAATTTCATTATGGTTGAGGTAAAGGGCTATGTGTGGTAATTATTGTTCAAGTAAAAAGCCAAAAATGACTTCCGGAGAATTAAGGAGGAGATTGCTTTAACATATTCACACAGAAACTCATATTTGAATTTAAAAGGTTTGCAATAAAATTCTTGTTTAGAAATTGAATATATTGTGGTTTTATTACCACATTGGATATCCTTGTGTCCTTACCATTTTCCTTGGTTATCTTAGTTCAATAAATAAAACCTCATTAGACAATTCCCATTTCAGCAAGTTTATTAAATTTTGCAGAAGTAATTAGCATAAGCTGTGCTAATTTTTCTGGAAGACTAATGAGGGAGGTTCTTAATTAGGTTTACCTTGTAAGAATCAGAAAAGATGATAATGACAAAAGTCACACAGGGTAGTCTGAATTGGGAACCCAGTTTTCCTGAATCTATTAAAAAAAAAATCTCCCATTTTCTATATGTGAAACTTCTTTTACATGCTCAAACTGAATATATTAACTATGCTGATGGGTATTCCATATCTAGTTAGGTAGGATTATATCCGCTCTTGATTTGTCTGACAAAAGTATTTATTTTCCTGCCCTTGCCTTACTAAACTGTCTTTGAGCAATTACATGGATGAATACAGATGGTCTTACAAAAACATTTGTTTCTTTCTCCGCATCATGCTATAGGAGTCCTTTCACACAGAGACCTGAAGTTTCTGGTCAGATTTGAGTTGCTTAATTCCAGGAGGGAAGGACAGAGGGTGGCTCAATGTTTGCTTGTTTGTTTTTTCAATTTAGGCTCAGTGTGATTGGTGAAATAGTTATACCGTTAAGTAAGGGGAGAAAATGAGAATCTAGCTCTTTGTTTCCCTGTTCTGTGGATCCTTAGCAGTTAACAAGCGGGATTTTTTGTTTGTTTGTTTTTTTTAATGGATAAGAATAGAAATGGTAAAGGATGACAGTCTTCCTGAAAGTATGTCTTCCTGTTTCTTGGGATCGCAGACACAATCCTTCCAGGATATAATGTGGCTCAAGTAATCTGTCAGTTTTGGGTTCTTCATGGCCAATATTAAAAACATGGATTTTTAAAGTCTGTCAACTAATACACCTCTAAAAGTTGGGGTTGGTTTATTGTAACCATAACAGAGTTGCCATATCTTTCTTTTCCATTTAGTAGAATCCCTGTATCTGTAGCTTGCTGCTATGAGATATAGGCTTGACGTGCAACGTTAAACAAACAAACAAAAAAGACACAAATTTTGTAATATGAAAAACCTGGTCTGTTTGGAGTTACTGCCCTTCAGGCCACACTTATCAAAGGTATCCCAAAAAGAAAAATAACTATGTTAGTTTTTTCAGGACTTTCTGAAGATTTTCCCCTTCTAAGTTACTTAATTGAGTTAGTTTTATGATTAATGTAGGAAACACAATATTCAGTAATGAAAAAACTGGAATGCCCATTTTATGTGTTGATTTTTATATGATATACACCATATGAACAAAAAGCTTAACCATGTTAGTTTTTCAAACAATTTTATTTAAGACCCTTTCTTCATCTAAGAAATCTAAATGCTGAGGTAGAACTTTTCCCAAAAGTGCAGCATTGTATTGTCCTACCGCAAGCTAATTTTCTTGATTTAATGTATTAAATCTGTTTATTTAATATATATGTTGGTCTATATAATCGGGAAACAGTAGTAAAATTTCAGTTTTTTTTTTTTTTTTTTTTTTACCATTGGGTGGGGTGGGAGATATATTCTTATAGGATTGCGAAGGTATCTGGGCCCCTCAACAATAAATAACTTCCTTCCTGTCTTTTATCATCAGCAATAAATTCCAAAATTTTATTAAAATTTCTTTTTCATCTTCTGTAAACATAAAGTCTCTCAAATATCATGAAAATAAACATACACTTTTATTAAAGTTGCAAATGAAACCTTTAGTCAGAGTTTTATGGCTTCATTTCATTGACCTTACAACTCTTAGTATTTTGGGCTCCACCCAGTTTTTAGGGGGTCCAACCACTAAACATAATCATTCTGAATGATACACAGGCAGCTGTCTGCAGCAGAAAGAACCAGAGGTGTAAATGTATTTCTTGGGGCTCTGATAAACCTTTTATAACACCTGATTTCCTAACCTTGAATGCTCAGTTAAAATAAAGGGAGGAGAAATTCACCTTTTAAAATTGCTGCAGGCAAGGTAATTGTTTTTTTGCTGGTTTGAAGGGTTGCATTTTTTTCAAAAGTGAAAACCAGTGTCAACACCGAGCAAGGATTTACGGTTATTTATTAACCTTAGTGTATTTGAACATTTGTTTTCTAGTGGGAATTCATATGTGATTATAGAGATGAGACTTATGTGAGAATCATTCCACATTTTATCACATACCAGATAATACATTCTGAATATGCGATGAGCCCTGTATATTTGTGTGCGGTTTGCATGATAAGAAAATAACTAATACAATAAGCTAATAGCAGTCTATATTCCATTTGCTATCAGCTATTACCCAATACACACCCAGGATACATTAAAATGCATTTCAAATATTCTGACAATGTATCATAATGCAAAGTACTTTTACATGGTATAATACTACTGCAGACACTGTATAATGAACAACAGTGGTTTTCCTGTAAAGGAAATAATGGCAGCAACTTCCAAGAAATGTATTTAACGGAGCTTCAGAGAAACAGCAGTGTGTCTGTGTAACGGCCCTGATGTCAGCTCATGGGGTGGGTTTTTTTTTCAATCCCATGTTATCATAACTTTGCTTTTGTAACAGATCTGGAAAAATACAGATCAGTGCAAAGTCCCCTGCATGTCATATTAATACCTTTGCACAGTCAGTTTGTGATCAGAACATATCACTATATTAAAAACATTTTTACTTTTCGAAAAGAAGTTGCTTAGAAGAAAAAAAAAACTCCCCAAGTGCAACTCCCCATTGATAAATTCCCCTCATTCCCCCCTGCTGCTAACATGCAACCAAATTCTCTAATAAAAATTGGCCAGATTTTTAAAACTCTCTTTAGAGGTTCCTGCCTATAAAGAAATGATATTTTGGTCATCATAATTTGCATGAGGTGTGATCTGAAATAGACTACTAAATCTTCCTTCTCTTCCCTCTCTGCCATCCCATTTCTCTCTTTACACACTGTGTAACTCTATATTGTCCAGGACAATATAAAAGAGACCTAAATACTCTGATTGCAATCAGTGAAATATGGTGAACAGTACAGGTTTGTCTTTGGTTGCTTGCTGTCTTTAAAGGTGTGGGCAGAGGAAGATAAATCACCCTCACAGACTATTTCTCCAGTTACAAGCCTTTGTCCAGAATCAAATTAAGGTTTTAACAATACAGTACTTAATATAATAGAATTTTAATTGTCCTAATCTCACTAAAGTGTGATGCTGAATGCGCATGTGTGTGTGTGTGTGTGTGTGTGTGTGTGTTTGCATAATCTTCATGGGGAGGGAGTTAAACCATAAAACATTCTAGCATTATATTTTCTTTTGGGGTGGTCACATATGAAGTAGGATATTAACTGACATAAACTTAATGAAACTGGTTCTGGGGGAGAGAATCCCATTAGTGTTTCATCTATGTAATGTATACTCCGCATTCAGTGGGAACAGAGCGGTCTTCAGTGTGCTTTGGGAATTTTTACCTTTGAAGGTGAAGTGCTTGGTTCCAGTTCCAAACATGCCCCCAAACCCTACTTGTAATGACTAAACTAGACAAGCTGGCAAATTATATAGCTTGATCCCACACAATAACGTCCAAAACGGCATTCGGTGACTATACCAGCCCGCTAACTGTTTGAGGCACAATAGTTTTATAATGGAATATAAAAGTAACAGTGTTAGCCAACACATCTTTAATAAGACATTGTCCGCGCCTTCGCCATATGCTACAGAGCAGCCTCTCACTCCGTGGGCCTTTTGATTCCTCTCAATAAGATTATTTCAAATACTCTAATCCTGATCATTGACTTGAATACAAAAGCCTAGTGACATCTAATAGATGCCTCTTAGCTTTGCTTTTCCTCTTTTTCCTTCCCTTTTTCTTCTCTTTTTACCTGACAAAAAGCTTATAGACACTTGGGCTCTGTCTCTCGGTAGCAGCATGGGGGGATCCTCATGAAATATAAAGGAGGAAAAAGGACTGACGGAGGCCCGATAAGCTACAGAGTGAAGGGCCATAGATTAAAAGTAAATGCCAGTAAATCCTACCCTGTACACTCACTTGTTCTTTTACTGTTTTCTTTAACACTGTCAGAGCCAGAGCAGGGAAAAAAGAGAAAATAATAATCAAAATGAGCATGTGCATTTTAAGTCTGGTTATGGTCACTCTGCATATTTTATAGGGTTTTGGCTAGAATCTCAAATTTTGGTTCATGTGAAGGTGGTGGTGTTGGTTTAAAAAATGCCCCTTTCAGCTATATCAAGAATCCCTCAAGGGCTCTTTTGCTCATTTGCTGCTCAATTGACCAAATATTGATAGTGTGTGTGTGTGTGGGTTTGGGTGGGAGGGTATAGGGTAGAAAGAGCCCTTCTGTAGGGTGTGAATCCTGGGGGCTCATGACATGACATTTTCAAGGTTGGAATAACTTTTTCTTTTTTTTCTCAAGCAATGAATTGAAAATTATCAAAGTGAAACATTAGGTTATCTTATTTCATTATATTAGCTGCTGCTTTTTCACATGAACTCTCTGCCTGCTCTGGACAGTTCACAGGGACTTAGATTCTGATGGTGCACACTGAGGAGCTGGGAGCCCAGCTGGATAAGTTTTTCTAGTGGTCAGAAGGATGTGCTCCGGCACCCCCTTTTCAAGGCAACCATGATTCAACTCAAGTTTTCTTTTTTTAAAAAACTTTATCTGAAGATCAGATAATATTGCTACTTACAGTTTTTTTTTTTAATGATTGTGCAATAGATAAACTACTGGGATTTTTTCCATATTTTAATGTGCTTCCCACTTATTAGTATTATGGTCTGTTGGTAATATTTTTAAATGGGAGTTTTAAAACAGTATTGGATACACTATTGGTTGATGTCCCCTCACAAAATTCAAAGATAGTTTGAAGAGCCCTGGACCTACATCAGGTTTGGTTTGTCTCATGCATGCACGTGCATATGCACACACATACATTCATCATACATAAAAAAAGAAAGATGAAAAGTGAGCATTCTCTTTTTTATTTATCAAAAAGCTCTTTAGAAAAGAAAATTGGTCAGGAGTTAGTCTGGTTATCTTTGATGCTATTACCAACAGTGTCAAAAATCCAGGTTTCTCTATACAATCTTGGAGTTTTCTTGAAGCCAGATTCTAATCTCAGAATATCTTTTAACAATTTGAGTCCTTCTTGTAGCTGTGGAATAGTGAGTGATTCAGTCCACATGTTCTCACATAAAGACCAGCATCTGAAACCTCACTATGAGCAGTTTAAAACAAAACCAACAAAATCTCAGACTGCTGTGTATTTGACATTAATTCACATCCGAATAGTGCAAAGTTGTAGAGCACTTAAAGGTGTAATATTTCAGAAAATTCTCTTCACAAACATGTGTGGCATAAATTTATTCCATTTTACAGATATGTAAACTGAGGCACACAGCCTCTAGGGGATTATCCACTTCCATACCCTCAATTAGTGACAAACTGAGTGATTAGAAACTCCATCTCATAGCTCTCACCTTGATTTTTTCCTTTCCTCAAGGCACAGTAAAACAATGCTGCCTTCATTATTTTATGCAAGGTCATTTAAAAAAATTTTCTTGGTATCCACAATTCATCTTTTCCATGTATTACACTAAACCTGGTCATCTAACCTGGTTCTCTTTGTAGATGTTGCACTTAACCTTTAGGATTTAAAAAAAAAATGTATAAATTGTTGTACGTATGCTGGAGCAATTTTTGAGTTATGTAGCTGCATTTAATTTGATGAGTGAACGATTATGCATTTCATTGGGAAAAATAGACCCTAATCCAAGAGAAATCTTTGAGAGAGGATATTTGGGAGAGTATGGTATGTGGAAAAGGCATAGATTTTGGAGTCCAATGGATTTGGGATCAAGTCCCTCCACTGCTACTTACTTATCAGTATCTGAGCCTCAGGGGCTCAGTTTTTCTATCTTCAAAATAGGAAGAGTCATACTCATTTTGAAGATCTGTGAAGGTTAAAATGCCTAGCACTGGGCCCATGCTTTAACATTAAGTAGCTCTTGTAGTTTGATCATAATATATTCCTTGTGGACTTGTATTCTTAAGGCAACCGTTGCTGTGGAACTTTGTAGGTAAAGTTGCCTTCCCAAGGTTTACCACAGTAACTAAGTCCTCTTAGATGAGGATTCCCTCATTCTTTTTTCCACAGATATTTATCGAGCTTTATTATATGCCAGGCACTGTTTTCTGGGTTGTGGACATAACAGTGAATAAGCCAGCCGAGGCTCCTGCCGTCATGGAGCTTTCCGTGTAGAACAAAACTGAATAAATTGGATCAAATCATAAGTAATACAGTGATTTTTGTTTTTAAATAGAAGAATGCTATTTTAGGCTGGGATCATGATGCAGAGGAAAACTATCCCTGGGTTGAAGTTTCCTTTCAGCTCATACCAGGGGTGTTGGACTTGGGCAAAGTCTGTGGCTTGATCTCACTCCTCCGAGGCCGAACAGGCACTGGTTCAGAGCACGGGCTCTGGAGTGCGGGGACTGTGAGCAGGTCATTGAACTTCTCTGACCCTCAGTCTCTTCATCTATAAGATGAAGATGACAGTAGTAGTTCCGACTTTGTAGGATTGTGGTGAGGAATAAGTAAATTAATACATGGATACTATGCACCTGGCACACTATACATATTCAGGATAAGATGGCTGTTATTTTAAAAATAAAAGTGGGAATGAAGAGTTTTCTAAGACTGATTTTAGCTATGGGATTCTAATTTTAGTTTCCTATGGAGTTGCCGAGTCCAGCAAGGCTGATGATCTCTTTCAGGAGGTAAACTGCAAGCTCCAAGAGGGTGATGATATCTGTGTTTTGGGCACTGCTGATTCCCCAGCAAGTAGCACAGTGCTTGGCTCAGAGTAGGTGTTCAGGGTATGTTTATGTGAAATGAAAGAAAGAATGGCAAGAGCTAGAAATGTGATTGTTGAATCTGGTGTTCTTATCTCCCTGCATAAAGACAGGCTTGTTATAACCACACAATAAAGTGAAAAGAAACTGCCATTAAAGAATGATGAGAAACAGAAAATGTGAGATAAAATATTAAATTTGTTACACTTAAAAATGTTAATCTTCACACGATTACCATGCAAATCTCCTCATTGCCTAACTGTTTAATTGATCAAGTAAATCATGGAGCAGACGAGTAAGTGAAAAACCCTGCTGTTGACATTCTCACAAAGCACATTTTCAAGAATATATTCTGATAACTAGTACGTCTGTTACACAACGTGGATTAAAAGAAAAAACAAAAAACACACACACACATATATGTCGCATCCTTTGCAAACAAGTAGATTTCAGAGTTTAGGAAAAGCTTTATTTTTGTATGGCAGTCTGGCTATCTGCCATCATTATGTCAAGCATGAAACCAGTGTTAGTATAACACATGTTTAAGCAGTGCCTGCATTATAAACTGGTAGAAAGCTTAAGAATTCACCGTTTTTTTCTTCCATGCAGGTATAATATTGACATGATAGTCTGGCGATTGAAGGGTTAAAGAAAAGTGTGTGTGTTCCCCCCACCCCCCACTCGCCACTCCCTTACCCCCAATCCCATCATGTGCCTGGTTGACTCTGAAAGAAGGGGCTTGGAGTTGCCCACAGGGCATCCCTTTTCCCAGCCTTCTCCAAGGCCACCTGGGCAGACGGGAGCTTGCCTCCCGTCCTGAGGACATAAAATCCAATCATGCGCCTTGTCTGCCAGTCTCTCTGACCTGCAAGCTGGCAAGAGGGGGGAGAAGCAGAGGCTGCTCACATTTGATAGGCTGCTTCTTTGTGGCTTTAGGGGGCTTCTGTGTCTACTGAGGGAGGAAGTTCTTCTTTATTTCCAAGATAAGGTGTCATTCATGAGTGCAATGTGCTGAACTAATCAGGCTAATTGAGAGCCCCTGAATCCTACTCATTGAGCCGATCTCTTCTTCCTGTTAAATTCAGATAGCCCAGAAAGAGATGACGCATATTTCAGTTCTTTCCCCAAAGTCCATGAAATCTCTAGGTGGGCACAGAACATAGGTTTAGCTGAATGTCATCCAGGCTATTTGAGAAAGGGTTCTTACTATAGAATGGTGTAGCGTTCAGAAAAATGAGGCGAGTCCCTTCGAGGGTCTGAAATCATCATCGTTTTTTCTTAATGATAAAAGAATCTTAGCATTTCCGATCAGGCAGGAAAGACTGACTCTTTTGTTTAAGATTGACGCTTAAAAAAAAAAAAAAAGAAAATCTCGTTGTGCTGTGTCATTAGTGACAAGTAGCTTCCAGGGCTGTGTTTAGATTCCTCTGCTTCCGAACGGAACCCTCGGAGCTGTGGTCCTGACTGTAATTGAATCTGGGCCTCCCTCTGGAGCAACTGAGTGGAGAAGAAAACGGAGCTGGTTCAACTGAATTCTCTACGGGGCGAGGTTTTCTCCTCCCTCTTCTCCACTCAAAATGATTTGTCATAGTTAAAATTTTAAACACTATCGTTGATGATTCCTTTCTATTTTTTACCCCACCTCTTCCCCCTTTTTGCTTGGAAGTTCCAGGAATGCCTTCAATTATCTTCACAATCAAATTCTCATTTCTGCCTGTGTGAAAGTGTGTAGTCATAGATTGCAGGGATTATTTTCTTTAGCACTTGGGGATAGAGAAACTGGTTGTTTTAAAATGAGAACCAGCTGGTTCCACAGAGCCCTCATTTAAAGGGGAGCAAGTCTGTACACAAAGCCCTCACTCAGGTCAGTCATTATGCCAAACCCCAAATCAGCAGTGTTTGGTCTATCACCCTTTATTAAATGTTGAGCGAAGAGTGATTTAGCTGGTATAATAATAATAATAATAATAATAATAATAATAATAATAGTAATAGTCATAAAAAACACCACACCCTGCGTGTTTAATTTTTCTGTTGTTAAACACTCACATTGGAAGGAGCATTTCTCAAACCTCTTCATATGGTAATTATAATCTAAAATCTAGTTTATCCCTGCTCTCTCATAGATGGCTGAGGTGTGTGTGCGTGTGTGTGTGTTTGTGCATGCACATGTATCTTTAACCCTCTCTGAATCTAGAAAATAAAATTAAGCTCATCTTTCAACATAATCTTTTATCTGACAAGCACAGAAGATAGATGAGTGGTAGATAGCCAAGTTGTGAGTCCCCTTAATAGAACCAATTGGAGGGCAGAATAACTGCTATTATCAAACATCTTTTATGCCATTCTGTAAAATAAGGATGAGAGTGATATACTAGATATATATTTCACTGTGTCTCTAGCTTGTAGAAATTGGTTTGTTGTCATACTCTGTTAATCTCTAGTAGCACTGAATTCAATTTGAGATGAGGAGAGTACTTTCAGTAGTTTGTACAAAATACTTTTGAAACATGCAAAGAAAGGAAAGAAAGCATAAAAGACAGACCCATGGTAGATATTCAGTTATGAGAATGATTTGTTTTTAGAACCCAGCTTGCATATTTTTTGGATGCAACATTTATTAAAACGGATTGAAGTGTAAAGAAAAAGCAGTCTCATGCAGATTAAAAAATGTAGTTTAACCACATTTTATCTGACAAATGAGCGATTACTTTTTATTATTAATAAAAATGTGAGGCTCAATTTTTAAAAATTGTGACATGCTTTTTTTACGTTGACATCAACACAACAAAATAATTTGAAGAAGGCAAAAATTTTTAAATTTATTCTCACAGAGAGTTTGATCGGTAAGTTGAGCATTTATAAATGGTTTTAATTGTTTTTCTTTTTTGGGATTTCCATGTTTGAAATACGGTTATGGGCAAAATCTTATCTAATGATTTTTTTTTCATTTGTTTAGCAACCACTTTGATTATGTAATGTCTTTTTAGTTCAAACTGTAATTCTATTGTACATTTCCTGTATCTGTATTTAAAAAAAAAATTCTGTGGGTTTTTTAATATAAAAAACAAATAACTGTTATATTTCCAGTCACTCAAATTTGAACTGAATTTTACTTCCTGTTTCAAAGGTCAAGGCAAGCTGACCTCAACAGCAGTGTGGAGGCTGCTGAATTATTCATATCATTGACTTTGTGTCAGCTTCCACATTTGTGGAGAGGGATGTTTTATTCATTTATCTCATTTAGGGTTCTTCCCTGCACCTGTTTCTACCATTAAGTACCCTGTAATTTGCATTTGATGCTAATTTAGTTTCATATCAGCCTGGTCCCCCCTTGTTAATTTAATTTTCTAAGACCCTTTTCATTACTGTAGAACTGTTTTCCTCTTTAAAGCAAACATCTATACAAGTAATTGTATAAACTGCCTTTTAAATAATATCTTTTAGAAGATTCCATCATTTAATTCCTTAATTCCTATAATTAGCCACAGTTTGATTAATGTTTCAAAGGGTTAAATTAAAATGCAGAATTACTCAAATGCATACTTGAATAATTTCTCATATACAGCAGAGTTAGCCTTGCAGTGCTCTCTCTGATAATTCTCAGAACAGTATGTCTTAGCAGTAATTTTCTTTATTTAGAGTGCTGTTTAGTTTACTAATAGTTTCTTTCCCACCACTGTGTCCTTAATATTACTTGTGAAATGCTGTTTTTTTTCTTTTACCAAATTGCTGATAGGCAGTGACTTAAAAATGTTTCTGCAACCTTAGTAATGACATGCCCCCAATAATCTGAGCAAAATTAGGTCTGATTCCGTGATATCACATGGAAGTTTGGTATAATGAATTTCAGGAACCTGTGTTACGTGATACCCCTATTTCTCTTCTTCCCAGTTCTTTTATTTCTGTCTGCTGCTCAGAGTAGATTGCCTGAGAATTTGTCAGCTTCCCAGACAGTGGTTTTAGCAAGCTTTCATTTGTACCTAAGGACACCCATTGGGCTACAGTTGCCACATAGATATTGTAGAAATTAGGAGTGGGTTGTTTGAGGAGACCTGATTGAAATGGTGGCTACCTTGGTGGGAGTAGCCTTGTTACCCATTTTTGCAGGGGAATTTTGAAGTCATGAAAGCTAGGGGCTCACATTCACCAGGTATACAGCCCCTCTGATTGTTGGGGAAAGAACTCCCCTCACTTTTTCCCTTGTGAATGTTTGGAAGGTGCTTGACACAAATATGGCAGTATTCCTGATAGGCCCCCTTAAAGGTGGGGATTTAAAACAGGGTTTGTGAATAAAAAATTCTATTTCTAAAGTATATGAGAATGAATCAACAGGAAAGTTGTAGCAGTGGCCGAATAATACTAAGAAATCAGCCCAAGATTTCTGGTGAATCTTCTTTCCATTGGGTTGAGTTAGTTTTATCTGTTATTTATATTCTCTAGGGACACCAAATGGTACAGTTGCTTTGGGTTTCCCGAAGTGTTTCGGGGTTATTGAAGCTGGAGAACTTTCTGTTTCTCTCAGTTATAAACTATTCCTGAGGACTCCCACAGACAAATTTGCAATTGTGGAAAGTGAAAAGGAATCTCCAGAATCTGGTAGATGGCTTCATCTGTCTGGTTTCAAGGCGGGACTGCAGTGAACTGGATGGTTCAGCCAGGACTTCTCAGGTGCACCCCATCCATCATAGTGAACCCCTGCACCCTAGGGTTTACTGAACTAGCCTTGTGCTTCTGCTTATGTGCCCCAAACAGTGTGAGGGTTTTCAGGAATGAAATGTGGGATCTTTACTCACTAGCAAAGCTAGTTTATGGGCAAAACATTTACTTACTGACAATCCTCCCTCATCCTCCACCAATTTAGAGATTATTTTTAATTTGGGCAAGTCATTGAGCTCCACCAGAAAGATCTCACAGAGGTGCTGAGGTTTGATTAAACAGTCAAGTTTAAAAACAGTAAGGAATATTTGTGGCATTCTTAAGAATGCAGGAAAGGTTTTCCCGCCCAAGTCTGGCTGATGCTTGGAATTCCACTGTCAAGCTTTCATCCTTTTTAGCTAACAGTCTTTGATCATTACTAAGACATCCTTAATTTTGGGAAGACTAACAGTAATTCTACCACTCATATACCTCAAGAGGGAATGAAATAGAGACCTTACATGGGTTCAACTATTTTAAATTTACAGAGCTCTTCGATCTACATCATTTTAGTTCCCATGACAATACTGTGAGATAGGTAGGGGATGTTGTACCCATTTCCTGGATAAGGAGAATGAAGAGTTCAGCTTCATAAAGCCAATAAATAACCTAGCCAGTTCTCAAAGACAGAATCTAGGTATTTGTAGGAAAAGACCAGGTTTCCATTTGAGTTGAATGGACCCTCAAAGATTACAGTCCAATCTCTTCATTTTACAGAAGAGAAAGCCGAGGCCAAGAGAAACTCAGCAATGTTGCCTGAAGATCTAATTAGCTTCGGGACCAGGACCATAAGCCAAGTCCCTGACTCTGATTTCAGTGGCTTTTCTGCTACTCCTCTGGGCCCTCTGAGCCTTTCTCGGCTCTCCATTTCACCTTGTATGTGATGAGGCTCGGGGCAGGGCGTGACTTGCATTTTCTGGGTTTGGGTCCAAGGAAACCCCTGACTTTTCTATATTACCAACAAGGCCAAGCATTGTGCATCGAACATGCAAGGAGCATAACTAATAGCCAGTGCCTGTTCAATTGTTTCTAAGAAATTATAACAGTCATGGGGAGGGGGAAGCTACAGAATACCTCATCATTTAAGAGCTTACGTAGTTCATTTATTTGCAGCTGAGCCTGTTCATACTATGTAACAAAACTACAAAAAATTGCATTTTTCATTTATATTTAAGTCAGAGACATTTTATCAATAGTCATCTTTCAGTAGGAATTTCATAAAAGTTCTTTCTACTTCAGGCATCTCAACATGAGCAGTTGTCTCTGAATATTACCTTTCTCTGGGAGATACTGACATAAATAAATATTGTACTTGGCAATTTTCAAAGTAAGTTCTAATGTAAAAAACATTATCTTATATTTAAACCTAAGAAAATTTAATAAACTGTCCTTTCCAGAAATAATAATAAAGGAAATCAGGCATTGTTGTAGAACATAATTCTGAGAAAAAACATAGTAGGGGGTAAAAGTACACTGAACTTCCCTCTCTTCAAAACCACCTCTGTGTACTGTTTTATGTAAACCTGAGTAGGTTTGTCACACTTTTCGAACTGCCAAGGAAGGGCAAAAGTCCTGGGCATGGTGCTGAGAGAAATTATTAGCCCCTGGCATCAGCTCATAAGCTGAACTGCAGGAGAATGATTCTAGAAGGCAGAGGGGCACTCACCTGAAAAGCTGGAGGGTGGGTGGGTAATTGGCAGCTTTTGTACTTTTTCAAGATGTGGGGAAAAGGAGGAAGCAACAGTTTTCTCAGCCTCTAATTTATCTGCCTATCTGGCTTGCCAAAAATAATTGGGCTGGTTTGGAAAAATTTGGATTTTACATCTAGGTTCTAATATGTGACTGAGTGTAGCCAGAGCTAAGCCTTTCTCCCCTGCACCCAGAGCCTGATCCTTCAGAGCCAATGCCCGAATGCAAAAATGGCGAAATTCTGAATTCATATGTCTTCTTTCCTTCTCTTTTCCTCTTCACAAATTACCACAAACCATTCAACAAGCTGAATTCCCTCAAGCTCCCAGCTATTTTGATGTAGGAACCCAAAAAGAATAATTCTGCTAAACCTATACAAAATTCTTTCATGTTGGGCATTCTCTTGTTTGGAAGTCATTGTTTCCATTCACAGAGGTGTTGAGAACCAGCACCTGTTGAATTCATTTCCCTCAAAAAGGAGAAACAAAGGAAGCCAGTATGTTAATTTAATAAATGCTCATGAAGCATCTACTATATGTAATAAATTTGAGCCTCTATTTCTGAATGGAGACCTCCCCCAAGGCACCAGGTGAAGCTTCTAGGGCAGTCACTTATTAAAGAAATTGCATGTGGTGTAGAATTCCTTTCTTTTTATCAAATTAGCACCAGTCGAGGCAGTCATCTTTCTCCCACCATCACCTGGCTGTTCCTGCCACTGCCCCACCCTCCATAAGAGTTGAAGCAGTTCATTGCACGGCATATTCAGGGTAGGTTAATGCCCCGCTATGCTAATTTTCAACCTTCAAGGTACCTCCATTATAAGCCTAAATTCGAGAATATCCCTCTGTTAAGGAGTGAGCATGCTTTGGTTGTATTATAGGTCTGATAAGTTAAATTGCTCATTCTGAGGTTGGGGTTTTCATTTATAATGAAAATGAAAAGCAACCTGTTTAGAATGCTGAACCAGGACACAGGGGACCTGGTTTTTAATACTGCCTCGGCCATTTAGTTATGAGCTTCGCAAATCTCTTAACTTCCCTGGGTTTCAGCTTCCCCATTTATAAATGAGAGAATTGAACACAGGGTCTTTAAGGTTTCCTCTCTCTTTATGGTTTTAATCCCCTGTACTCCTATAAATCTGGTCATCTCTTCTACCTAACATTCGACAGTAGCCTATTATTACATATTTGCTTGAGTAGCATGTACCCTAAGGTAAATAGCAACATCACAGTTAGAATGAACAACCTTTGATATTCTCTACCAACTTTCACTCCTCCCTCGTTACCTTGTCCAAAGTATCGACTAGGGAATAAGAGGACAAGGCAGTAGACACAGCCCACATCTATGCTGAGATCTCCCTTAATGCAGGGGGCTCTTAGATGAGGTCATTAGATGATGCACCTTACATGGCTAATTGAGTTGGTGTATTTGAATTTATTGGTAGCATAACTTGGGCAAGATGGGGAAGGGATCTAGTAAAAAGACAACTGTAGACTTTTAAAATGTGAGCCACGTGGACCAATGCATTTATCTATGTGCTATAGTAACACCAAAAGGCCGTCATCAGAGGCTACTTGTGCAACATTTCAGAGTTGTTTAGCAAGATACCTCTGGTTTAGACTTTTCTTCTAGATGAAGCAGCCTAAATGTTGGTATATGGGGATATACACTGAGTTGCATATAGTCTGTGCTCATTAGGTAATTGCTGACACCATATCCTCGTCATATCTGTGCTTTTGGGGGTGGATAATTCCCTTCAAGACCAAATAACTCTGAGTGTCTTTAGAATAAAGCTATGAAATTATATGCTCTGTGTTTGTGTGAGAACACAGTGTATATTCCTTAAGCTTAAAAAAATTAGAATCTCACAAAATCTTGAAAACATTTTGTTGTTGTTATGGGCAGAGATGAGAGCTTGAGATACAAACTTTGTGCAGGATGGGAACAAAATCTATTTTAAATGTGAACTTCTTGTACCTTTACATATAAATATTACAGTTTTTTTTTTTTTTTTTTTTTTTTGACAATCTCCAAAGAAACAATTTGGAACATTGTTTGTAACAAATTGTGGGTCCCCTGTCTAACGATTTTCTGAGAATTCCAGGTACAGAATAGGCACTCTCAGGCTTCCCTGTTTTTCGTAGTGCTTTCCTTCATTTCTTATTTTATGTCCAATAAACTGTTACTTTAAGTGATATCAAGTGTTAAGACAAACCAACTACAGAGTTAATGTGTAGAACATTACTTCTATAGAAAAGCCCTATAAAAATCCAAAGAAATAAGACTAACCATTAAAAGAAATCCATATGTCTCTGGAATTTTTATTTAAGCTTATATTAGCAATAATGATCTTGGTTCCAGGGAATTTTGTGACAATTAATGACCAGCAAGGGGTCACTGGCCCCATGGTGCTTTTGGCCAACAACTCCTTCCAACTCCAGGGATAAGAACTGGTCATTTATCCCAAGGAAGTGCCTCCGAGGCAAGGTCCTTATCCCTTTGCCACCTGATTATAATTTAACCTCAATTTTAAAAGGCTCTCAGGTGCAAAGATACAATGGGTCTTGCTTTCAGTATTTTTGAGAGTTTATTTTTGCCATGCAGTTCATAATTATCATCCAATAGTGGTGTCAAAATAAAGTTGATAATTATGTTCCTTTCATTCTGAGGCACATGTACTAATTTTGTGTCTGTGTGTCTGTTGGCTCATATTGGTGTAGTAGATATACACTTCTATTCACATTCTTCTCTCTCTCTCTCTTTCTCTGTGGGTGTGTGACAGAGAGAGAAAGAGAGAGAGAGAGAGAGGGAGGGAG
The DNA here is from genome assembly GCF_015220235.1 of Choloepus didactylus. NCBI lineage: Eukaryota > Metazoa > Chordata > Mammalia > Pilosa > Megalonychidae > Choloepus > Choloepus didactylus. The sequence continues at coordinate 14,458,532 of NC_051317.1, forward strand.
GGAGGGAGGGAGAGATATTAAAACACTTGAGGTAGGTTAGACAGAATAAATAAACAACAAGAAACTTCTGTTACATTAGTTTAACTTGCAGCTTGGCTAGTTTGAAGTTCTGTAATATGTAAAATAAGGCCTAGAGGCAAAATAAAGTTAATCTTCTCCTGGGGTGCAGTGAACTTGGCAGGGAGGAGCTTGGCCTTGGCGTGTTTATATGTTCTCTGTGTTATTGTTGTAATTACTGTAATTACTGTTGGTGACGATTACATTTATTAACATTTGTTACATTTATTACATGTGTTACATTTATTTACATTTATTAGCTAACATTTATTAAGCCACACATTTGCTAAGTACTCTCTCATTTAATCCTTACAACTCTGTGGAGAGTACTTTCATGTCCCCCATTTTACAGATGCAGGGACTGAGGCTCTGAGAGGTTAACGTGCCCAAGGTGACCTCACTATCGAGTGGTGGAGCTGGGATTCAAACCCTGCTGTGTTGGGCCCCAAGGATCAGACTCTTAATCACGACGCTGTTCTGCCTCTATTTAAAAAGGAACATTTCCATTTTCTGAGTGCAGCCTTTAATATATTCATTTAGGCAAATTTCCATCCTTTTGTTGGTCACTGCTCCCCTGGGCTTCCCTCTAACATGGTCAGAGGTGCCCCGGACTTTTTAAAGACGGAAGAAAGGCCACATGGCCCTGCATAATTTGACCGAGACAGCTGTGCAGTTGGTTGTCTCATTTAAATTACAACCACAAAAAAGATGTGCCAGGCTTCACCGACACAAGGCTAAGGGCAGGAACACTAAACCGCTTCCTGAACCTGCTCTGGGTTACTGCCAAACTAAGCAGCCACGGCCAGCAGGGTCTCAGGGACCACTGAGGAGACAGGAGCTCCGCTCAAACAATTATCCCTCCCTCCCGGGCCTCTCTTGAAGGTTTGCAGCCCCAAATTCTCACTTAAAGGGTCTGTCTCCTTAATTCCAGCTTGGATTGGCTGAGCTAGGCAGGAACTCGAGGACGCTTGTCTGAATGTTAGGGAGAAAGACAAAGAGAGGGAGCATCTTGTCAGGTTGTGGCTCAGATTTTGAGAAACCCCAAAGTGATGTGCTGTGAACCCCGAACCTTGCAACCACAGACCAGGCTTTGGGGAGGTATTCTTGAAACTTGACCAGCCAACTTTTAATACAGAACTGGGTACAAAATTTCATCTATGTATTTTTGCTGTGGGTTTTTCTGTATCTTTTGGAATTGAGTCTGATAGTCCAAAGTGTAGCTCTCAATGTGCAATAATTTTCTCTTTGCTTTGAGATAGTTATGAGCTGTTTGGGGGCTGTGAAGCAATAAATATATGTCTATGTGACATACGATTTCTTCTTTTTTTGGTGGAATTCCTAGGTTGTTTATTTTTCCTCTGCTAAATGCTTTTTTTAACATCAATTACTTTGTTTTCTAACCCATCTTTCCAAAACTTCATTCATAGTAGACATTTCCCAAATCAGTTTGGTTTTATGAAAATCATTTTGTCTTTGAGAAACAAACATATGAAAATTTCCAGGGAAGTCCGTTAATAGTAATATAATTTTTTTTGCATGTGGGTATATTGTGAGCATGAGTGTGTGTGTGCGCGTATGCCTGCCATGTGGGTGTGTTTGAGTAAACATAGAAATGAAGTATGGCTTTTCTATTGCAACTATTAACAGCAAAAGAACATTTTAAGCCTGTTACATTTTCAACGAATTATGATAAAAGGGAGGTGGCGGAAACTACTCTTTTCCTGATTAAAAAAATTACAACAAAATTAATGAGGACAAACTGCGTGTGTTGTGCTTCTAGCGTGATTGTGCACAACTGCAGATCAGGATCTGCTTGGGACAGAGGCCCAGGGAGCGGGAACACACCGATGTTTCTTTTCCCCCCTCTCAGTGGTGGCATTGTGGGGATTCATGAATCACCTCTTACAGACCCGGCTCCTTGCTATAAATCCAGCCGCGGAGCCGAGCGCGCTGTGGGCAGCCGAGCACAGAGAAGGGCAGGCGGTGTTTGTGTTGTTGTTAGCGACACGTAGCGAGTTCCTCCTAAACGGAAAGGCCCCGGCTCCAGTTTGTCGCCAGTGAAAGCAGAAACATGAGTCGTACATGTGGAGCGGGAGCGGGCGGCCTCCGGGCTGTGTGTTTGGAGGCGCTGAGGGGTGGGGGGGAGCCGGCCTGCCGCAGGCCCCGCGCCGCCAGCCCGCCCCGGGTATTTGTTTGGGGGGTGGAGGTGGTAAAGGGAAGAGGGTAGGGTGGGAGCAAAGAAAATAGCTCGAGGAGGGCCTAGGAAAAGGATGCCCTGACCTCTGCGTGTTTTGTGCCTTTGCATTACATTTCACTGCCTGTCTGAATACTTGAGAGAATTTTTTAAAAATGTACCCTTTGTGGTGTGGCTTTAAAATTATTATTATTTTTTCCTTTTTTCTCAGGATATCCTGTGTCTGTCTTTGGGTGGGTCTTTCGTGGGTTAGTTGGTTAGGAGCAGTCTCCTATCCCTTTAAGAGGTAAAAACATGAAAAATGTAAATGTAGGGACTTTAACACTTCCCCCTTTCTTAACATTCATATAATTGCTGTTAAGCCACATTGAAAACCCTGGGGCCTGGTGTTCACCAGGGTAAAGTTACATTTCACAAGCAGAAAATTGACTCACCACTTAGGAAAATTGGCTACCAATTATGTGTCAAAGGCTCTAAAGTCAGACCTGAGGTTTTTCTCTTTGCCAGCATGTGGATTTAAAAAGCTCACAGACACCCAGCTTTGCCCCCCACCCTCCCCCCTCCGCTGAGTTGCCTTCCCAGGCTTCTGGGCCCTGGTGGGGAAGGAGGGCTGCTGACCATCGGAGGCCCAGACTGCGGCCGGCTAGAGAGGCTGGAGGGATGGGTCAGGAGTTAGAAATCAGTTCATGCACAAGGGCTAAAAATATGCTTATGGTATGTGGGGTGAAAGCCACTCTTGCCCCGGTGAGTTGATGAGGTCTGAGGAGCTGTCACAGGACAATGGGACTGAGGGGACGCTCTGGAAAGGCCACTCAGGTGGGAACTGAGGTCATTCCCAGGATGGGGATGGTCCTGAGAGGTGGGGAGAGGGGCTGGGAAAGATGACAGCTGGGCGGACTTGGGAGGTGGAAGGCAGGAGAGAAAACAAGAGCGAGAAAGAGACCAGGATAGAGAGGCAGAGACAGAGCAGTGGGGTGGGGCGGGGGGAGGGAGATGGAGCCCGAGAAGGAGGACAGAGAAGAGCCGGTGCCCAGCCCCCCACCTCCACTCCTCCTCAGCCACTGCTCCTTGCTTCTCCCTTTTGCGCTTTCCTGACATAACCCCTGCCTTCTTTTCAGGACTTCGTTCCATTCTTGTTGGAGTGACTTTTCCCATTTTATTTCTAATGGCTCCAAATCAAAAGTTATCTAGTGCTTCATTTTCTGCCTCTAGAGGGAGAGAAAGAGAAAGCCTTAGAACCCACCAAATAGAGTGAATTTGCTCTGGTGTGCCACAGAGCTATTTTCCAGGACAACCAGGATGCAAAATCATACTGGATATTATCCCAAGATAAGCACCCCTTCCCCAACTGGATGTGATATGTAATAATTTTAGTGAGAAAAGCCATCTTCATCTTGCCTTCTGGGAAATCTTATGGTAGCTTTTTCTGTTCGATTTTAACTTTGGAAATTTTTTCAAAATTCTCAAGAACCAACTAAGTCAAATCCTCAATGATTTTGACAGAGAAGACTGTTTTCTCCAAGAGACAGTAATTTGGGGGCTGAGTCTCACCCAAAATAATTTAATTTCAATTTAGTACTGGCTTCTTCACTGGAACAAAGAGCCAAAGAGTTTTGCTTTTGCAGAATATTTCGTTCACCTCAAAGTCTTTATAGGGTAAAAGAGAAATATGTGTGTATGTGAGGTTTTCCTGATTTAGCCATTCAAAATGCATAAAAGTTTATGTTTTTTTTTTATTAAGGCAAATGTTTTGAGTGGATTATTTTTTTCCTCCACCATCCTACATGCTAGATCATTTCTAGTTTTAAGATTTTCACAGGCTCCCTCAAGTGATGCTTAATTAGAGAAACTTTTCAATACACTAAGTATTTTCTTAAAAGTATAATTGATTGTGCAAGGAAGGAAGAACTGCAGGTGTGGAAATCATGCATCATTTCGTTATTAATGGCAATGTCTAAATAAAATGCAGACTTTGTCATGCTAATGGATAGCCGAGAATGTTTAACTTTAAAACCAACTTTTAAAAAAACTGCTCTGAGATCATTTTAGGAAGTTTAAGTAGCATTTGATAGATTGATAAATTTATTCTAACATAGTGGGCGAATGCTGAAGAAAAGAACAAAATTAGACTCAGAAGAACACAAGGGATGGTGAGGAAAACCAATAATTTGGCAAGCCACACGCGTTACCTCCTTTTTACTACCAGTGAAGAAGTTAGATTTGTACCTGGATTTAATTCAGAAGGCATGTATAGCACTTACTCTGTACTGGTTCCACTGCAACATTCCACAGATGTCCCCATGAAACAACAGAACTGAATAAGCTTCTGAATGGACCTCACCCTGTTGTCAGTGTGGACTTTCGGCCGGGGTGAAAGCTGGTTATCTCATGCATGCTGAAATGGTTGGTTTTGACTGGAGGCTGTCTCAGCTTGCAGTGTCCCTGAAAGTAGACCTTAGATAGAAATTTGGATGCAGGTAATCCTCGGAAGCAGGAGTGAGGGAGCGAGGAGGATAGCAAGAGCTGGGGAGAAATAACAACTAAGATGATAGTAGATTATCAGAGTTGCTGCTGAGGCAATGTGTGCTCAATTCTGCTGAGATCTCCTAAAAGGTAGGTTAAAATATACCTTCCAGAATTGTTCTCCTGAAGGACCAGAGCATTTATGTGCTATCTCCTGTCTCCCATTGGTTGAGGGTTGTCCCTGGGTACAGTGACTCCTTCACGCTTGTGGGCTGTGCTCGGGTGCAGGACAGGCAGCTCCTGCAGAGTTGGCCTGAAGTAGAAGGAAGCCCTGTTGAGGTGGCTTGCAGTCAGGGTGAGATAAAAGGCCGAAATCAGAAGTGGACCACAAAGATGTCAGGCAGCTACCAGAGGCATCTGTTCCAGAAGCTGAGTAGAAGTTCCCATGTGGAGGGAAGCTTCTGATGCCTGGCAGGCTATTGTTTGTCCATTACTGAACATCTGCTTTGTGCTAGGGGCATAGTAGACACACAGGGATTCTTTGTTGAAGCAATCAGTGAGTCCAAGAATTTGTATACAATGTTTGTTGAGTGCTTATTGCATGCTGGAGACCAATCTTTCTTCTTTCTCTAAGTGTGCTCATGTTGGTAGACCAGGTGTTGTAATTTTGTTTTGGAAAATATGGTAGCCATTTGCTAGGCACTGTGACAAAGTTCAGGAGACACAGTGATGAATGTGACATGATCTGAGCTTCATGTCTTCAGCCTGTAATGCAGACAGTTCTGGGATGGGTGGTTCTATTAGCTATTGAGCATTTGTACCTCGCTAAGAAGCAAGAATCAGAAAGCAAGTTTTGATGGGGGGCTTAGGGAAGAAAAATGTGGATAGGTTTCCATTGGTTTCCTGAAAGTCTTGGGAAGGGGCTGCTGATGACTGAGGGAAATAGCAGTATATGGAGTGCGTGGCAATTATACCCCATGTACTGTTTGGTAAGGAGGAAACCAGGCTGGGAAGGAACTGGAGCCAGTTGCGTGAAGGGCTCAGAGGTCATGATAAGAGGTATGGGTTTTCTTTTGAAGAGCGCCATCAACACTTTTATATAAAGGGTGGTGGTGGTAAACCATGTTGAGGAACTCGACATCCAAATGTGAACTCTCGATTTTGCTTCCCAAACCTGGTCATCTTCCTCATATCACTGACATTCATCTATCCCTCTAGTTGTCAAAACCCGGAGGTTTGTCCTTGCTGTTTCCTCTCCCTGAGCCTCCATTAGGTATCTCTAATGTACTGTTTTTACACCATCCTCACTGCTACCACCGTCATGAGCCTCCCCAGTTCCTGCCACAAATCCAGATTGGCTTTTCTGCATGCATTTCGCCTCTCTAGGATTTTCTCAACACAGGAGCCAGAGCAAGCTTTTTAGATTTCAAATCTGATCATGCCTTTCCCCAGCATAATACTCACCAAGGCCTTCTTCTTTCTTTTAGGATAAAGGCCATGTTCCTTACCCACGTGGTGTTCTCATTGCCTTTGTTAGGGACACCCTCCTTCTTCTTTGATAAGTTCAATTTATCCAACAGATTCTAGCTCCCTTCCCTTCTCTTCTCAGACACCCCTTCACTGACCTCCCCAGCTTGGTAGGTTTCCACCGTCAGATGCTGCATGGTCTGTGAGGCAGGCGCTGGGCTGTTTGCTTACTATTCTGTTCCTACTGAGCAGCACAGTGCCTGACACTTAGTAGGTGCTCAATAAATACTTACTCAGAGAAGTATTGGGTGAAGGGGAATCTCATTTGTAGGCTGAGGGGGTATGTGGCGTAGGCCTGCATGTGCTCATGGGAACCAATGAGTGCATCTCTTCCCAACTCTGTGTTCAGTGACATCATGTTGGCAACAGGAAATCATTCACGGTGTGAATATTTACACCATGGAAATGAGCAAACACTGCAAGGCAGGGCTTCCTCCACTCTCTTTGCCAGAACACCACTGATCTGATTTGAGAGGAGTCATGACTCCTCTCAAATCTTATGTTTCTCAATGAGTCTGGGTTTCTGGAGAGCAGAGACCACCTCTTATTAGGCTCTGAGTCACCAGCACCTAGGGAATGTGCAAGTCATTGAGCACTTGTTGAAGAAAAGAAGCAAATAGGTAGCTTGAATGTCCAGGCATGTTGTGCTGCATGTTTTGCCCAATATTTTCCTTAGGAAAGGGATTTTGAAAGGATACTTTGGCCTACTTTGGGCCTTTTTCCATCTACTACTTAGGGCAACAGCTCTCTTACATTCTACACATGTTATAAAAGCATGTTTTAAATAAGCAGGAGTCTTGTCATCATGGAAAAATTGACACAGTTAAGTAGGTAGCTGAATTCCATCAGTAAAACTAGTGGGTTCAATTCTACAAGATTATTGAGGGCCTCTCGTGGGAGATGCTGTGCTCATATGCTAGTGAAATAGAGGCATTTCTGTCCTCAGGAGGTGCAAAATTTATTGAGAGGTACAGGCATATGCAAACGGAGAGCCAACCAATAAAATGTGATAGGTAGTGTGATAGAGTGCCAGAGAGTGCCCATATTAGGGACTGATTGATTCTGAGGGGGCTTAGGGAAAGCTAGGGAGAAGAAGTGATATTTGAGTTGGACTTGGAGGGATGAGGAGAGCTGTAGCATACCCAGCCCAGAAGTAAGGAGAACAAGATAGGAAGTTCCTGTGATAGTAATGGCTCAGAGATAATGAAGTTTTGGTGAAAGGAATAGAGAAGAGTGGGCAATGTAGAAAGGCTCTGATTGTGGGAAGGTAAGGAAGAAGTTAATGAAGGCAAACTGAATAATTTTCTCATCCACCCCCTTTTTCTGGGTGGGAAGATGAGGGAATTGAAATGATCTAAATATGGTTTCTTAATGTTCATGTTATCTTGACTACTGTTGATAAGACTTTATGGCAACTTTATCTCAAGCTGCTAGAGTTTCAATAAGAATTGGATTGTAGGAAAAAAAACTGGATTGTAGTATGCACAATATGTCTAAGCCAAACAGCTTTAGACTTGCATCCTTTTTGATGCATTGCCCCTAAGTTTTATTACTGTCATCGTCAGCAACTTAATTCCTTTTCTGTTTGAATCACTCATTAAGTACCTTAAAATTATTAATGTAGTAAATTCACAGGATAACATATGCAATCCCCATACCCAGTTCTAAATAAACATTGTGGGTTTGTTTAATAAATTTGAGAGTTTCAGATCATTTCTTTTATGTAATGAAATTGTAGTACAATGCTTCCAATAATATTGCTGGGACTCTTATTTCCCTCTCTTAAATACAAGGAGAAAAAAGAATCGAAATATTTTCATTGTGAGTCAGAAGGGGAGGGGAAGGTGAGATGGGACTGGGAAGGAGGGAAGGAGGAATGTATATAGCTTTGTTTTTGGGTTTTGGCAAAAAAGGGTAATTCCCATCAACTCAGCTTGGCCGTGAGAAGCCTCCAGATAAGAACTCTTGAGATCTCTGACTCTTCTCCACATAAAATTTTAGAGAATAATTTTAAAAAAGAGGAGAAATTACAAATGATCCGGTCTTGAATGTCAAAAATCTAACCTTTGATGTTGGCTTTTAGGAAGCTAAATAAAAAACCACAGCTTATACCCCCCCCCCCCTTTTTAGAGGACTTCTTTATAAAGCCTTTCTTATTTTATAATAAGAGAAAGAAAACATAAATAAAAGGCACTCAAATATTTATACAGTTATTCAAAGGATTAAATGTATTTGGTAAGGTCCTAAGGTTATTTGGTATTTTCCCTTCCTTTTGACTCTTTGTTTTTAGCTCTGGCACATCGAGGATATTTTTTCTAGGGGTTTTGTTTGAAGAATTAACTAACTGTTTTATGATCCTGGCAGAAACTAGTTTAGAAATATATAACTACTAATTAATGAAAGAAAAGAGATATGGTATAGAGGAGATGAAAAGATATTTTCACGATTACTATGCTGTTTATATTACACTGCTTAGTTAACACCGGGTGTTATTGAATAAATGACAAAATTAAAAAATGAATTATAGGTTACTTATTTGACCTGTAGATGAAAATCTAAGGGACCCGTACTCTGGAATAATATAATTTTGCTTAAATTTTTTTATTACATGGATACTCTCTGTGGCAATATTCATGTTCACTTGTATCTTCCCCTACATGACTTAAATTGGGAAAAGAGGGGAATGATTCATTTATATGTTAAAAAATGCCATGATTTTCTATTTTTCATGAGTCTGGGTAGTTCTGTTAACTTCCTCCCTGTCCTCTACTTGAGCTAGGATCCTTTTGTGAAAACAGAGCATACTTTTTTTCCATAGATTTGATTTGCTTTATTATATCAAAATTTAAATATGCAGACAGCAGTTTTTGTTGGATTAAAACAGCTGTAAGAACAGCCACAGCCACAGCACCTCAGCTAACTTCAGGCTCTTTGAAAGTCCCACGCTCCCAATACCATAATTTCGTTGTTGATCAGTAAATAGGAGATTAGGACCAAATGTCCTCCCTTAAGATTATCATCACTTTCTACTTAGGAGTAATTAGATTTCTCTTAACAAACATTAACTGGGAATTTTATGTAGTCAAATATTCTGGTTAATGAATTTCTTCATATGGTATCACAGAACATCATTTTCTGACACAATAACATGCTTGTGATCAATATAGTTTTATTCAACACTTGTGGGTTCTATAAAGCCTGTGAGGGAATTGTATGAAGTGGACTCTACTTTCAAAGAACTTCTCACCTAAAGCCATTTTTCTGTGATTCAAAAGACACCTTGGTGACTTGCTGTGAATTAGGGTCATAATTATGGCCATCGTTCATCATTGTACTGTGACTGCACAAGGGCCGGTTAATAGAGGATTCAGAATGATCGCATGTGGGATAAATCACATGGCCTTCTCCTGGAGTAGAGTCTTGGTGAGCTGAAGCAGAAGCAGGGAATGGGTCCTGATATCATTTCCATCTGTAAAGCCTCATGACGTATGAAGTGCCGTGAGACATTTATGGCTTTGTTGCTACCATTGAGACCTTTGGCAGAGTCCTAAACTTATTTTGGTCTCTATCACTCTTTTTTTTTTCTTTCTTTTTTTTTTTTTTTGTTAGCTACTTCCAGCTGTTTATTTTTATCTTGCTTTGAGATGTTTAAATGAAAGACATAATTTGAATCTAGATTGTGGTTGTTATCAGATCTGGCTAGAACAATGAGACAATGAGAGCAATTTGGCTTCTCCTGGCTATGTGTTTTGTGCTGAATTATGTACTGTGAAGGTGAGTTTGAAGCAGTGGTTCAGACTGATTCATTCCTTCAATGAGTACCTACTATGTGCCAAGCAAAACCGGTTATGGATCTTGCATAGACTTTACAGTCTAGTGGGGAGACAGTCATTCAATGAAGCACATAAACGAAGGTGAAATTGTAAAAGTGTTAGATGCCATGAAAGTGCAGGGTGGTGAGATGAACATATATGCCAGGGAGAAGAACTGCCTTATGGGGTTACGTATATTATTTTTATTAAATGATTTATTTAATTTATCAAGTATTAACAGTAAAAATTTTTTTTTAAGTTTAATGGGATAGATACCATGATAGGGAGCTACTAGGAAACTGCTTTTGATTAGGTGGTCCAGAAAGGTCTAGTGTAAAAGGTCTGTCTGCAATGGTTTTTAGATAACTCACATTTTGTTGTAGATCAAATAATAATAATAGCCAATATTTATTGAGCACCTACTATTAAACTGTCAGGGAATGTGCTCCCACAGAACTGATGATCAGCCTGAGAACAAGTCTCTTGTGTGTGCATTCTCCCTTTAGTCCGAGTCCAGTGTGGCAGAGTAGAAATAGCATAGCTGCTAGAATCGGGACATGGCTTCCAATCCTCCTTGCTGCTAACTAACCATGTGATCTTGGATAAGGAAACTCATCTCTTTGAAACTTTGGTTTTTTAATTCTGCAAAATAGGGTAAGCAACGTCCATCCTGCTGGATTGTTTTGTGTTGCAAAAATAATACATTTTTTAAATGCCTGATTCAGTTTAATAGTAGGTGCTCAATAAATAATGGCTATTGTTATTTGATCTACAACAAAATGTGAGTTATCTAAAAACCATTGCAGAGAGACCTTTTACACTAGACCTTTCTGGACCACCTAATCAAAAGCAGTTTCCTAGTAGCTCCCTGTCATGATATCTATCCCATTTAACTTAAAAATTTTTTTTGTTAATACTTGATAAATTAAATAAATTATTTGATAAAAATAATATATGTAACACTTATGCAGTGGAGCATAATAATAAAAACCTGTGAACCCTCTAATGAACATAAGAACTTAATCTTTTTGAGATTTAAGATATTAATAAATATGAGATCTATGGTACAACTCTGTTTGCAGGATGGATTTTTTTTTTGTTTTAAGAAAGTCGGAAAGGGTGGTAATTATTTTAAGCTCCTACACAGTTTTTGTTGCTGGGGGACCAAACAAACACACAAATACACACACTCACCCACGCACACATACACACACACTCAAAGAAAATTTTTTTTTTCCTTTGGGAAAACAGCAGTCTGCCTAAACTGCTTTAGAGGAGGTTGGTTGTTTCTTGACCCAAATGACATTTAGAATAATATTTGAATAGGTTGATTTTGTTTTTAGGTAAGTAAACTCTGAAATAGGGCCATCTTTCAGACACCTGGAGGAGGGGCTCTGGGTGGTACAGGGGAAGGCTGAGTGCTGGTCCTGGTTTTGCCACTGACTAGCTGTGCACCTGGGACTTATTTTGCTATTCTGGGCTTCGGTTTTCTCACCTCTAAACTGGGTGGATGAAATGCCCTCCAATGTTTAACAGTCCCTCAGCCCCTGCATCTGTGCTCTGTGGTATTCTCAGAACCAGGGCAGACAATTTAACAAGCCAAGTCCTCGATCTTGGGGCTTGCTGTTATGAAACTTACCTCTGCAATGGCGAAGCTGAGCCTACTTATAACTATGCCTAAGAGCACCCCCAGAGAACCTCTTTTGTTGCTCAGTTGTGGCCTCTCTCTCTAAGCAACTCTACAAATAAACTCACTACCCTCCCCCCTACATGGGACATGACTCCCAGTGATGAGCCTGGCCCTGGCATTGTGGGATTAAGAATGCTTTCTTGACCAAAGGCGGGGGAAAGAAATGGAACAAAATTACGTTTCAGTGGCTAAGAGATTTCAAATAGAGTCAAGAGGTCATTCTGGAGGTTACTCTTATGCAAGCTTTAGCAAGATATTACAAATTGTCCTGGTATGTCAAGTCCCCACCAACAGTATTCTTGAAAACCCTAAAGAAAACCCAGGGCTCTATCTAGGACTCTATAAAAGTTTTATTTATTGAGTTTATTTCCCAGAAATTTAAACCTCCAGATTGTTCCTATGCAAGATAAGCCCTGAAACCCAGAGGTACCAGTGTCTCCCAGAACATCAACCAGTTGCACTCCCCTACCCCATAAGGTTGACACCCCTTTGCAGGATGAAGTAGTTAAAATGGTCATTGCCCAGATATCCCTGAAGGTTGAGAGAATGATCAAATGAGGAGGAGGAGATGTAACTAAGAAATTAGGATTTAACAAATGATTATGACTACTGACTCATTATATAGATATTTCTTTTTAGTTTCTAGAGTATTAGAATAGCCAGAAGGAAATACTGGAAATTGCAGAGCTGTAATCCAGCTGCCCTGATCTTTGATAATGACTGTATAGCTTTATAGCAAAAAAAAAAAAAAAGAAAAAATCAATTGCCCCTCTTTGTGTGGATCTACTCCTGGATGTTTTATTCTGTTCCACTGATCTATATATCTATCTCTGACAATACTACACTATCTTAGTTAAGCTGCTTTTATTTTAAGTCTTGAAATTGGATAGAATGCAATACTAGGGGCCAATAAGGGGAGTGGGATAAGGCGTATGGGATGTTTGGGGTTTTCTGTTTTCTTTTTATTTCTCTTTATGGAGTAATGCAGTGTTCTAAAATTGATCATGGTGATGAATGCACAGCTATGTGATGATAATGTGAACCATTGATTGTATACTTCTGATGGATTGGATGGAATGTGAATATATCTCAACAAAATTACATTAATTAAAAAAAAAACAACAACAACAGGGCAGAAGATAGAGGCAAGGGCCTGGCTTCCCAGCAAATGAGAGAGACTGCAGGTGTGCACATCCCTAATGCCAGCATGCTGTCTCTGATGGTTTGGCGCCGACAGCAAGCTTCTTTGCATGGGAAAAAAGTTCCCCTCCAATTACACAGCAGTTTTGTGGTGGCTGAGGGCTATAATGGGAATGCTTTGCAGCCAAAGCACTCTCATTCATAAACTCCACTGTGCCACTCTCTAATTTTTTTCTCTTTTGGACAGATCTGTATTCTGTGGTTCCCTCCACCACAGCCATGCAAGCAAAAGTGAGTAGTTAAATATTGTCGTGGCCTTTAAGGCTCTGCAGTACAGGGTCAATCATAAGGCATATTTGGTGCAGTAAATAAAAATGAACTGGCCCTTCCAATATCTTCTAAGAAGCTGTCTTTAAAATGAGAGATAGAAGAAGCTGAGGGTAGGAGCTGGTTTGTTTCTAGTTTATGGATTTCTTTGGAAATAGATATATTATCCTGATAAAAGCCCTCTGTTCATCGCACACAGCTAGATGCATATGCTGAATGTCATCCTGTTTGTGCAGGTGTGACTATCTATTGTAAATTATGGAAATTTAGGCTGCTTTTTATATATATATATATATGTTCTACATCTGTTTTTGCAACTTGCATTATTCCTGGGTTCTCTTTTCGGAGGTGACTAAAATGCAGAAAGAAAATCAAAGTAAATATTGTTGAAAGAAAGAAATATATAAAATAACCACACAGAATCCATATGTGACACAAATCATTTTAGTATTTATTTTTTAAACAGGGGAAGTACATTCCCTTAAAGCCAGTATATCAGTCCCTTTAGCAGTGATCTAAAAGATTTATGCTTCATGAAAACTCCGTTCCTCCATACCCTGTGTTTGTGTAGGCATGTATATTGCATAGGCATTAAAAAGTTAACATTTGCCTTTCTGCTATGCAGTGTTTGCTGTGTTTTCATGCCAGGGATGAAGGATATTGCAATTAGATTGAGCACCACAGTAATTTTAGAGATACTATTAGCTTAGTAAGTTATTGGACATTGGGCAAGCTCTGTTCAAAAGACCGTGGATATGTGTGAGGATGCATACGGTGTTAAGTAGGGGACTTGTAGAATATACCTCAGCAAAGGGTTTGCCTGTGTATTTCCCTTTGAAAAAGATGACTGTTGATCTGTCGATTTTGAAAGAGCTACAATAAAATCTGTTTATTGGTGTCTCTTGTCTACATAGAGCCACTTGTCTAAAAGCTTAGGTTCTCATACATTGAATGGTCTATTCTCCCTGCATGAGGATATACAACCCCCATCGGCGTCAATGAAAGCTGTGTGGTTACCAGCAGGAGAATAGATTCATATGCTGTGAAAAGGTATGGAATTCTGATTTATAGTCTGTGTTGCTTTTAATGGATATACCTATAACAGCCACAGAGCTAAAAACTGTAAGGTGTTAAAATAAAACATTTTACAGTGCAATATATCGCTGGCTTGTTAGTTAAAAGCACTACCAAGGAGCACATTTTAGCTAAATTTGGCGGCATTAAAAATAAATGTAGGGTACCTTTGCTTTCTTTTCTTCGTTCTTGCTCTTGGTATTTCTCCCAAGATGCTTCCTTGTTTTCAAGGACTTGCTGCCTGGTGACCCCTAGGGCATGAGGGTGGACATTCTGTGTGGACTGAGACGAAACTAAAATGAAAGATTAAAGCAATTCAGAAAGACTTCAAGATCGGCCACTGCCAACTCAGCTTCAGAGGAAGAAAAAGGAGAAGACAACTAGTTTCTTGAGTCCCTTGTAATCTGGATCACAGCCATTTTGGGGGTGGCCTCAGTGGATGTAAAGCAGATAGTGCTTTCAGACCCTCCTTACCAGGGCTCAAAAGCCTTGGCAGAATCATTGATTAAATATTTAAGCGTTTCCTCTTTCTGCCTCTCACTCAGCCACAGAGAGAGGTGTCGAGCTGCATTTTCCAAGCCCTGTGCAGTACCAGTGTGCAGCCTTCTGGTTGCTCAGTCTTAGAGGCAAGGGCGAGCTTTGTTTTGGTGGATATTCCCATGACAATTGCCCCTCACCCATAACGGAGAGTCCATGATTAAAAATGCAAATGACAACGAGAGCACCTGGATCCCTGTCCTTTTGTGCAGTCTTTAATTGAGATGGTATTTAAAAGAGATTTACAACACTTTAGAGAATGGTTAATATTATGTTTGAGCAGAAAACAATTATAGGTATAAAATTTAGGATTACCTCAAGCAAAGCTTTTGTTTTGCCACTTTTTAGAGATACTCCAGGAAATATTTTAAACTTTACCATATACATCAAGAGCCCGTGGGCCTCATTATTTGAAATGCGGTGTTGTACTCATTCGATATTTTATTCTTTACATGTTTTACACTCTGACCAGTTCTTGTGTTTTGGTGAGCATGAATCAAATCCAAAGGAGGACATTACTAGCTATTCTGAGAGCTCTTGAGAAAGAATAATACTTGAATTGGTTTTAAGTTTCATTGTAAAACCGCTTTTAAAATTTAAATAATTTATCTTCTGAAATGGGGAACTTCCAATAAGAAAGCCATTTAATAGCTAAGTTACTTCCCTATTTCTTTCTTTCTTAAAATCTGGAATTGTGCTAAAATAAAGTATAATATGATATTTAAAATAAATATACCTAGGACCTGTGAAAATCCAACTTCACAGCATTTCTAAGGAAATGTAATGCATGCAAAGGTATACAGTAGTTTTATTTGAACTAGTACAATATAACAACCTGACATGCTGTGAAAAATAAATAACTTTTTGAAAATGCAGTTTCCAAGTATGAAAGTAATATTGAAAAACGACTGGGGTAATCACTTTTGTATAGATTCTGAAAGTGGAAGAGAGGACAAGAATAATTTATGGCTTAACGCATAGAGTTATACCAAGGTGTGAAAGATTTTCTTTTTTGTGGGATGAGGAGGAATATGCTGTGCCCTTTTGCAGCAAGACTCAGGCAACAGTTGGCTTCAGAGTGAGCGCTTGCAGAAACTGCGGCCAACTCATTTGTATTGTGGACTCTGTTTTGGTTTTGGGGTTAGCAGATTGGGAAAATGGATTTCTTTTTATTTTTCATAGGCAAAAAGACTCTTTTGGCTGTTAAATTCCAATCTTCCAAAGGAAGTAAACATTCCATCCTGAGCTTCTCACACATTCGGATAAACAAACCACTTTGAATCATAGAATGTTTATCCTGGAAGGAAATCGTCTCTCCATTTTATAGATGGGGTCCCAGAGAAAAGACGACTTGCCCAAGATTGTACAGCTCTTCAGCATTGGAACCAGGGTTTCTTTCTACCTAGTCCCATCACTCCTCCTGATAAGAGTCCCGGTGGGGGTGGGGTGTTCGAGACTTTCACAGGCAGTTAGGTTCCCAGGCACTAGATCAGGGGGGAACATGGAGAGTCCTTGTTCAGAATAGGTTGCCCCAAACTCTGTAGATACCATTAGGTCAGTGGCACTACCAAGGTGTAGCTTGGTGATGGGGTCTTAGCCTCCTTTCCCCATAATCTCTGTCAACCCACCTACTCACCCTTGGATCTTCTCAAGTAAACATGTCATTTAAGTAAAAACTGTGCTTGCTTCCTGTGGAGCTTAGCTTCTAGAAAAGTTTGCTAGCTCCCCCTTACCCCCTTCTCCCTGACATAATCATGCCCGAAACTCCTCTTTTTATTGCAATTCTGGATCTACCAGTGCAATAGATTTTCAGTTGTTTTGACCCTGAATCTTGATGTCTCTCTTTGGTACAATTAACTAGGTCAATCTTTACTAGAGAATATACATTGAAAAGTTATTTTCATTGGCTCTAAAGTAGAGAAGGAGGGTGAGGGAGTGTTCTCTCCTCGTTTCCCTTGATTGCTTTTCATGGCTTTTTGACTTTTTGCCAGAAAGTCTGTAGGTCAAAGGAAGAGGAAGGTGATCTACTTTGCTATCTGTCAAATGGGTGGTGGTGGTGGATCAGTGGATCAAGGGAGAAAGCACCCTTGAGATAAGAAATGAAAGGACCATGAAGCCCTGGGACAGCAAAGAACAACAGCTTCAGGAATGAAGGACCAGGGATAAAATTAAGGCACTCTCCCTTCATAGTATCCCCCAAACTGTG
Organism: Choloepus didactylus; assembly: GCF_015220235.1. Classification (NCBI taxonomy): domain Eukaryota; kingdom Metazoa; phylum Chordata; class Mammalia; order Pilosa; family Megalonychidae; genus Choloepus; species Choloepus didactylus. Next base: position 14,475,559 of record NC_051317.1, read on the forward strand.
GTAAGTCTTTTGGGAATGCCTTGGCATCCAGCATCTCCTGTCACTCCAGCCCTGTCTGTGAGCCTAGTTCAGAGTATTTGTGTGGAAACGGTTCTTACAAATGGACGTGGACCCCAGTCCTACTTTCCTGAAGGATCTGATGGTGACTGATGTGGCAGGTAGGAAGGGTGTACAGTGGTCCACATTGCTAAGGGAGCTTGAGGGTTCAAGAGATGAGCTTGTCTTCCTATCAGAAGCAAAATATCTGCAAGTGTGGACCGATTCTGGATGAGATGATGGAGCAGTTGAAGTGTAACTCTGTATTCCTTCTCTTCTGATCTCTTACTCCCTTTATTCAGTCTCTTTTCCTGGAGCATCATAAATTCCATCCCTCCCTCACTGTGTATGCATGAGGCCAGTGCTCCCCAAGGCCCAAAACTTTCCTCACTGGGGCAAGGTGATATGACTAGAATGAAATAGCTTCGTGTTTTCTACCACTGGGGGTGGGCTAGGGAGAACTTCCATTTTAGACCCTTGGGAAGATTGACCTGATGACTAAATCTTCAGTGGTAAATAAAGTTCAAGTTCCCCTAAACCCAAGAGGCAAAGAGAGTTTGGAAGAGTGGTCATTATCACGGAACCTCATGTCCATACAAAATTAGGAAAGGCAATAATGTGGAAGTTAAATTCGGACTCCCTACATTCATCCGTCTCCCCATTTGTAAAATCAGACTGAAAAATAAATCACTTCTTGTTTACCTGCATAAAATATTTGGGGATATGATTAAAGAATAATGGCATCTAACATTTATAGAATACTTACTACATACCAGGCATTCTGGTTAGCCCTTTATGTTATATTATCACGTTTAATCCTCATAGTAGCCCTATGAGGTAAGACCATTATTGTCATTGTCATGTACAGAAGAGAAAACTAAAGCTTAGCGGGCAACTTTATTCAAGTTTTGCAGCTAGTAAGTAGCAAAACTGGGATTTGAATCCAGGTAGTTTAACTCCAAAGCCTGTGTACTAAACCACTATATTATATAGCCTCCTTCAAATGTGATCTAAAATCCTTCATTTAGAACATCAGATTTCTGCTGATGACTTAACCGTTGGTCTCCATTAATGCCCAGAGCTGCCAACTGACTTGAAACTCTTGGTTTCTCTGTAGCATTTACTTTTCATTTATTTTACTGGTTTTTACTGATGCTCCATAGTGCAGAAGTAAAACTGAGAAGTTTTTGGTAACTTAAGAATTTTCCCTTTCTCATAAACTCTCAGTTGTTGAAGAGCTTTGTATTTATTGCTCCCCCGTTGAAACAATGGCCTAAACTCAGCTGGCTTGGTGTTGCTTGCTCTCTCTCACAGATGGCTTCAATGAGCCAATTATATAATTAAATGGCAAAAATTGAGAATACCTATGGCTTCTGGTTTGTTTTTGATTTTCTAGTAGAAAATATCCTCATGTCTTGACACTCCCTTGCATATGGTTTCCAAAGGGCTCCATGTCGAGCCTGGTTTTAATGAGTTGTCTTTGTTTTTATGAAGGAAAAAATGGGGATCGGACACTGTGCTGAGCAAGACAGGTAGGAGGAGCATAGCGGGAGAGGAATACGTGCTTTGCTCTTGGTTTTTATTACCTGGTGCTCCATCAGTGTGTCTCCGGGTGGACTGAAATCCTATATTGAGGCCAAAAGTGAAAGGAAAACCAGGACAAAGAAATCTGCAGGGCAAGGGGTGGAGCTTGCTTAGCAAGAGCAATGGAAAATGACAATGAAGTAGCTTGTAGCGTGCTGCCTGATGTGTATAAAGTGTTGGTACAGGCAAGATGGAGTTAATTCAATAAAATAAATATAAAATACTCTCTCGTCTGCCAGGCCATGCTGGAAGCAGGTCAGAGGTCACTGAGCCGCTTCACTGGAGCACTAATCGATTTGCTGTCAAGGTGGCCTGCTGGGGTTTCAAGCCAGAGAGGAATTGAGAGGTGCTCTGGCCCAATTTCCATAATTGCTCACTGCCTTTAGTGTACAACGTTTTATGAAACACAAAAAATATATCATGGAATTGTATTGATTAGCCATTGGGCTGAATAATTCACTTAGTATTTATTACCTGACCCTAAGAGGTTAAATAAATCCACTATCTAACTTGGGTTTGTGAGAAATATTACTTATTCATTGAAATGTGGGCTGATTATTGCACAATAGGCCTGTATCTTTGTTTCTTGATTTCACGATCGAGATTAAACCTTCTTACAATTTGGGGCCAACAAGTTGGAGAACAAAAGAGCAGTGTTTGAGTGCTCCCCTAAATAATCCAATATAATCGCTGCTGAATATGGCATCGGAGCAAATTTTTTGTTTTGAATTATAGGCATTTGAGTCAAGTTTCAAATGGCCCCAAGCAAACTTTATGGATGATGAAGAAATACAGATATGAACCCAGTTTTCAATGCAAACACTACATTTTATAATAACAGACTTATTGATGGTGACATCTAGGTCCATTGTTATTACATCATTTTGGAAAACTTATCCTATCTTACCAAACACGCCATAAATTAAGTGTCCCAGGCCACAAAGTGGTGTTGGGGCAGGTGAGAAGAAGTCCCTTTTGGATTTAAGGATGACTCAAACATGAACAGATGACTGATAATCATCCCAAGCAAGACAATTTAAGTACCTTGAAAATATGATTGAATTTAATCTGTAGGACATTTCTTGGATTTGTAAACATTGGGGCAATCATTAATTATTCACTAGAGTGGCATTTGCATATTTCTTTTACTCTGCCTGAACAGTAAATCTGTTTTGATGTGCTATACATCCCAGTCACAACTACATGACATTCAAATCTAATTATTTTCTCAGTTGCCATGGTCTTTCACTGTCAAGGCTCAATCCTGCATTGCTGGTAGTTCTCCCTCCAAAATTACTCTCCCAACTTTTGTGTAAAGTCTTTCTTGAGTTTCCTGACTGCATCCTCCAACATCTGAAAGCATTGTTTCTGAAGTTTAATGGAATTTGTTGTAGGTCAACAGAAGGAAGCCATGCGAAGCTTTTTCTTCCTCTCCCTTCAATGAAAGGGAGAGGGGGGGAAATTAATTTGAGTTCAGTGCTAACTTTGTGTTTGTTGATCGTTCAACATTTCTGTATCCAGGATCTAGCCTTACGATTGACGGTAGGAAAAGCCAGGGCTCTGGGGCTATACTCAGAATCTGCCTTTCCTGTGCTGCAGAGTGGAAGGAAGAGATGGCCTCACAGCAGGCTGAATTTGTGCAGAACTTCCTAAAACATGTTCAGGTGCACCCCACTTCCCGTCTTCCATGTGGCTGCTCATGTGAATCTGAGCATTATGTTTAATTTTTATGTTCCATGTGAAAATGATTTGTTGGTTACTGCTTAGGAATTTCTCTGATTCGGTTTTGGCATTAGGGTTCTATTTTTAGTTTGGGGGTGGGAGTGGATGTGCGAGGGTGGAGAAGGTAAGGGAGGGAAAGAGAGAGGGAGCAGAACATTTGAAATTTTTTTTTTTAAGTGACGTTTTAAGTCTTGCTTTCCTCACCCTCCCTTCTGTCAGTGTGGGGCTCCGTTAAATGGAGAACATAGTAAGCGAAATGACTTGAGAGCTCTTGATAGCCTCTTGAGGTAATTTGGTTGTAAGCATTGAACAAAATGCATGTTCTGAATTTAATAATTTCAAGTGCTAATCGTAAATGTTGAATATTTTAGGGAAGCCAATGTCATAATACTGTTCATGGCAATTCCAAAGTAAATATTAGTAAGAAGCTTTGAAAAGAGGGGGTGGTGTAAAACAGCTAGAGAGTCAGACCACTCCTGGTTTCTGCTTCCATAGAATTCTGGAATTTAACATGGGCTCTGCCCTAAGACACAGGGGTTGCGTATGCCCAAGAATATATAGCTAGGACGTCTGTTGAAGAGAAAAGAGCTATCACTGTTTTAAGCCTATTTTATGTATTAGTCCAAGAGAACTAGTTAAAAGCTGATCAAGGAGCAGCTGTTTTGGGTTTTGGGACGAGGGAAAGTCTTTCCTATGAAATAGATATAATGGAAAGAGGCTGGACTTTGGAATCTTATGGTCCTGGGTTTGAATCCTGTCCACCACTTGCATCTGGTCAAGTTAATTAACTTATTCTCAGTTTCTTGAATTTGTGAAGTGGGGATAACAGTACCTACCTCAGAGGATTGCAGAAGATGATCCTGGCACATAGTTAAGTGGTAGTTGTACTGTTATTATTCTTTGGAGAATAAAGGGGGGGGGTGTTGTTACAACCCACCCATGTTGACTAGACATTTTGAGGGCCAGACTTGGTGGAGATACTGAACTGCAATCTCCATACATCAGAGCATACCAGAATTAAAACTAAAACAGAGTTTGACATTTGAAAATGTTTTTTTTTTTTTTTTTTTTTTTTACCATTAAAATTCCTTTAAAGAAGAGAGTACTATGGCAGATTTTCAACTGCACCCACAAAAGATGGCTATTTTGTTTTTTATTTTAACTGAAAGTGGCCAAGATTTCCCAACTGTTCTATTTTTACAAATTTTAAGTTTCATCGCTGGGTCAGATTTAGGGCCTGTGTGGGAAAAGACGATTTCTGCCAGCAGTGCAGCAAGATCCCTGCTGTGTTGTGGTTTCCATGTATTTTTACATTCCATGCATTGCTGAGATGTGTATAGAGTGGAGCTCTAAATCACCAATGCTTTATGTGAATTTGCAACCTTTTGATTATTTTAAAACTGGAGATGTGATGCTAGTGACTCTGTGTGCCCCAGATTTTGTCTCCTCCCCTTGTCCTGGATCCACCCTTAACTTTCCCAGCTGAGATCGAAGGTAAACTTTATGTAGTACAGGAAGCATTTGGGACTGCTAATAAACAAATGTTAGAAATGATGCACATTTTATTGTCAGATGTACACATGCATTCTTTCGGTAGGAAAGAAAGCCTATATGAGATAGGGAGGTGGGGGAGGAGTTACTGCTTCCCCAAAACATATAGATCTCTTAAGTACAGATTATATGCGTTAGCATGGTTCTGGGCATGTTGATGGAGAATTCAACATATAGTCCCTTTTCTAGTCTGTCCTTTTCTGTCCTTTCCAACAGCTCCAACTCTCTTGCAGCCTCTTGATCCCCCTTGATCCCCCAGCCTCCCAATTGGTCTCCCAAGCACTTCTCTCCTCACACCCACCCCACAGCCCTTCATTCAATCCATACACACCCAGCTCACAGAGTTCATTTCCGAACATGTCACAGTACCACTCAATAACGTTCATTGGTCTCCACTTCCTCCCAAGTAAAGTCTAAATCATTTGACTTCAAACTACCTTTCAGCCTCATAGTGTATATTCCTCTAGTGTCCTCCAGGTGCCTCATGACTCTGAACTTTTCCCCTTTTCCCCAGTGCTTGCCTGCTTCCAAGTTTTGGCTCCCCTTGCTCCTTCTGCCTGGTTGTCTTTCCTACTTTGCTTTCTGCTCATGTCAAATCCTTTGGACCTTTAAATCCCCACACAAATGCCTGCTTCTACATGAGACCTTCCTTTATCTCCTCAGGAAGGACTCTCTCCCATTTTAATGATCACATTTTAATTTTGAAAAATATGTCTATTTATTCAACAAATCTTTGATTTTTTCTATGGCAGCTCCTTGTGTTTGGTGTTGGGGATGTGAGATGAATAGTCATAGACGGCCCCATGGCCATCAAGGGTTATTATTCAACATTAAAAACAAATACATCATAAAAGTGATTCAACTACATTACAGAAAAGTTGGAAAAGAAATAGAGAAGAAAAGGAAGTAAGCCACAATCCAACCATACTCATCATATTGCATTTCCAATTCATATATATTTCAAAACTTGAGATGGTATGACTACAATTTTGTATTCTTTGTTTTAAATTCCAATGATATATCTATTAATTATAAGTATATAATAAATTATATATATTATATCTATATAATAAATTGTTTTCCTATTGTGGAAAATTGAGGTTGCTTTCATTTTTTGCTATTTTAAATAATGCTGATAACACATCCATATCTATAGTTATTTTTACAATTTGGATAATTTCTGTAGGATAGTACTTAAAAAAATTAAGTATCAGAAGTCCCTTTTCAAGTAAATTCTTCAGCAGACCCTGAACTGTGCTGGTTGAGATGGGGTAGGGTATCTGATGCCCTACTCATTATTCCCCTTTCATAATCACTCCCCAGCCTTCCCCTACCACAGGTCCTGAAGCACCTCTGCATAACTCCAGGGCTTTGCAGAAAATGCTTTGAAAGCCTTCAGATAAAATCTCCAAAGAAGAGTTACTTCTTCAGACATTACAAGCACTTCCATAGCTCTCTGTGCGTAATGTAAAATTGTTTTCTGACAACTTGAGCTCCCACTCTTCAATTCTATTGGTTTTTTGTGAGTACTAGTTTCTTTCTATCTTTGCCAACATTTTGTATTATTGTTAAATTTATGTTTTGCTAATTTCATAGATGAAAATTGGACTTCATTTAAGTATACATTTCTCGTATAAGTGTGGTTGGTATTTTTCCATTTGCTCATTTATTATTTACATTTCCTCTTTTGTGAATTCTCTGTTTCATTCCTATTACCAGTTTCTCTTTTGGGATATTCATATTTTTCTTATCAGTTTGTTTAAATTTTTACATAATAAAGACGTTAGCTATCAAAAAATAGTATCTTCTATACATTTTAGGATTGGGAAACATGTATGAGTGGTTCTTCCATTTTGGTTGTGAAACAAATATCTAAGATTTAATTCTTGTAAATTTCTAGGTAAAACTTTTGGGGGTAAAAGAGCCTTTGTGTTCTCCATTGTACCTGGCATTGAGTCTTTTATGTATCATATGTTCTGAAAACACTTGTTGGATGGATAAAGTTGCCATCATAGCTGCTTAATATTTTCTGTCCTCAGCCCTCATCATGTTCCTATCTTTATATTTTCTAGTCTCCAACCCTCCACTTCCCAGAAGCTCTTCCACCACATTTCAGCCTCACTGGCTGCCTTCTGCCATGACAAACCCACACATGCTCTTGGGAACTTGCTGTTCCTTCTTTCTGGAACACTTCCTCCAGAACATTCCCAGCTGGTTCTTTCTTGTCTTTCAGCTCAAATTTCACCTCCTCAGAGAAGACATTCTTGTTCACTTTTCCTCCTTCCTTCCCTTGCATCCTCTATCCAGTCATCATCCATCATTCCAGTTCTCCATTCATCCTTTAGCAAATATTTATTGAGCCCATACTATATGCCAGGCACTGTGCTTGGACCAGGGGATACAGCTGTGAACAAAACAGTTGAGGTCCCTGCTCTCATGTGGAGAATCTTGTTTGTTTCCTTGTTTATTATATGACTCCCCCCACCTCCATCCAAGAGAATCAAACTTCCGGGTGAACAGATACCTTAGTCATCTTGCTCAACATTGCATTCCAGCTCTATAGGTGCTAAAAAATACTTGCTGATGAATATGTGTTTAAACCTCCCCACGTCCTTTTCTCCAACATGGAATATTTCAACATGGAATGCCTGGAATATTGATGGCATCTTTTCAGAAGCTAGGGCTTTTCTTAGACTGGCAGTTCGTTTAAATTGATTTTTCCTGCTCTACCTTGCCACCAAGTTACTGAATAGAGTGACTTTAAGTATTTTCTTCTCTCCCCATCATCTCATCTTAAGTCCTCCTGTTCCCATCCTTACACCTACCTGTGTTTGGCCCAGGGGATGTGGTCTTCCTTTGGAACATGAGCCCAGCTCCCATTAGTGTTAATGAGGGTGATGCTCTCTCATCTGGAGCCTGCTGGGATTTTTCAAGCACAGTCCACACACTTAAAATAGAGACACTTCAGAAAGTAGGTAGCGCAACATTGTGAACATAATTAACAGCACTGATTTATATATTTGAATATGGTTAAAAGGGGGAAACGCTAGGTTGTATACATGGTACTAGAATAAAAAATTTAAAAAAAAGTAGGAAGCAGTTTCACAGATCCCCAAGTTCAACCAGCTTTTAATAATAGAAACCCTTATTTTGCCAAGTTCATGTTGTTTTTTTCCCTGCAAGCTTTATTTGGAAAAGAAATGGTTTGGAGTTCATTCTTCTGAAAGAGAGTAAACCAGCAGGTTCACGTGAGCTGGGGGATCCCTGGGTGTGGCAACCTTGCGTGTACTTTGTCCAACTCAGGAGCTGCAAAGAGCTCTGCAAGATTCAGCTGTGTTCTACCCTGCTGAGCAACTGTTGTGTGAGAGCTGGAAAATTAGGACTAGAATCAGAGCCTCCTCGTTCAATTGTGCTCATCGAGTGCCAGCTACATGGTAGGCACAGTGTAGAGTAGTGGAGAAAAGTCTGTGATTATCTCCACCCTCCCTTCCAGAGCTAACATTTTGGAGCAATGTATGCTACAAGTCAGCTGAGGATCTCCTGGGTCTGAATTACCTTTGTTGAGATGAAGGTTCCCAGTCCCCTGCCAGAATCACAATTTCTGGGGACAGGCAACTGGGGATTTGCATTTATAACAAGCTCTACTTAGATTAGTTTGCATTTTAAATCTGAAAAATACAGGTCTGGTAGCCGGGGAAAATGATGGCAAAAAATTATTGATTGCTGGATGATTAAGCTAGGTTGTAAGAGAGGTTCTGTGAATGAACAGTGGTCTGAGAAGGCTTCCTGAAGAAGTGATGTTTCAGTGATGAGGTGGAGGAGAAGGGGTTAGCTGGGAGTGGATGGATTCTAGGCCTGGTCTAGGAAAAACCATAGCTTAAAGGGAGGAGGAAATTTGTACCTCTCTGAAGAGTATTTAGGTCATGCGAGTGAACTAACACAATGTGCAATGTCTACCAACCATAAGAGTGGGAGTAATGTAGGAATTTCTTACTCATGAAAAAAAGCAGGCAGCATTGACAGTGGCACTGCCCCTGGTGAAATGCTGGCCATACTCCCTTCCTGTTTTCTGATGGGGGGACAGATGGATTCGGGGCAGCCTGAGTATGTGTACTAATGGTCCAGATAGATGCCTGAGGCCAGAAAAGCCAGTTGAGTGGGGTTAATGGAGATTAGGTGGGGCCCAAACCAATGAAATAGACTCTGTCTCCTCTTTCTTTTTCCCTTTTGTTTTGTTAAGTCCCCCTCCCTCCCAGCTCAGTGGGAATTTGTGTGTTGCAGACAAGTGCTGCTGCTGCTGATGATGACGAGGATGATGATGATGATTTCTTAGCTTAGAGGCACAGGGAAGGTGAGGAACAGAAAAAGGAAGTTTTGATGGCTAGAAAGTAGAGTGGACTGACACAGTGCTTATCTATAGTCTGGGTATATAGAGGTCTAAATACAATTTTCTGGTCTGATCTAGTCAATTTCAGTATCTTGGGCTGCATTTAGCTTAGGGAAAGAAAAGTTTGATTTGAGAACATGAGTTCTAAGGCTTGTAGTTTTGACGTGTCCTCATGGAGAACCGTGAGTCCAACTTCAGGGCCTTTTTTTGTGTGTGTTGGAGAACGCAGGCCTGTAACATCTTTAGGATGGTAAAGGCAGTGGTGGCCAGGCTGGGGATACACATAAGGGAGTCCCTGGGCCATGGGCTTTTGGATTTTGGCTCAGGTTTTCCCATCGTGGCTGATGGGAAATGTTGGTTTTGCCCCCACAGTTGTTAACGTTCACTTTTGCTTGGTTTGTTAGAGCTGACTGGTTTGCCTGTCTGTTTATCCTCATCCTTCTCCTGTGGCCTCAAATATTCTCATCACTGACTTCTTACCATTGACTCAGAAATTAAAGGGTGAATTTTCTGATTTTGTGACATTATGTTCCACCCGAGATGCTTCTTCTCTGGAGTCTAACTTATAGAAACTAGTCTTCATTAACACAGGAGCCTGCTCACCAGGCTAAATCTGGTTTGCTAAATTTCATTACTAAATCTGGCTGTCGAATTTGACTTCGTGACCTTTTAGGGTGGTGTATGTCAAAAGACTGAGTTGGGGCAGCATGGAATAATAAACAACCGGGCTGTGAGGTCCAGCTTGACGAGCATCATCTGAAATCGCCTACCCGAATTTATTAGCGGTAATCAATCCAGGCTGAAAAACGGAGCTGAGAAATCTTAGCCCATCAGGCTCTGTTTTGTTCACACATCAGGTAATAGAAGTTTGTAAGTTTGCTTCTTTGTTGCATTTTGTTGAGACAAAGTGTCCCCAGATGGAAGCTCTTTGGGTGTAACTGGAAAAGTGATAAAATGCCCAAGAAGAAAATCACCAAGTTGTTTCACTTGAATTGCTCAGGGCTTTTTTCCAAAGGTAAAACTTATTCTTCCTATTCTGAGGTGTATTTTAGTAGTGATTAAAGTTACAGGAATCACATCTCATTTCAAACATCCAGACAGACCTGTTGAGATACATTAAGGAGATGACCTGTTGAAAGAGAACTACCTATAGAAAAATCTTACAGGGTTCAGGCTAGGGCAGCTGCTTGTGACCTCAAAGATTGGAAATAAAAAGACTGCTATTAGTTCCACGCCGGTTCTCAGAGTGAATGTTGCAGAGTGATGGAGGGTGTTAAGCTGTCAAATACCAGCAAGGGTTAATAAGGTTAAGGAAGAAATAAAAGCTGGTCAACAATAAAGCAGTGTGGATAAATCAGCTGCAATAAATAAAGCATGTCACATCATGTATACACTGAGCAGGAAAAACAAAAATCATAACACATGCAAAGGCAATAGTTGTAGGAATTCTTTGGTGGGACATCACCAGAGCATTTCCATGGCATCTTGTATGCTCACTTGGGCTTCTCAACTTCCCCTTTTTCTCTCTGGAAGTCACTTAATCACTTCCCTCGTGAGAGAATTCTCTACATCAGTCAGGGACTAGAAAATACAAGAACAGAGCCAGTGTAGCTTAGCACCTGATGTCAGGGGAAGACCATTATAAACTACCACACCAAGGAGGTGATTCACATGCAGTCCCCTTTGACCTCTGCCCTGGAAAGGGAGGTCAGATTGATGCCTTCTGTGTGGGCTGAGTCTGCCCAGCAGACCTGGGAAAATGCAGAGGTTTAGTGGCCAAAGGATCTTGCAGAGATTTCTCTACATTTCCTGTACATTGTGCAAAGTTTTGTTGGCCATGTAGACTCACATCCCTGGATGCTTGTCACTGGCCACAGCAATGCCACAGAAATGGAACTCTCACTGGTGAGGTGGCTCTTTTTACCTGTGTTGTGTATAGGTGTCAGGTTCCAGCTCTGTTTTAAGTGGGTGATACTTGGCCATTCTAGCTGACCTGCCAGACTCATTGATTTGTTTGCTGTCAATTTCCAGATCCAGTGGGAATGGAGAATGCTTCTGATTAGGACTGACTCTCACTTAGAGGTACATCTATGAAGCATAAGGACAAAGGGTCACATGACGTTTTTTAAAGAAACACTCTTACTTAACGTATTCAAGTGAATATTCCCTTCTGTGAAGCTGTGGGCTTATTTCATGGCTTCAAATATTGTTTGTTCCTCAACCTGGGAGGATATTTTTTTGAATAGCCTTGATAGTGATAAGTCTCCATCTTTGGAGGCTGTGTTTGGAAAGGACCAAACATTAGGACTAAAGTAGGTAGTCTTGTTAGAAGGTTTTTTTTTTTTTTTTTGCATTGAAGTTATAAAGTAAGTACACTGATTTTCTTTTGGTAGGACTATGAAGGCTTTCCAAAAAAAGAGATATTCAAAAATTATATAAAGCAAGGACCATAAATTGCATTGCTCGTCCAAGGTTTAAGTTCTGGTGGGCATATTGATTAAACATCATTTTATTGTCCCTGCTTGCCATTTGTTAAGCAGGTAGCAAAGTTTCATGAAGATGGGATTTTTATTCTCAGGATACTTTTACCCAACAGGTAATCAGAAGTCTGTGAAAGGTAGAGGTGTCTTTGCCTAGCTCTCCTGTGCCTTTGGAAGTCTAGAATTTGGTTTGTGAAGCATGTAATGTTCTAGGATCTCAGCATCAGAGGGCTGTCAGGGGCACAAAGACACAGAAGTTTTGTCTGAATTCTGTTGTTGGTTTTCCCATTCTGGGAAATAAGGTTTTGACCTTCAGCCGCTATTTTCACCAACAATTTGTCTTTGCTTGCTTGAGTAATCCCAGTAGCAATCTAAAGAATTTTGATTCGAAACAAGCAAACTCATAGAGCTGTGGATTTTTAAGGGAGCATGCATGTTTCACACATGTCCCCCAATTTCCCACCCTTCCTCCCAACCCCACATTGAACCTAGGATAGTTTTATTTAGACAGCAAGGCTTGATTGTTCTTACATGGATTGATTTCCTATCAGTGTGCTCTCCCTGTCATACTTCATGATATTTCATGGTAAGCAATATATTTGTGACTATTCTTTTAGGATGCGTCTGGCTTTCACTATAAATTTGAAAAGAGTAGGTGGCATAGAAACTGGCTGCTAGAATTTTTATTTTGGTCAATAAAAGGCAAAGGAATATGAAAACTTAAACAAACATATTCTTTTCCTGTCACTGTCTATATGCTAGACGCCATAAAGATTTGTAACTTTACAAATATAATCTGCTGGTGGAAGGACCCCTCTGTTCCAAAAGCTTAAGTCCTTTAAAATATGCTTGCAGGATGCAGAACACATGGGGCTTCAAGGATATCTCTATGAGGGGAAGACACAACCCAAGTGCTGATGAGAAGAGCATAACTAGGTATCAGACGGAAGAGGGGTTGTATTTCACCATTTTCTGTGCCAGTCGAAAGACTTTGCTTGGTTCAGTCTGAACTTCTTTACATTGGCCACAATACTGCCTTCACGGGGTTTTGAGTACTGTAGCTTTCATGCAGGTTTACTGTGGTATCTATCATGCAACTAGCATGATGAAGTGAGCACTCAATGACCTTTTAATTCTCTCTTTTGCATATTATGAATTGTGCAAACAGCAATTTTGCGTGTGTGTTTGATATAGAAAATAAATTAATATTTGCTTAAGAGTTCTCTTTCTTTTCTACAAGTGAAGCATAGCTTTTATTAGCCCCAAGCTTTCACAATTCCCAAAGCAGAGAAGCTAGCCCAGGGACTTTGCTATATTGAACGGAGAATTGGGGAGGCGAGGTCTAAATTCAGGGCCACTTGGAAATGTAATTGTTTAATCTCATAATTTTTCTTCATATTTTATCCAGTGACTTAAAAATATTTAAAAAGTCAAATGTTAAAAAAAAAAGAGAGAGATAAAGGGTTTTCTTGCGTTTTCTATTTCCCTTTCTGTCCATCTGTCCTTCTGTCTCTCTTTTAATCCATTCTGTGCATTTATACCACAGAGAAACATGTGATGCTGCATGGCCTGAGCAGTCTGTGCCCTTATCCCCAAGGCCTGTTTTCAGGAAACAAGCAGAGAAGGCTCCGTTTTAGTCTCTTTCCTTCATTATATACAGTTCACAAGGCAGAAAGCATTTTTTCTTTTTTGCCTGTCCCCTACCTAATTCCTTAGCCCATCCTTAATTAGCATTTTTTACGGTTAATCCCTACCATATATCTTTAAGAGTTTCACATGAGTCGGCTCCCTACAAGTTTTATTGCATTCAAAATAGTGGCAAGCTGGCAGTGTGTGATGGTGGGAACATATACAGTCGCCAAGAGGGGGTTGGCTGTTACTTGTAATTGATTGCTCATTGAAGCCTGCCCGCGCTCTTTACCCCCAGGCCCGACTTCTCTCCATATGCCTAGTGTCAGAACTTGGAAGCCAGCTGGTCAGTCAGCGCACATCCTGTGGGAAGCCGGCAGACACAGGCAGCCCGGTAACCATCAGCCTCCCTGAGCTCATTTCCTCTGTGTTTTGATAATAGTTCTGTAAGCTTTAATTATGCTGTGTGACAACACATTCATGAACTATCAAAATAAATCCTTTGAGGAGATGGCTGCTAACAAGTTTTGAAGCAACGGCGCTTGTTGCAAAGAAACAAGGAGCGAGGCGATCAGATTTTTCAGAATCTCCCTCGACGTTGAAACCAGATGAAACGTTCTTGTGCTTTTTTTATAGTGCTGACAAATGCTCCTTTTAAAACTGTGCCCTTACGAAGTTAACTGAAGACACTTATTGAAACACTCGAGTGTATCCAACACAAGAGCTTTACAATTAGCAGCGGGTAATGCGAGCATAAAAGCTGTGCCCCAATATTGGTATATAAGCTGAAGAAACACCACAGGGTCCATTAAGGCCATTTGAAGTTGAGACTGAGATTAATGGTATTAAATTATTATAGCTATTGCTAAAGGGGCATTATAAGTGAATCCCTTCCAGCTGGGTTGGTTATATATGCTCTTTCTCAACAGTACAGCCCTTTAAGGATATCCTTATTGTTCACGACCATTTAGACATAATGCTTTGTGCTTTACTGAGGGTATAAATAACACCCAGCAAAAAGACTGGGAATTAGTGTTTGATTAAACTCGGCTTAGAGTTAAGTGGAGTTTGATAGTTTTCGGTGAAGGCCACTTGTTTGATACACCTATGTCCTAGTGTTCACACAGGGGATTATCTGTGTTCATGAACTGTGTACAGCAGTGTATGTGTACCTAGCAGCACCTGCACAGGTAGGCCCATAAGCTAGTTACAATTATTTGGATTGTTTTATGGGATTGTTGTGTTTGGAACTTTGGCAGAGTTTAGGGAATTAATGTTAGGGTGTCAGAAGAGAATTCTGTCTGGGATCCAAATTTTTAAGAAATTAGAGTAATTTATAATCCTGAGCACACAGTCTCATTTTTTCCCTCCATGGGTGCGATTGATCTTTATTTGGGTGAGAAGTTAACTCAAATCTCTTCAAAGGTTGGTGGCATTGTAACCATTGTAACTTTTAAGATATTTTAGCTGCCCCTTCTTCTAATATTAAACAATAGGAGGCAGCTCCATAGAATAATTAAGCATTAGGGTTTTCATTTCAATTTACTAAAGGAATAAAGATTAAAGAGAAATTTGTGGGGAAATTCAAAGTCTTAGAGTTGCTGCTGAGCTTGAGTAATGAACACTGGCAAACAGAAAAGACCGCAGTGTACATTGGGAAGAACTGCTCAGGCTGGGGCCATTAGCTGATCATATCATAGAAAGTGTTCATTGCAAATAAGTTACAGGCCACTAGATGTTAGGTATATATACATTATACGTTATTATATACACTAGGTATGTGTGTTTTCTTCCTGTTGTATAAATTAAATGATTATATATAGTTATATATTTTTTATTAATTACCCCCATAGTTTGCCTTATCACATGTATTTATTGAGCATCTACTTACTTGGTGACTTCTACTGTGGGAAGCACTGAGGAAGGGAAGGAGAGCTGTACCAGACATGACCTTTCCCCTTTGTGAGTTTACAACTGAGTTGTGAAGGGAAAGCTATCAGAAAAGGGTAGGGCTTGTTCAGAGCTAGAGCCTATGGTACTGGTTACAAGTATGGTATGTTTTGTTTTTTTTAAAAATTCATTTTATTGAGATATAGTCACATACCATGCAGTCATACAAAACAAATCGTACATTCAATTGTTCACAGTACCATTACATAGTTGTACATTCATCACCTAAATCAATCCCTGACACCTTCATTACCACACACACAAAAATAACAACAATAATAATTAAAGTGAAAAAGAACACTGGGTGCCTTTGTTTGTTTGTTTGTTTGTTTGTTTCCTTCCCCCATTTTTCTACTCATCCATCCATAGACTAGACAAAGGGAGTGTGGTCCATATGGCTTTCCCAATCCCATTGTCACCCCTTATAAGCTACATTTTTATACAATCGTCTTCAAGATTCATGGGTTCTGGATTGTAGTTTGATAGTTTCAGGTATCTACCGTCAGCTACCCCAATTCATTAGAACCTAAAAAGGGTTGTCTATATTGTGCGTAAGAGTGCCCACCAGAGTGACCTCTCAGCTCCTTTTGGAATCTTTCTGCCACTGAAGCTTATTTCATTTCCTTTCACTTCCCCTGTTTGGTCAAGAAGATGTTCTCCATCCCACGATGCTGGGTCTACATTCCTCCCCGGCAGTCATATTCCACGTTGCCAGGGAGATTCACTCCCCTGGGTGTCTGATCCCACGTAGAGGGGAGGGCAGTGATTTCACCTTTCAAGTTGGCTTAGGTAGAGAGAGAGGGCCACATCTGAGCAACAAAGAGGCATTCGGGAGGAGGCTCTTAGGCACAACCATAGGGAGGCCTAGCCTCTCCTTTGCAGCAACCGTCTTCCCAAGGGTAAAACCTATGGTAGAGGGCTCAACCCATCAAACCACCAGTCCCCTATGTCTGTGAGCACATTAGCAAATATGGTATATTTTTAAAGAAGGTGTAATATGTGTGAGCCAATTTGCAGCAGACTGTGGAGGAAATGGGCCTTGAGCTGGCATCAAAGTGCTGGGAGGAGGTAGGTGAGGAGAGAACAGAGGATGCCCTGAGAGAGAATGAAGGCCTGAAAGGGGACTGCATTGGGGGTGGCGGGTTGGGGGACACTGCTGTGGTCACGTGGATTAAGGCAGAGGCTTGTTCTTGTCAAGTTCTGTGTTAGACTCTGACAATGCACATGGTTAAGACACTGTCTTACGCTTTTGGAACTTAGAACCCAGTGCAGCCATACTCAGCCTGCCTTTCCACTGAAATAAAAATTTGCTTGCATGGAATTCAAGGAACTCTCGGGCCCCTTGAAGGCCATCAATTGATTCCTTGACCCAAGATTAAGAGCTGCTGCCTCTTGAATACTGTGGGCCATAAGTTTAAGATGGGGCTGGCAGAGGGGTTTGACTGATGTGGTAGGCAACAGAGAACATTTTAAAAGACCTGTAGAAAATGTCAGGGAGAGCCTGCTGTCCATCCTCCTCATCTTCAGTTGGGGAAACTGAGAGCCAGGGGGCCCAAGGCCACAGGCCAAGTTTCCCCAGATGTTCCTGGGGACTCTTTATCATCCTAAGCTGAATGGAAGCTTCTTGCTTCAATCAGGTCTTCTTGGGAGTTATTGAGGTGGCAGCAAAGGATGTGAGATGAAAAATTCATCTAAGGGTAACAGATCCTTAACAGAGATGCACCAAGAACAATCAGCAACAATAAGAGAAACAGAATTTAGGAAGAAGCTAAGAACGAAAGATAGAGCTGCTGCATGAAAGACGCTCTACTCTACCAAATGTAGTTTTTAATGCACAGCGATGATGGCACATGAGACACCTCTTAGTGAGAAAACTCTTCTTGAACTTTGCAATAAAGCAGAAAATTTTTGCAATCTTTGAAACCTTTCACTTTGGAAATATCCACAAAACAAATGAGAAAAACAAACATTAATGAGGCAGATATAAAACACTTTGGAGAAAAAATAATTTAGCATTTTTATAGTTGCTATAGAAACACCTCAGCCCTCATTCTTGCTAATTAGTTGGATTTTACACATTTTATATTTGGAAATGCAAATAAGTTTTCATAAATTATTACTTATTTTTTTTCATTTATATTTACAACACTGTTATCCAGATACACACAGGAAGTCTAGGATATTATTTAGTTATATAATGTGACATACTTAGTTATAGGAGCCTGACATTTATATCCACAAGACATATCTTGGTTTAAATATTCTCCTGTTAAATGTTATGGGAAATTATACAGAGATTTATAATTGTTGCAGAAGAAAATGCGAAAATGTAAATTATGTGGTGGCTTGCTCAAGTGCTTTCTCATGGAGTCTTGAAAGAGGAGGGGGGAGCTTTCCCCTCCAGCAGACTCTAAATAATAAACATTTAAAAACTTTTCTCTGGTCGTGGGAATTATGGTTGGTTTGGGTGTCTTCTGAACTCTTGGTACTAAACACTCACATCTGTAAACACTTACTGGACTCTTGCTGATTGGAGAAGACATAGAAGTGTTTGGAGAAAAGGGAGTAGAGAGCAGGTATGGGATCTATAGCTGCCCGCTGTGGGAAGGAGGTGAGTGAAAGCTCAGCGTCATTGGGTGAGAATTCCAGATTGTTTTCAACGAGTGGGACTGTAAAACCTTGGGCTTCTTATTTAAAAAGGGGATTCTTTGACAGACCTGGGTTCAAATCATGGTCCTGCTACTCACAAACTGCATGATGAGGAGAAAGTTACTTGACCATGCCAAATCTGCTCCTGTAGAGCAGGGACAAAAAGGATGATTCCTACATCACAGACTTTCTTGTGAATATTAAAGAATAGAACATTTATAAAGTGTTTGGCAGGGCCCAGCACCTTGTAAGTGCTTAGCCATTGATAGCTGTTATAAAATTATCACACTCGATTCTCTTTGAGCATGCATTTGTCCTTCTAATTTCAACTATATGAACTTGAACAACAAAAAGTCACACTAAGAGATAAATAGTTTCGATAATGCTCTCCATTACACTCACTGTGTATATGTCTGAGTGTGTTTAAGGTAAGATGTAAATCTGCTGATAATCAGACCTATATATATATATATCTATATATATAGATATGGATATTAATGTATAGGGTTGCAAATGCATGTGTACAGTACTCTCCGTGCAGTCGAAGGGATTTTCAAGAGCTGTTTTGACTTTATGTGATTTGTCTTTAGAGGCTGACTCCCACATCAGAGCTGAACCCACTATAATTTAGGCCTGTGGTTGGCCTGTCGATGGAATCGATAGCGTAGCTGGGGGAATGATGTCAAGGCTACAGTTGAGACCTTGGCTTAAATCTAGATGTCCCTGGAAGATTTTGATAAGGAGAGAAAACAGATAGCAGTGAGAAGAGGTGGAAGATCCTTAAATGTCCTGTGTGAGGGAAAGAGAGTAGAGGTGTGGGAGGCAGGTCTTGCCCATTGCCAGGAGGCCTTGACAGGGGTGGTGGAGAGAGGAAATGGGCCTCTGAGAGGGAACCCACTGGGCTATGAGCCACATGTGGGAAATAAGCAACACAGAGAGAAAAATGTTTATATATACACTGGTAATTTTAGAGACCATACATGGTCCTTTAAGTGATATATTTGAAAAACAAATGGATCTTATGCTTCCTAGCCTTCTCAGTCTTATGTCTCAAGTTATTTGAAAAACAAAGTAAACAGAATCACTTCCTTCCCTGGAGTGATTTCCTCTTTTCCCAAATCAATAAGCAAGACCATATTCCTTCTTTGTGCTCATGACTCCATTTAAATTCAGTCCCTGGTAATATAAATGGTAAAAAGTAGGAAAACAAAGAACATATAAATTCATAAATATATTTCTTTTAGAAGATTTACCACATTGAATAAGTGATGCTCTAGATGTTGTCTACATAGATATTGGCGATACGGGAGGGATGGGAACTGTGGGAAACCAGAAGCCAATGCTCTGTCTGCAGCAAGGAGCTGCAGCCACTACTCAACTCCATCTGATCATTGCTACTGGGGAATTTGAATTCAGTGTGGCCAGACGTGACTTTTCTACAGAAGCCAGAAATTGGCCTTTTAATGTGAAATATAATTTTAAATGATGAAAACTGATTAAAAAATTTAAATCATTATGAAAGCCCAAACACAATTAGCCTATGGGTCGCTAGTTTGTCACTTCTTTTCTAGAGCTGCACTGTCCAATATGGTAGCCACTCACTAGATGTAGCTGTTGAGCCCTTGAAAAGTGGCTAGCTCAAATTAAGATGTGCAGTCAGATTTTGAAGATTGTAAGTATCTCTACAATTTTTTATATGGATCACATGTTGAAGCGATAATATTTTGGACCTATTGGGTTAATAAAACATGTTATTAAAATTAATTTTACTTGTTTTTTTTTTCAGTTTTTTAAAGGTGGTTATCAGGAAACTTAACATTAAATTAAATTTTAATTAATTTAAATTAAATTAAAATTAAATTTTACTTAATTTAAATTAAATTAAAATTAAAATTTACTTTTAAAGTTAAAAGCAAAATTACATACATGACAGTCTTCACCTGAGCCCCAGAAGTGGTGACCCCGACATAGGGCATCCCAGACATGGGTGTGGAGCCCTTGGTATTTGGGTTCTTCAGAATCACTAGATTTCTTTCATTTGCCTTAATTTTGCTTAAAATCTTGTTTATATATATTGGAAAAAAAGAGCAAGTGATTTAAAATAGCCCAAATTGAAAATAAGCTGTTAGCCTCAAATCATGCTAACATTTCAACTGATTCAAATGATTAAGAACCCACTGGAGTCTTTCAGCCCCCACTCCAACTCCAAAGGCAAGAGGGAGGTAGCTGCTCACTGGGTCACAACTAGAAATGCCACTTGGAAAGAAGGGAAGCCTCTGGTCAAGTTCTCCTCTCTAGCTTTTCAAAAAGTGTTTGTGGATCTGATCAAAGCAAGTTCTAGATTCAAATCCGGGAAAAGTTATTGATCCACCTACTAGGTGCTAGTTTCTGTGCCAGATGTTTTCATAAGCATTGTCTCATTTAATTTGTATCCCACAAAACCCATCAAGTAACCAGTATTGAGGTTTTATGGGCTTAATATTGAGAGGCAAGGAAGAAGATTTTAGACTTTCTGCCCATCCCCATACATGTTAGCGATACAATAATTTTTTTATGAGCAGTGTATCAGTCAGGTTTCTCTAGAGAAACTGAAAGAACAGGGTGTGTGTGTGTGTGTGTGTGTGTGTGTGTGTGTGTGGTGTGTAGCGGAGGAAATTTACTACAAGGAATTGGCTCACACGATTGTGGGGGTTTGCAAATCTGAATTTCATAGGGTAGGCTGGAGGCTGGAAATTCTGGTTAGAGTGATATTAAATCTTGAGTCTGAATTCCTTAGACTGGAAACTCAGGAAAGAGTGGAGGGTATAGTCTTGTTGCCAAATTCTTTCTCCTTCCTGGAACCCTCAGTTTTTTGATTAATCTCTCCAACTTATTGGATGAGGCCCACCCACGTTATGGAGGGTAATCGCCTTTACTTAGAGTGAGCTGATTATAGATACTAAGTCCATCTACAAAATATCTCCACAGTAAATCCATGTCCATATTTGACCAAACAGTTGGACTCCATAACCTAGAGGAGTTGACACATAAAATTAACTTTCACAGGCAGGAGGGTTTGAATGTCCAGATATGAGCATATAGATTTGCCTTTTGTTCTTTTCTTTAGTCTACCTTGGTGGTAATTAAATTTTAGTGGGCCTATTGGGTTGTCAACACAAATCCATATATGCGGTGCTTTATGGTGATGGAAGTGATTTTCAAGAGTAACTTTGACTATATGTGATTTTTCCCTTTCATTGTAACTTTAGGACCTAATTTCTTGACTAATATGTAACTCCACTGTAGTGTAAAGTTCTTAGTGCATGATTCCAGGTAGTTTAGAGGACACAGTGATGTGGCATATATAGCCACTTCTCCCAGGGCTTATCATAATGTGTGTTCTTAATGTGGGGTGTGGAAGGGTGGAGAGAAAACCCACTGAAACTTAGGAAGTCTCAGTGATCCTATAATTAGGGTGCGAAGATGTGGTCAGTCTAGGGCAGATATTCTTTGGCAATGGCAGCAGACAGGCAGTCCAAAAGGGAAACCAGTTAGGTCCTATACATGCCTAGATTCAGGGCCCCCCAGATATTACAGTGCCCTCCAGTTGCTTTGGCTCTGCTGAATCCACCTCTAAAAGGAGTTTTGGGATCATCTCCAAGATAAGCCTCTGCAACTTAAAAGAGTGTCGGTTATGGGGCCCTCAATTTAAAGACAGCCTGGCTGTTGGAACTTCAGTGATTGTTACAAGAATCCAGTGGAATTCATCAGCTATGTACGAGTCTACTGTGAGTTCTTCCATACAAGGAAGTCAGTGGTAGGTGGTAAGCAAAGATTTATTGACAGCTCATTACATGCCAGCAACTATGCTAAATACTACGCTCGCTGCGTACCTCATTTAACTCTCGCAATACTCTGAGGTAGGTATTCACCATTCCTGTTTTACGGATTAGGAAACCGAGGCTGAGAGAGGTTAGATAATTTGGTCAGGAACACTTGGCTGATAAGTGATGGTGCCATGCTCTGCTTTCTATCAGCTAAGGGTAGACTTGGCTGCAAGTGAGGGAAAACCTTACCCTTACGCAAAACAGAATGAAACACAACAGTGGCCTAAGACAGAAGTTTATTCACCTCACGTAAATGAAGCCTGGAGGTGAACAGCCCAGGGCTGGGGAGGTGGTTTTGCCTTAGAAGCCGTTAGAGACAGCCTTTTTCTACGCCATTCTCCTGCCGTCCCTGGATGGTGGCTTCACTCCTGCTGTCCAAGACAAAGCAGTAGCTACACAGTAGAGTTCCTAATAGCAGGATGGAGGAAGGAAGGGGCAGCACAGATCTCCTCCTCTAACACACCGTTGGATGTGTGTACATCACCCCTGCTTTCATCTCATTGCCCAGAATTGGGCACATGATGATACCTAGCTACAAGAGAGTCTGGGGAATGCAGTTTTATCTTGGGAAGTCATGCAGTCACATAAATACTGAAGATGTTATTACTTTAGATGAAAGGAGAGCAGATATTAGGGATCATCAGTAGACCCTGCTACATCATCCTTGGGCAAGTCACTTAATCTCTCTTCTTGAATTCCTCATTAATAAAATGGAAATGATGATGGTTGTTGGTTTAAATCTAGGGATGCTGGAAGAACAAATGAGCCTCTTCAGAAAGCATTTAGTGTAGGGTCCCATAGCTGGCATTATTTGTTTTAAACAAATCATAGCTATTTTTAATTATAACATGACTAATCCTTTCTAATTTCTATTAATTTTTTTGTACATGGTAACATAGTGACTTGAGAAAGATGCTTGATTTCTAATTTTGCCCTTCCTGTTCTATTCTCATTATTAAACAATGCTGCTGAGTCTCCTGGCTACCATATAACTTTAGTTCAATATTTATTTTCCTGTCAGGTAAGATTCACTGACCATGAATCCAAAAGGTTTGGAGAAGAAATTATAACACATCATGTTAAGTTGGTTTCCTTTCTCTTCCTGTTCCTATATTTACACATGGTCCCTGTTTGTTGTAGAACTTGCTTTTACATTGTATACTTGGAAAGCTGTTCATCAATATAGTCATAATTTAAAATAATTTGGGAACTTATTCTCTAAAGGGAAAGATTGTGAATTTTTACATCTAGGTGTTTATCTATATGTATCCTGGTTATCACTATAATAGATTGATTTAAAAGAGAGGCATACTTTGATTTTAGTTTGTTAATTTTCTTGGGGTATGGTAGGAACATGTTGGAAGCAATGTAGTTATTTTAGGTTATTTGTTTTTCTTAACCCTTTGTTTTGTTTGAAATGCTGTGCTATGTTTTGTTTGTTTTAATTTTTTGATAAATAAAGTTTAAAAAAAAAAAAGAGAGGCATAGCTTTTAAACCAGAGGTTTCTATTCTTCTTTGGAGGATCATAATTACAATTTAACATCTTTGGATTGGAGTGTGTGTAAGGTAGAGATACGTGTATGGCGCAGACTGTGTAAATACCTTTAGTTCAGACCAGATCTGGAGAAGTTAGTGCAGGAGATAGGAGCAAGTTGGACATTAAACTAAAATCCTTCAGTGGCTTCCCACCGGCTGAGTCTATCTGGATTCAGTCCACAGTGCACCGCAAGGCTCTGGGTCTGCCCCCTGCCTCGTTGGCCTCAGCCACACCCTCAGTGCCTTCCCACCATCACGATGCTCCCAGTTCACGAAGGGCCCTCCTGGGTTCCCTCCTCTGCCTGGAGTGCCTTCCTTCCCCTCTGTGCCTGCATGCCTATTTCCCATCCTTCAAATCCCAAGTCCCAGCTCCCTTCCTCAGGAGAGCCTCTCCGAGGCTGTGAATTGGTCAGTTTTCTTGCTTTTCACTCTCATAAAACTGGGCTTCCTTCCTTCCAAATGCTCACCTCTGGCTACACTGATAGGCTTATTGGATGACTATTCTATTATGGAGCCTCCCCTTTAGTCTGCAAGCTCAGTGAGGGCAGAGACTATGTCTACTTTTGCTCCCTGCTGTGTCCCCTCTGCTTGGTCCTGTGCTCAATAAATAGTTGCAGAAGTGAGTTTGAAAATCTAGAAATTATCTATAGATTGTCCTCTGGTAACTTCACAAGGCCTGCTTATAAACGACTTTTTGTTTTTAAAGCTTAGCAGTTGCTTGGTGCGCATCACAGATGTTAAAGAACATGGGCTTGTAACTTTTTTTTTCAAATAAGATGTCAGCATTTTCTTTGCAGAGACTAGAGGCACTGTCGTCCAGCTTGGTCTGGTTAGAGGGATGCAAAGCCAGGGGTCTTCGGAATGACAACAAGAAAAACAAAGACTAAGATCTCTGACGGCTCTGTGGTCGACATTAAAGAGCCAGCTTTATTTTCACTATATTTTTTTCTAAACCGAGGGCATCTTATCTAGTTGGACAGGCTTCTTTGGAACCAAATATTGTTCTTTGTGACATTTGGAGTTAATATGAGGAAATACTCTTTGTATTGCCTGGTACTGAAAATGTCAGTAAACAAACACAGCAGTAAAAGAAGGGGGAGTTAGTAACAAAAGACATTGTTTCTTGGTGCAGGAGGTAAGGAGAGCATGTAGAACAAAGGTTTTCTCAAAATAGACTTTTTAGCAAACTTTGAGCCCTGCTCTTGAACCCCACCCACCTCCATTCTGCTGAAGCAGTGATGCTGATGATAATACTTATTATTTTAACCAGCCCCCCAAACTTACCAACACAAACACACTCTTAATTTCTGGGCTGACATCAGGGCTGGGAAGGTCGTTATAGGATCACAAAACAACTCGGGCAGTTGAAGGCTTCCGGCAGCCAGCTAACAAAAATATACTCTCGGAGGATGCAGTTCGGGGAGGCGTGGGACTCACACAGCAGTGAGCCTGAAAGGCGGCCTTTCCGTTTTTATAGAGCTTCACCCCTCACATCTGGCAGAGCTGTGACAATCAGTGTTGGACCATTTTAGAAATCAGATACCCTGGGTACCAGGAAGTTGATTTGCCTTCCACTTCCTTAAGAAAACACACATTAATATTTAAGCTGGATTTTCATAAAAGAAGCATTGTGTTTGAGATGTGAAATTAAGTCAGGGGGCTGGAAAAACTCCCCCAGATACAGTGTCCCCCATGCAATTCAAATCATCCCCCAGATTTGAAAAGGAAAAGGAGCTGGGTTCTCTGTCCCCCAAAGCTCTTCTGGTATTTTGTATCTACTGTTTTTTATGGCATGTGTCTATAATTTGAAAAGAACTGGACTTTAAGTTGTAATTTCCTTCTCTGGAAACAGAAGGTGGAGAAGCACGAAGGCTACCTTGTTAAACAGTTTCTGATTTCTCCCTCAGTAGTGTTCCTTTGCAGCTTTTTTCAATTACAGTGCCGTGTGGTGTACCCCATCCCATGGCTGGGCTCAGGGCGGCTTTTGCTTCCACGGGGAGCCATATGCATTTCCTCACCCTCCTTTGGTCCCACTCCGTGTGGAGTTGACCTTGAGCTTGTGGCCGGTGAACCAGGAGCGCCAATCCTGATAGCGCCATCTTGAATTTAGAGTATGATTTTGGTATTGGCTTTAGAAGAATTTCATGTTCTTCAGGATCAAAATGACTTTTTGTGGAGACAGATACAGTTCTTAAAGGGCAAAAGGGCTTTTTCAAAGATCAGTGTAAATGGTTTACTTTAAAAATAAACATTTTAAATCACTTTGATCTTGGCTGTCCAAAAGATGCAAGCTGGTCATGTTTCTGGGGGAGTATTTTCCAGGGTTTTAAGTCTAGTATAGACTATTTCCTCTTCGCTTAAAAGAAGTTAAATAATTTCTGGAACAATAGAACACAGAAAGAAGCAATTGTGTAAGTGATGGGCATTTAGAATGTTGAAGGTTGTAAGAGCTGATGTTTGCTTTACTTTTGCAAACGGTGACTTTGGTAACTTTTCTAGGTATGGCAATTTATCCTGTGAGTTACATTTACTCTATACATCCATCTCATCTGCGAGAATATCATGACATTTTAATTTTGAAAGATACCTTGTTGAAAATTTTCATGTTATGTCCCTGGCTTATCTTTAATCTTTTGTTTAGACTTTACTCTTTCGGTCTGTATACTTGGGTGTTCACCAGGCATCATCATTTAAATATATTGCAGCATTAACTGAGTATACATCTGCATATATTTTAAAGATCCTGTTCATTATCATATGCCACAAAATGAGGAGTATGATTAACTACAAAAATAAACTTGAATGTGATCATCTGTCTATAATGCTTTGACTCCTATAATTTCTAATTCCTTTGATGCCATAAGAACTTTCCTGTGTCAGCAAGGAATTTTTGGAACATATTTTAATGGAGATTTAATATCCTATTATTTATCCTATTAATAATATCCTATTAATAACCATTTCCTCATTGTTTGGTATTTAAATTATTTCTAGTTTTTTTTGTGTGGTTATAAATGTCACTGTGATGAAGATCTTTGAATATAAATCTTTGCTTGCCTCTCTAGTACAGTCTTAGGATAGAATCCTAAATGTAGGATTACTGGGTCAAAAGTTTGAATTCTTATACTTCTAGTGATCTCATTTTATTTTATTTTTGTTTAGTATTACTTGTTTCAGTAGAAATAATCTCTTGTTTTTCTATATGGAAATCTGATGAGTTGTACAGACTGTTGGGTGAAATAATATTTTGAAAAGTAGTGAACATAAAACAGCTCTTACAGATTACAGAATAAAATATATCTCCCTCATCATTATTAAATGGATCATTGTCCTTATCGTATGTTGTGGCATAGAGCTCCTTTCCAATTTGGGGAAAGTGACTTGTAAAATCAATGCTAACATTTGTGATATAACTGGGATGCAATCTGATTGCTAAGGTTTTTCTTTCCTTAACATCTTAGGATACTTTACATTGGTTTGAAGAAACAGGCCTTATGTGTTTCCAGCTCCCCTCATTTCTGAACTTCTGTTCTTGAAAAAAAAAAAAAAATTGGAACTCTGTATTTTTGGGGGAGCATAAATGCATATTTCACGAATGAATACTTCTTTCAGGAATCGATCTGCTTTTTGGCTGGCAGACTTCTCAGGTGCTTGAAGGAGCCCTGGCTACTTGGTCATTCGTGGCAGAATATATTTTAAAATGCCTTTGTGACCCTCTTTTAGCTTGGAGACCAGCACATTCCTCACTTTTTCCCAACCAAAGCGAACAAAATTTTCATGTGCAGAGAGTGTGTTTTCAGTGGATCAGACCCAAAGCTATGTTGTTCTACAGGTCTTAGAACTGCTTATATAGTGCACAATAAGCTTTGTAACACAATTTAAATGTGGATTTTAACATCTAAACAGTCATTCAAAAGCTTTTCAAAAAAACTGTTTTCAGGAGTTGGCTTAAAAATGTATTGAATAATGATTTTCCTAGCATGTTTATTTTTCGATGTCTTTATTTAGGCATATAAAGTTTTTCCTTTTCCTGGGACCCCATAAAGAATTTCTGAATCCCCTTTCTCTTGTACTCCCTCTATCTGCACTCCCTCCCTTCCTTTTCCAGCTGTTTCTTTTATTCATTTGAGACATTAGTTGACATTCTTTATTTTTCCGACAATGACTTATTTATAGTTAATTGCCTGGGTTCTGGAATTGTTAGGAAACTGTATTGACAATGATAATTTTCAGTTGTCTCACAATGAGAGCACATCAATTAGCACAGATCCCAATCAAAACACGGCAAGTGAGAAACAAAACCCCCACCAAGCACATGTTTCTGACATTGCCTTTGTTAAGTATTGCATTAATAAGAAGGTGACATTCTTTTGAGAAGTAAAGCATATGTAAATAGAAAGTTTTTAAAAACAGAATTCTGTAAGTCAGACTCATTTCTACAGCTTCATAAGGCTGAGAACAAGTTATACAGAAACCTTCTGTTAATAGAGAACAGAAATCAGAGTTGTTTTCCTGTTTCGTGCAGCAGCCGAACTTTCAAATATGTTGGGTATAGCTTGGCATAGTTCAGTATAGTTGGGTATAGTCTGACAAATCAGTTCTGTGTTTGAATCTCATCACCAGGGAGAAACCAAAACTGGCCTTTTTGGCACAATCATTATTGGTTTTGTAAATTTGTGAAATTGTAAGCCTAATTCCTGGGCAGAATTAAAGGCTGGATAACCTGAAATGAGTTCCCTGGTTGCTTTGTAATCTGGCAATTATGGCTCTTGATGTAGTTCTCTCTCTAAGAGGGGAGTAAAAGTGCCCACTCACTAATGATGGCATTGGTCGGTCCCACTCATATGCTCCCTACAGCTTCTTTACCATCCAGCCTTTTTGAAGCGAATGTGTAGTAAAATTAGATTGTAAAAATGGACACAGTCACCACTGCCCTGGGACAATATTGAAGGACTCATGGTGTCAGTTCCGCTAAACTCCCCAGTGGAAATCTTCACACAATTCCAGCTCCCCAAAGAGCTTGGCTTCCTTTTCAGCCCCAGTTATCTCACAGAAGTGTGACCCTTCTGGTTTGATTGCCCTAAGAACACACACTGAGTTCTCTTGATGGAGAAGCCCCATCTCTGAAGGTCTGTGACTTAAGTGGCAGAGATGTCAAAGCAGCTCTCTCTATAGTGTTTCTAATTCAATTCTCCTCTTTGCTATCAGGCATAAATTGAGTAATGCATCCAGTGGGGGAGAGAGGAAGAGAGGGGTCAAGAGCTTTGGGTTCCAGTAAAATGTAAATAGCCATCACACTTGCAATATTAATCTATGAGCTCCATCTAAGAGTCTGTTAGCATAAGGACAAGTAAATTAGATGAACTGATTTTTCATGGTGTTGGGGATTATAATTCAGGGATTCTAACCTATACTCAACTCATGACTAGCTTTTAGGGGAGTCAGTGAAAAATTTAAAATGAGTTTAATATTTTTTATTAAGTAACGGGCATTTTCTAGGGAGAGGCTTTCATCAAATTCTCCAAAGGGACCAGATGGCCCATGAAAGGTTAAGGAACTACTGCATTCTATCTTTATATATTTTTAATGTTTTTATTTCAAAATTTGACATTCTATTTCCTTTTATGCAGAAGAGACAAAAAGCATGGTATTACCTGATCTTCAATTTCTTTTTCCTCTTTCCTGTACATACTAAGTGAACAGGAAAGATATATAAAACACTATCCAAACTCAATTAATAGCTCTGAGAAATGCACATTCAGAGTGCTTTAAAATCAGGTTACAAATATAATTTTCAATTTGCTGGGGAGAAAATAGGAAAGGAGAGTCCTTTGTAATACAGAATAAATTCATTGTATGTGCATTATCGGTATTGGCTCATTATACTCCTTGTTGGCCTACAACTCAACACATCTTTAAGAAGCAGAAAGTGCACACTCCCTGTTGATGATATTTAGGGGAAGGGCACACTCATTGTGAACTGCTGTGAGTTGGGATCTTGCAGTTAAAGAGGTTGGAGATGGAGTTTCATTCTCTGGCATTCTAAAATTCTAAAGGCCAGTGGTGTTATCAGTTAGGGACACTTATGGGATTTGCTTGATAAATTTACTGCTCTTATGGATTATTTCTTCCTTTGTGGGCATTCCAGATGAATGTCAAGGTCTGGCCCTGACAGATTCCAGAATATATGTCCATCTTAATTTGCTGTGAACCTAGGCGAGCTCTCAGGGTGAAGTTCTCTTGGTCACTGTTACATATAAAGCCGTGCCTTTGTAGGAGAGCACTTTTCCCTTTTTAAAATCCTCTCTTTCCCAAAACTGATTTTTATTATTCTGTGACATGCTGGAAGTGTGGCTGTGAGTATTTAAGAAATATAGGTGGGATGTATTGCTGACCGACAGTTTACTGGAAGAATTTCACATTGTATTGGGTCTGGCTCTTGATTTAAAGCAGCTTTGCCTTTTCCACCTCGAACTTCTCAAGCTTCTTAGCCTTTCCGCACCTTAAAAAACCCAAGGTCTTATCAGCTGAAGCCATTGGGATAATATAACATACAGTAGATCTGGATAATTCCAAAGTACTTGGTAGCTAATAGGGAAACACTGTATTTATTATATGACAGGCTAAGCAGGTCCACAATGAAATTATGGCCACAGAAATGATCTTTCTACTAAGTGACTTTGATTTAGATTTTTTTCTTTTTTTTTTTTTTTGGTTTGTCATTTTATAGCAAAATGATGGTCAATTGGAAAGACCCAAATTCTAGTTCTAGCCCTTTTAGTAATAGCTTTGTAAACTTAAGAGTGCTTTGGCTTCTCTGGACTTTCCTCCTTACCTGTAAAAATGAGAGTAATACTATCTGCTCTGCCTACTTAATGTGGTTGGAGTAAGGAGGAAACGAGAAAACAAATGTAAAGTCACTTTGAAGACCCCTTTAAAGGCAGGTGAGGACTGCTTTTCTCCTGATTGAAACTCTCCCAACATTTCAGAGTTAATCAGAAGCTACATATTATAATGGTTCACAGTTCTGGCTCTGGAATCAGGCAGGGCTGGTGAAAGTCCTGTGCTATAGCACTTAATAATACGTGACCTTCAATAAGCCACTTGTTTGATCTGAGCCCCGTCTTTAAAATGGGAGTAAAGAAAGTTCATGCCTAACAGGGTTGGTGCATGGATTGAATGAGGTACTGTATGTAAAGTTCACAAAGTTATCAATGCCTGGCATTGATAAGTACTCAATATTGTTGGGGCTCGATTCTCTTTACCAACATTGTTAAGAGTTAGAACATCCTGAAAACAGACCCAGGCATACATGCCCTAAGAATGCAAGACACACAGGCAAGCTGTCATTTTAAGCGGAAATCATCCAAGGTCTGCTGGTTTGTCCTCAATAATCACCTTCTATTACAGTCAAATTGAATCTTCAAGTGGTGGCACAATGCCAGTTTTCCCTACAGTTCTTAGTTTCCTGTGCCTTCCAGTGATATTCAAGCTACTTCACAATTCAACTCAAGAAATTTAGCACATCTTCAGAATAAATTATTATTGTCATTAGCACATTACCACCCGAGAAAATCCGTATGGGGACAGAATGCCCAGAGTGAAACGCTGCATGTTCATCAAGAGCCGGTACCATATGTACAAGGATGTTTTTGTTTCGGTTGTTGCTTTTTGTCTACCAAAGCTAAAGCAAGACACACCCGGTAGTGTTTGTTCATCTTGTGACTAACAGGGTTAGCAAAGACCCAATTAGGACAGTTAGAGCAGGCAGAAAGATAGTGATGCCAGCGCAGAGAAAACTCAGAGAGGCACTACCTCCTGATAAAATGGCAAAGGGGACCAAGATATAACCATCTTCCTTTTCTTCAGCCTACATGGGTAAATACATTTGACAGTGAAAACATTCCTAACTCACATCATGAGTAAGTAGAAATCGAAAGGAAAATCTATTTTGGTTATTTCCATAAAACTTCCTTTTGATGTGGACTGATTTTAATCAGCTTTCTTACCCAGCTGTAAATTAGTCCTCTGACTATCCATCTACTCTTATCGCTCTTTTTCCTTGTGATTCTTGTTACGTGCAGTTTAGCACATGGCAGATCATTTCTACTTTACGGGTTTCCAAAGGTGATAATTTCTTGCATTTTACATGACTATGTATACTAAAGATGAAGTATGGCTTTAAAGCAAGTACAGTTTTAGGTGCCTAAATTGCTTCATCCTTTTGAACAGCACTCCTTCCTCCTCTTCTATGTATACATAAAATATTTCTGCTCTGAACCCAAACTAAAATTTCTTCCATTAAAGGGTATGCTCATTATTTACTTTGAGACAAATGCCCTATGGCTCCTTAAACCTAAGCTTGAAAAATAGGAAATAATTCACTCTGGCTTGAAAAGGGTGGGGATTTCTTTGTTTCTTTTTATATTTATTCAGGAAAAGCTGACAATCGTCCCACATTAATGAACTACACCATCAATCACAGAGCTGACAATGAGCGGAAAAGCAAGGTATATGTCAGGCTGACGGCATATTGCTTTTTTCAGCCAGGGCTTGGCTGTTTATAGCACTTTCGTTGGCAAAATTCTCATTGCCTGAAACAGGAATAGAAAGAAGAATTAGAAAGGCAGCCAGTGGAAAGAGCTTTATGTTTTCAAATTATGGAAAAGTTAGTAGGGAAAAATTGAGAAATGATATTTTTGCATAGGACTGTACCAATCCCACTGTATGTAAAGGGTAAATGGAAAATGAGAAAAAAGCGGTTTATTTTTCACCCCATTCTACCCTAAAATGATGACAAAAAAGTTTCCAAGATTATGCACATCAACCCCATTCAAACCCCGAGGTCAGCACAGGTGTGAATTGGAAGTAATTGTTGGTTTACTACTCTGAGCATCCACCCTGGGTTTTACACACACACACACACACACACACACACACACTTTGGTAGCCTCAGGAAGTGAAAGAATTTTCTGCCTTCTCTGGTTCCATTCACAGTCATCTGGTAAGAAGAGAACTCAACCCTGGTGGAGTCATTGTTTCAGGCAATATTGCGGATAATTGTGACTCAAGCAAACAGCTGCGTGAGGGGAGGCCATCATCATTGCTCTTTTGTGGGACAGCTTATCCTCCCTTTTAAAATATGAACAGCTCTGACTTGTATCAACGTTAGTTGGCTAAAAAGAACAAGATAAAGATATGTTAGCAGCTAGTAATTATTAAGGGTTTGTTATGTGTTAAAGACAGTATAGCCATTATTTCATTGTATTCTCATAAAAACAGCCCTGCTGGGAGATGTTATGACTTTTACAGAGGAGGAAACTGAGGCTCAGAGAGATGAAATGATTTGTGCCGAGGGTCATGCAGTTCAAGAGTGGCAAGGTCAGGATTTGTGGATCTCTCTTAACTACACTTTCTAATTTCTTCAACTGTGTGCCAGTGTTTCTTCTGCTTTTTGGCCTCAGGACCCTTTTACACTCTTAAAAATTACTGAGGATCCAAAGAACTTCTGTTTGTGTGACTTAGATCTACCCATATTTATCATACTAAAAATTAAAATGATAAATTTAAAACATTTGTTTATTATTCATTTAAAAACAAAAATAGTAAACCCACCACATATTAACATAAATAACATTTTTAAGTGAAAAATAAACCTATCAAAATGAAAATAATTTAGTGAGAAGAGTGGCATTGTTTTACATTTTTATAGGTCCCTTTAATGTCTGACTTAATAAAAGAATTCTCATACCTACTTCTGCATTCTGTTGTTATGCATTATTTTGGATAAAGGATATGAAGAAAATCCAACTACATAGATATATGTAATTGAAAAAAGGAGGAGTATTTAAATAGCTTTTTCAGATAATTGTGAATATTCTTCTAAAACTTGACAAGTGGTAGTTTCTTAAAAGTTAGTTGCAGTGTGGAATCTGAGCCCATATCAATGAACTTTTTGTACTCTTCATGTTGGAATCCATTGATATATCATGCACTATGAATGGATCTTTTATCCATATCATGTATTGGTCATTTGGAAAATTTGCCTCACTGAATTATGTTCACTGAGTTATGTGACATATTTCATTACACAATATCAATAACTCCCATTCAATAATATCAGCATCAATCTCATAAAAAATTATTAGGTATAGAGAAGTTGTTGAGCTCATAGTGGTAGATACACATTTTCCAAAATTCCAATTTTCACTAGAATGCTTTAATTTTACAATTGGCAATACATACTGTCAGTTGTTTTCCTTTAAGTGACAGACCCATGTTGCTCATTTTTGAGAAAATGTTTGCCAAGGACTCAAGTCCGAATAACTGTAGTTTGTCTATCAAATTGTACTTTCACATCAAAATGGTGTTCTGAGAAAAAAAAAAAAAAGATTACTTCAGCTCATAACTCAAACGGTTGCACAAGTGCTTTTTCTGGACATAATCAACTGTATTTTTGTTTGCAGCAGTAGAACTCTTTGTATTTGTCTTTTCATGACATAGAATGTTAAGATGTGTACTCAGGGTTGAGAGTTAATAAAATTAATATTTTGTACTGTTTCCTCAAGAATATTCTAAAGTGAAATGGTTTCTAAGTTTCTTTTTTTTGCTTCATCAAGAACATTCTTATGTGAAGTGGTTTCTTTTCCTCCTCCTCTTCCTCCTTCTTTCTCCTTTCTTTTTTTAACTGTTGAGTGCATGTTAGTGAAGAATATTGTGACTAGTAAGTACAGTTTGGTGCCATTGCCTAAATTTGTGCTAAGACACCAAAAGCTTTACCCACCATTGCTTTTGCACTGGTGCAAATGTCAACAAAATGAGAAAGGTAAATAAGATCTTAATATTCTTAGGAAATAAGTTTTGACCTCATGCACCACCCAAGAGAAACTTGGAGACCTTTGGGGTTCCATGGAACTACATTTGAGAACTGCTGCTCTGTGCAATATTGTCTTTCAAAAATGCTAGTGGTGTATGTGTGAACAACTTTTTGTAGTCTCAAACCAAGAGCAAAATAGTAAGAAAAGAGATTGATATTATTATTCTTAAAATTTTAATGCATATTTTCATATATGTATGTCTGTAATGGCAAATAAATTCTTGGTTAAAATGATGGTAGGTTTTCATTTCATATTCAATCTTTGTGCTTCATTTCAAATAGGGAAGAAACAAATTCCACTATGGATCAATGAGTATTATAGTTTTGAAGCCATGAGCAACTGCTGAATTTAGTTTTCACTTTTACCATTTCAACATTGGAACATACTTATTCTCTGTTTATAATCCTGAAGGCTAGTTACTTAGAATACATTTAAAATATTTGGGTATAGTTATAGCATTTTAAGAGGCAAAAAACCACCAATTTCTCATGAATGTTTGGAAAAATCGTTTCTGTAACTGAAAACATATCATATTTCTCTTAGCCAAGTGAGAGAAGGTTTGAAGACAGACCCTTTAACAAGATGTAAGTAGTTTTCTAGAAAGCTAAACTTAAAAAAGCGACCAGTTTGCAAAGTGGTTTCTCTTAAAGAAGAGTCTTGACTGCTGACATCAAGAAAATTTGGGATTTTAATGGAAACTACTCCTAAGTGCTAATGCATTTGAGGTTACATCTCCATTGTTTGGGATAACTATTGGCCATATTTCCTGTTCTTTGGCCTTTATACAGATTTTGGAATTGCTGCTGTCTCAGGCTGCAATGTAGATGAAAAGTCCTCAAATGGGTCTTTCATTCTGTTCCTTTTTCTGTGAGAATTTTTTTTTCTTTCAAAGAGAAACAAAACACAAAAAATCTTGCATGTGTATGAAGTTCATTCACTGCAATTTGAGAAGTGTGGTATTTGACTGAGCCTTTGAAGCTTTGAAACTTCAGTGACAGAAATGCTGAGGGTGTAGGCATTAAATTTTTCAGGCTGTGGATATTTTTCAGTAGTAGGTGAAAAGCATGCATAATATACTCTGCTATCTGGCCCAGTTGGGGAATTGACGCTCTGCTGGAGCAAGTCAACAGCATATCCCAAAGTATGGTAACCTACCAGTGTCCCAGCATTGGCTTGAAGATGATGTTAGGAGACACACAGACTGAATTGCATAATTATATACAATTTTATGTATACCTTCAATTTACTGGTTTTCTATTTATAGTTTCTTTGTAAAATAATTTTATTAGGTGGAATAGTGAGTCAATTTAAAGAAAAGTTATTAAGTAAACGAAAGTGAAGGTGGCATGTGGATTGGCAAAATGATATGCAAATGACTGAATTTTGAGGAAGCTGAGAATTCAGACATAGTGACTACATTCATTTACTTATTCAACCTTATTTATGGAATGCCTGCCTATTCTAGGTACCGTGGATTCGGCAGTCAGTAATATAAACACAATCTTTGCCTTTGTGGAGCTCACATCCTAGATGGGGAAAATAAATATATATAAAATATAATGTCAGTAGTTAGTGTTATAAAGAAAAATACAGCAGGGTTAGGGGCTAGAGCTTGATGTGGCTGTTATGGGAAAGCCTTGTTGAGAAGGTTGCATTTGAACAATGACCAATAGAAATTGAATTGAGTTCATTTTAGCAAGCATGTGTTTAGAGTTTGGCTCTGGCATACAAAAAGAGATAAGAAAGATTAGAAGAAGCTCATAATCTGCTGGAGGAGGTTATAATTAAAATTTAATAAGACTACTGCAATAAAAGCAATGTAAGGAAGATACTTTTGGAGCATGGAGGAGGGAGTGGCTGTCCCAATCAATGGGAGATGAAATCATGGAAGGCTTCCCAGAGGAGGTGACTAGCCTTCACTGAATCCTTGAGAATGGGAAGGAATTAACAGAGGAGGGAGATGATGGGAGGCAGGGCCATTTGCAGCAGAAGGAACAGCATGTGCAAAAGTGAACTACATTCCTAGTGGGTGGCACATGGAGAGTGCTCAGAGAATATTTGTTGAATGAATAAAGGAAGTCCTTTGGTGTTGCAGGAAAATCAGGATTGAGGAAAAGAGCATTCTATAGAAATGATTGGGAGCCGGGTTGGTATAGGACTTGGGCTTGCCACTTTGGGAGGGTTGGACTTTCTGCTTTGAGCAATAGGGATCACTGGAGTGTTTCGAGAAGAACTACATGTCAGACGTACTTCATTCATAAACCAAGCTTGTATTAGTTTAGGGGATGAATCTTAGTGGGATAAGTAAAGAGCACCAGCAGTCAGAGAGTTTCAAGAACTATTTAGGGTCAATTGAATGCAGCAGATTGGACATCATCAGTGAATTTAAAGCAGTTTAATTGGTGCAATGAGGGTAGCATCCAGATTTGGGGGAGTTGAGGAGAAATAGAGGCTGAGCAACTCTAGGTTATGTGGATTAGCAATTTTTAGAGAATTGGACACTGTAAGATCCTTAGTACCAAACTATATAGAATGTCAAGGATTTCTCTTTATTCAGAATGTGGTTGAACGTCCATACCACTCTTAGACCTTAATAAGAGGGTCGTCTGCCCTGGTCTCTGCTCTACAGAGGGCCCCAGTTTGGTCCTCCCGCAGCTGTCCCCGCCCCATGGGACACGAGGTCCACGGGGCCACCCGGAACCTGCCTGCCCTTCTAGTTCACACAAAGGCCCTGAGCCCACTTCCAACGCCTGCATGGGTTTCTCCCCTGGATCTGCCTTCCCAGGGGATGTGGGCACCCCTAGTCTAGAGGGGTAGGTTGGAGGGTGTGGAGAGAGCTTGGACACGAGAGCTGGCGTGTCATCTGTGTGCAGGAGGCCCCTCAAATGCAGATCTGAGGCAGAGGAGGCAGGAGAGATGGTGGGGAGAGGGTTGTGGGTGGTTGCGGCTGGCCTCCCTGTGCCACCTGAGTGGAGCTCTGAACAGTGTGAGAATTCTAAAATGGGACCTGGACTTCCAGAGGGTTATGAAAGAATATTTGTCAAGATAGGAGAGTATAACATATTTCATTTGAGTCCATTTTTATAGCTTTTAAATATTTAGACCTGTGGTATGTGGGCCTCTGTTTCTTAGGGATAGGCCCGAGTATCCTAATTCTTTGCATTTGTTGGCTTTTAACTAGAAATACAGTAATAATTGGTAGAGGTGTCCTGTTCCTAGAAGGCTATTTAAGCAGCTTTTAGTAAATATGAATTTTTTTTGGAGAAATTGTATTAAGATTTGCCTCACTTTCCATCATTATCCATGTCCTTGACTTCCCCAGTACCTTGTAAATGCATATCCAGAATTTGATTAAATAGTCTAGAATAAACTCATAGTTAAAGTCACTTTTAGAAACCAGATTGGGAGAAAGTGAAAGAACCTCCTCCCCCCTTTGTTTTTAAAAGACAGAAAACATATCTTTCCAAATCCAGAATCTAAACAGTAATCTTTGTGGTTAACCTATAGAGTGAGAGTTAATTAAAATATTTCATAAAAGTTAGGAAAAAACTGTAGCAAAGCCATCAGTGATTTACTAATAAAATATATTTAGAAATTACATGCTTATACATTATTTATAAAGTCCTGGACATCTTTTTTGCTTTGATTTAAAAAATATTAAATTTTTCCAGAAAAAAAATGCTTTCCAGATAAAAAGATCCAAGAAATCAACATGATTATCGGACTTACCCAATAAAAGAAAGGATGCAGGAAAGAGTGAATTCCAGATAAACCCTGTGTAATACTCCTGCAAGCCATGAGGTCACTAGTAAGCTAAAGTTGGATTTTGGGCCCAGAATCTGTTGTAGCCATTTATATTCTTGACGGCCAGAGGCCAGACTGCCAGGAGCAGGCCTGAGACCCTCAGGGAGGCTGAATCCCCTTTGCTGCAGTACTTCACCTGTCCTTGCACCCTGGAATCCAGTAGGTTTGCACTAACTCGTTTAAAGGGTCTCTGTGCATCATGCAATAAAATTGCATTCTGTGTTTCTGACTGAAGATGAGATCATTTCTCTTAGCTCATGGTTTCAGGATAGGTCAGTCCCATCCATTGGTGGAGTAGGACAGAGTGTCTGTGCATGTGATATGAGGCAGGAGGGGGTAGAGCTTTTATTGATCAGCTACCCTGTGCCAGTCGGTGTGCTGGGTTCTTTCTTTAACTGTCCTATTAATTCTCACAGCCACCCTGCCAGAAGGTCAGAGAGGTTAAGGAATATGTCCAAGCTCACAAAGCTCAACAAAAGCTGAATCCTGGGTTCAAACTGCTGTCCATGTGTTGCCTTATTCTAGGCTTTTTCCTGGAGTGTCAAAAGCCTCCCCTATAGCAGGAGATTTGTTTAGATTCTCAGGGCTCAGGAGAATCTTGGAGACTGTACATTCACAGAATCCTCTGGATGATCACATGTCCATCAGAGAATCAGCAGGTCTAAGCCCAAAACATCCAGAGTCCCCTTGGCATTGATCTGGTATTCTCCCTAAGATTTCCCCTGTGGTGACTTTTCCATATTGAAGCTTCATCTCTTGTTAAATAAAATATGACCCCATGAAGCTGCCATTAGTATAGGTGACAGTCATTTAATTTGGTGAGCCCAAGAGATCAGAGAAACAGCTCACATTGTTATCCCTCTGAGAGACACCTTTCTGCAGGAATCAGGGAATGATACATCTGTCCCACCAAGCGATTGACTGGCTTTTCTAATGCCCGCTTTCTGCCCCTATCTCCCAATAGAATGCTTGGCCAGAGTCTAGAAACCAGCATCAGAATGAGAGAAGAGAATCCAAGTTACTCACCTTGTTTTCTTTGCAAATGTTTTCTCGTTTTTTCATTTTGAACTCAGAGCAATCCTTTGCATTTCAAAGGGTAAGTATTAGTAGTCCCATTTTACAGATGAGAAAAGAAAGCTCAGCGCGGTTAAAGGGTTTGCCTAAGGCCAGACAGCTAGTGGGAGTTTGCCTCCAAATATTTATTCCATTACTTTTCCCACTGACCAGGGTGCTTCATATTGTCATCGCCGTGTCTGTGAGTAGAATTTTTATATCTATTTTCACCCAGAAAATACTGAAACTTTAAGAAATTTTTTTTTCTTTGCTGGTAATCTATCGATTCTGTAGCTGAGCTAGACACCAAACAGAGACTTGCTTCTAAGTCACACTCAGTCTCTAACAAGTCTGAAGGAAACAGCATGGCTCTTAATATACCCCTTAGAGGAGATAAATCCTATAAAATTACGTTTCAGCAGCAAAATAGACAAGTACTGTAATTTTGGTGTGAAATGTGCAAAGTCTTATTTACAGAATATCTCACGATTCCATTCCCAGATGTCTTTTTAAAGAAAATTTTAGTTACATGCAAAGGAACTGAAAACCAGGAATATAATTGGTAAGAAACGTTAAATCTGTCCAAAAAAAACAATTACAACTACTTGATGAGATATATATTTTTTCAGCATCAGCATAAAAGAAAGAACATTCTGATCCAGAAATGGTATGTAAGTAAATAAACTTTAATTGGTTTGACAATGCCCCTTTCCCTGGCAGTGCCAAGAATCCTAGCATTATAATTACATAGTTCTGAGCAGACATGTGGTTTCCATTAAGAAAGACTTGTGATTGACTGAGTTCATGAGGCATGTCAGAAAAAACACATCAATGTCTTTATAAGAAGGGAAGAGAAATGGATCTAAATGTATTTATAACTTCACAAGATACACATTCATAAATAGTTTCAAAAGGGCATACATTTCTTCAATTCAAATGAAAAAAAAATCATTAAGGAAAGCCACTGGGAACATTTTGGTCTCTGCTTCTCTCCGAACTCAACACAGTTACTTGCATTTAGGCAAAAGGGACACCTTTTTGCCCTTTACAAAGATTTATTTAAGGGTTATGGAAGGAAACTGTTGAGCAAAGTCTTAGTTGAATAAACTGTAGCTTCATGGGTTTAAATACCTTTTTTTTTCTTCAAGTGAGTTCATTACGAAAAGATTTTTTTCAGATCCGTTCTCTCTGAGCCCTGTGCAATGAGTAAGGCAGGGCTTATATTATATTCACTCTCACCCTTATCTCCATCCCCAGATTTTTAACAGAAGAGGAGACTGAGTCTTGAGAAGTTAAGTTGCTCAAAGTTCCACAGCTAGTAAATGCTTTTAATTTAAAAAGTGTTGCAAAACATAGGGGGTGGAGGAGGGGAGGGCATTTAAACTCCACAGGTAACACAGATAAAAAACTTAAGAAATCATTTACATTTTATATGTAAAAGGATAAAACTAGCTTGGTTAAAGAAAAGGGATTTCCCTCCACGACCATTTAAAACCGAAACCTAATGACTTGCCTTAATCACCCAAAGTGACTAAAATGTTGAGTAGTTATTTTCTGCTTTTGCATAAATACTTTTAAGATG
The DNA here is from genome assembly GCF_015220235.1 of Choloepus didactylus. Taxonomy (NCBI): domain Eukaryota; kingdom Metazoa; phylum Chordata; class Mammalia; order Pilosa; family Megalonychidae; genus Choloepus; species Choloepus didactylus. Next base: position 14,516,266 of record NC_051317.1, read on the forward strand.
ACAAATACTTTTAGGACTGCCAAATACTGTCATCTTTTGGCAATGTTAGCATCTCAGTCTTGATATGTTTTCTTGACAACAGAACAATTGTGTGTGTGTGTTTCTATTCTTGAAAAACATTTTGTCAAAAAGTAGTGGCAAAACATGTGGTAGTGACTGTCTCTACAAAGGCATCTCTTACATAAAATATGAGATTTCTTAATTTAAAAAATAATCCAGTGACTTTGCTTATTCAATGGAATGTCTAAAACTGCTTTTATAAGTAATTCAGATATTTTTAAGCTGCCATCTGGTATGCTAGAGTGGATATGCAAAATATTGAAGTCTGAAATTAATTTAAAAAATGGTCTATGATGTCAGCAATAATAAAAATAATAATGAATAACATATTCTTTAAAACTCTCATTCAGCCTAGTAGGCAGGGATGATTATCCCTGTTTTACAGATGGAGAAATTAAGGTTCAGTTGTAAAGCTCCCACAAATAGTAAATAGCAGAGCTGGGCTGTCAGCCCTTCCCTCCAGCCCCTGGACTCTTTCTGGAGTGACTGGATGTTGTTACATTTAACATCTCCTATGACTAAGGCCCAGTGTTGGGATCCATTTGTGGAGGTTTCATCCACTTCACTGGCACTTGCTATCAATTGGCTCATCAGTGCTGAGGACAATGGTAAGTAGTAGGCTTCATTGAGATTAGCCTGAGTAAATAGATTATCTCTGACAAGGTAGCCAGGAAAATACAGAGCCTTGACTGGTCACCTTATGGGAATAGTGTAATTATTCTATTATCCCGTTTTTATGGTTCCTATAAAAAAGCAAAAACACATTCCCTAACAATCATTCTCATGAGGTGTTACTACAGATAGTGACGCAGGGAGACAGGCCACATTGGTAAAAGGACATGCTGAAGTCACACCGCTAGTTTTTGGTTGAGTTAGGCTTTAAAAACCAGACTTTCCAACTCTGGCCTAGGTTCTGTATTAAATCGTATTGCCTCTCAAAGCAAAGCCTGGTGTTTATTTTCCAGGACTGTACTGGTGACATTTCAGTGAGAACTGGACTCCAAGTTACTACCTGTTGGTGTCACAACCTTAGTTCAGGCCTGGCTTATTGCGATGGCCTTCTGACTCATCTCCCTGCCTAAAATAATTCCCTGCTCTAATCCATTCTTCCACACTGCAGCCAGGGAGGGCCTCCTTTAAAGTGCACTTTTGATTTTGCCTCTCTCCCAACTAAGAAACTTGAGCTAACTTCACAGAGCCCAGGATGCTCAACATCATCCCAAGGCCTTCCTGGTTTGAATCCGGAGCCTGGTTTACCTGGGGTGTCTCCCACATGCTCCGTTTCCAGCACGAGCCTGCCATCACCGTAGCATGGTGGTGTTTCTCCACGCGTGTACTTTATATGGTCCTACCGTGCTCCATCCCTTGAGCTCGCCTCTGCATTCCCGTATTTAGAATCATTCTCATCCTCTACCAGAGGTTTGTGTTTTGTTTCCTTCATGATGCTTCCTGGTCTGTCTCTGATCCACACCTCCTGATGACTTCTCTGAAGCCCTGTAGTTTTTTCATTGGGTCTCTCGCCGAACTCATCACATTGCACCTTGTATTCTAGTTATTTTTTTCCATATTTTAATTTCACCGCTAAGACTGTAAGCCCCTCAAGGGCTGTGCCATCTGGTTCATTGAACAGAAATAATGTCCCCACAGCACTTAGCATGGCCGCCCAGGTACTCCACCGATGCTTTCTTGAAGGAAGGAAGGAGTGAGTTACAGCATGTCTTAGATGCTGTTGTTATACTTCAGTCTTGAATGAATGCATACATGAATGAATGGCTGTGATAGTCCCTTGACCTCTCACAGACCCTTCCTTCATCTTGACAAGGAGGACTAATGAGTAGTAGTTTCGAAGTGGCTACCGCTGTTCTTCGTGTTCTCACGAGCACTGTGCTCTCGCGATCGTGGACTAGGTTTGGCACTGCACACGAGGAGAGGAAGACTTCAGTGAGAAAGGCCTGCATGGCCCGCTCTGGTTTTCTGTCTGATTTAATTGCAGGGATGCTTGCGTTTGGTTGTTTGGTTTTAATTGGTGGTGGATTACAGTGATCACTTTGACTAAGCACTTGTCTGAGGTTTTCCAAGAGCCTCAGGGCCATTTGTAGCCATCATTTCATGTGAAGAGATTTGTATTTGCTCTCCAGTCTGACAAGAAATTGTCCATCATTTGGGCAGGATGCCGCCAACCAAAGGCCTGGGTTCCTACCATTTCCTGCCCTGTGCCCTGCACTTCTTAAGATTCACTGTGAAGGGAGAGAGAGTTGGATTGGTCTGACTTGGTTGTCAGTTTCTCTAAAACTATATGAAATGGACTGGAGGCAGTTCGCTAAGGAAAAGTACAGCTATTTAAAAAAAAGGTGAAGGATTGGGCAGGAAAAATAACAGACACCCACCAGAATGGACCAGGTCCATTGCTCCTGAGACAGAGAAGTTGGGGAGAATGATATGCTTTCCCCTCACTGCTGCTCCTGTGAGCCCATGGGACACTATTCCCAATTCTAGAGAGTTTGGGCTATGTGTAAAAGGGGACTCAGGTCTCTTACTGTCCTGACTTCTAGTAATGCTAGTAATTGGTCCTGGTAATTCTCCCCCAGTAAGTATCCATATAATTTGTGGTGCATTAATTCCAACTCATTTATGTTTCTTCAAAATGTTCTTATGTCTTTTTCCTGAGCAGCTTGATGTGTTATGACACCCATTAATCTTCCAGGCACCTAACACACATAGTGTTCCTACTTCCCCACCCACTTTCTCCTTCAGTGTCTAGTAAGTAGAAGAAAGCATGGGGTTATGACACCTACGTCTGGCTGTGTGACTTTGGAAGTCCTCTGAACATCTCTGTGCTATTGTTCTCTCATCTATCATGTCTCTGCCCTGCCAGCTCATCAGATTGTTAGGAGAATCAAATGAAATAAAGGGTGTTAAAAGGCCCTGAAAAATTAAAGGTGTTCTTAAAGCCCAAGGGAGTACTAGGATTCTGTGGCTTCTTAGAGTAAGGGCTGAACATGAAGAGTGATGTCTCATAGAAAAGATAATAAAATAACAAGAGCAATCAAACTTTTTCCAGTGTTTATTATGCTGTGGGTACCATGCTAAGCCCTTACATGGATTATTTCGTGTCATGCCCACCCACTAGCTCCTGTGGAGATACTATTGCTATCTCCGTTTTCCAGATGCAGAAACTGAGGCTCAGAGAAGTGAAATTGTTTGCTAAAGAGCTCATAGCTGGTACATGGGAAGTCCGGATTTTAGTGAAAATCAGTCTACATTATTTCCTCCTACTAAACCAGTAAATGTTGCCCCTGTCTCCTTGATATTTCTCAAAGTCTCTTAATCCAAGGATGGGAAGCTCTGTAGTAAATACAGGGTTAAAAATGTAGGTGTTGAAATCAGACAGCTTCAGCTTCAAATCTGTCTCTAACACTTCCTAGCTGTGTGATCTAGGGCAGTTATTTGTCTCTCTGAGCTTCCTGAAATGGTGACAAGAATGATCTCTTATTCATAGGTTGTTTAGCAGAAGCACACATGAAAAGTTGTGAAAAATAGTAATAATCATCATTATTAATTGGATAGCAAGTGATTGAATTGCTAAGCTGGGGTTCAGGCAAGGGTCATATAAATCTGGCAGACCCAGTGAAATGAGAGAGATTAAATTCTTAGGAATTTGCACTCTTCACCCCCCCCCCACTACACCCCCACCTCCCCAGTTTGCCAAAGTTCCCAAATGGGTGTCTCCCTGGCTTAATTCAGCCTTTAGATGCGTTTGGTTTAGTGTGCAAAATATTTTCTTTAATTTGAATTAGATGCCAGTATCATAAAATCAGATTTCATGTTCAGATCTGTGTATCTGGCTTTTCCTATAAAAGTGGAAAATATGGTAACCATGGCCTCACACTTCTGCTTGGCAGCCACCAGCTGTTGCTGATCACAGCTGTTCTCATTTTAGGTGGGGCTGCAACTCTCCCATGTGTCTCTTCACCTCTGTTCCTGGAGATATTTGAGTTTGAGACGCCTGCCCCAGAACCACCAGAGTGGTCCTGGGAAAGCTTGGGGAGGAGACAGAAGTGACTCTTTCTAATTTTTAAAGAAATTGAGTTCTGGAATTGTACCTGCTCCTGGTTTTGTCCAGGGCTGCTCATCAGCATTTGTTTTCTCCTGCCCTCCTACTTCTGAAGTAGAGAGCAATCCCCCAATGCAGACCAAGGAACGGGGAGATAAAAGGGAAAATCAAAGAGATGGGAACGGGAAACATGTTTCTTCATTAACTAAGGAAGGAGACAGAGGCTGGGAGACACAGCATGGCTTGCGGCTCGGCATTTATCACACTGTTGCCCCTGACCTGGAGGCTGCTGGACGGAAGAGCCAGGCTGCTCGGAATGGCTTTGCTGATGTGCCATTCCTGGGGTAAGTGGTTATTGATGAAGGAGTTTAAGTGGTTTGTGGAGAAACCCAGGCTAATGCCACGGGCCTCTGCAGTGTACACTGTCTCCCGGGAGATTTGCTCCAAGGTCCTGTGGACTCCCTAGATTCAGGGCCTAAACTACGCCCAAGTCAAGGAATTGTCCCTTCTTCCTTCTTCCCTTGTCCAAAAGACTGAACTGGGAGTTAGGAATCTGGGCTGACTGTCTAAGGTTCCTGGTTTTAGACTCTAATGCCTTTGTTTTCATGCCTTTATTACTCATCTGGAGGAATAGGAAAATAGCACATTAATGGCTTTTGTTGATAAACGGTGATTAGGGAGGTGCCACATAAGCAAAATTCAGAAAGAACATCTGGATCCAGAACTTTGAAATATAGGGAAGGAAGGTTAAAACAGAAAAAAAAAAAAAAGCAGGGAGAAAACAGACTTTCGCATTTCTTATATCCTTTTTGGTGAAACATTAGGATTCAGAAGATTTTAGAGATCTTTCCCAGTGGCTCTCAGCCCTGACCTGACATTGGAATTTCCTGGGACTCTTTATAATAAATATGATGCCTACTTCCTGCCTCCAGAGAGTCTGGGTAAATTCATCTGAAATTGGTCTTAGGCATCGGTATTTTCTAAAGATCCCCCGCTGATCGTAGTATTAAGTCAGGATCTGAACACTGAACTAACCTTCACTTGGTGTTCAAGATAAGGGATGTTCAGTGGTTTCAACATGGTCCCAAAGCTGGTTCATGGCAGACCTATCACTAACTAGATTGTCAGTTTCTTAGACCAGGGTACTTTCTTTAGTGCCAGGATTTCCTTGCAAACATCATCCTCATGCCACTCTCGTGAATTTTACCATATCCTTGTACGCCTGTACTCTTTTTAAGAGTAAATTTATTTACATCAACTCACTCTTTAAACTTTAATTTATTTGAAGAGGAAACTTTATAGCGCTGCCATAAGTGGTAGTTCAGCTTCACCTGCCGTAAATGGAAGGTAAACCACAAAATACTTGCGATGAAGGAAAAAAAAAGCAGCGTTGCTATATTGCAGCTAGAAGCTGTTGCCTGCCAATGATTCTGCTAAACATGGAGACTGGCAAGAGTTAGGTGTTCAAGAAATGCTAACACCAAACTGAGACCCTCTTACTGACTTCATCAGAACAATTAAGAGCAGATTTGAAAAGAGAACAATTTCCTTGCTATGTGATTTGATGTTATTTAATGCTCATGTATTTGTATCACTAAAATTGTTCTGAATGCACTATTGGTATTGCTTTCTTTGCCTTAAAAAAGTAATGATGGGAAAAAAAAGGCACCGAGTGTTCCTTTTTACTTTAATTGTTCTTTTTCACTTTAATTTTTATTCTTCTTTTTTTTGTGTGTGTGGTAATGAAAATGTTCAAAAATTAATTTTGGTGATGAACACCCAACTGTATAATGGTACTGTGAACAATTTACCTCAGTAAAATTGAATTAAAAAAAAAGGATTGAAGGTACTTAAATAATAAGAAAAGTAGATGAGAGAAAGGTCAAATACCTCAAAATTAGGAAAATGAACTATAAACTCAGGTCGTCAGACAAGAAACTTGAGAAACCTAGAGATTAAAAGTTAGAGATCTGAAATAATCATGAACAGTATCATAAAAATCAATTTTCAAACCAGGTGGGAAGAAAATGGTATTAACATTTATGATTTTGGCCATCACTGGTATTGGTAGCAGACTTGATGTAGGCAGTGGTCTCGACTAAAGCAATAAGCTCAGTTTAGAGGATCTGGAGACTTTAAGAAGGGTTCCTTTAGATATTTTACTCCTTCTTTTTGGATTCCTGGTATGACTTGGAAAGTTATGAGATTCATGGGAAATGGGCTCCTAAATAAAGACTCAAATAGTAACGAGCATTTTAATCCTATTTTTATTACTGGCTTTCCCCTCAAAGAGACCTATTTCTCTCTGATTTCTTTATTTGGTCACCAAAAAAAGTTGTAGGATGAGATTCTGCCCAGATAAAGTACTAAAATACTCCCAGATACTTATAAAAATTGCCAACCTTTGTCCTGGAACCTATTTATTCTAGGTTTTGGCTAAGCACATTATCCCTGGTTTGGTTGCCACCTCCTCCATCCACACCCACAATCTCTACCGTGTGTTGGCATTCACCTTCCAAACTGAAATCTCTGCTTCTTATTCCCTTTGATTTTCCAAAGACATTTAAAAGCCAAAAGGAAGTCTTAGTCATCTGGTCAATACTCTTCTACACATTTACCCAAATGTCATGTTCTTCATGTTGTTGCACCCACACAGTAATTAAATGTGCCTTCAAACAATATTGGAGGTAGGTAGTCTTTGAGCTTATTGCTTAATTAGTTCAGGTTTGTCTTATAGTTTCCCATCACTGTGCAATCAATATTATTCTAGAGAACATTCCACCAATATTGGAAAAAGATGCCTCGTGCCTTTGCGAGTGGATGCAGTGGAGTTCAGATTGTGTTGTAAATTAGTTGCGTTGGAAATATCAAGTCAGTCATACTTTCACAGAGCTTGAAAAGTGAACGTACGTCTTCAAAACACAGTCATGTACACACAAAAAATCCCTACAAGCTTTCTTGGGGCCTATTGTTCCTTTCTTTTTTCACGTCTTCAGAATTTCAAGCAACTGAAAAAATTCAGCTTTTTCGAGTGGTGTTGTCATAGGAAACCCTTGTATTATTTTACCACCTTCTGTGCTGATTTTTTGTTTGGACAAGAGCACTGCCCTGAGACTTAGAGGGTATTGGCTGAGGACGCCCGTGATGATTTCTCAGGGTCTCTTAGATGAGCTATGGCATGTGGCTCTGGGTGCCATGGGAACCGGACCAGAAGGATTCCATGGGTTCTGACCATTTGGTGTATCAAATTTCCTTCTATGATAATTCTTGTTAAATCGAGAACTTCATACATTGGTTGTTGTGTGGAAGTTTGGTCCCTTTTAGATCACAATATGTATCTTTTCCTTTAAATACCAATTGGGTTATATCCTCCAAATCAAGGGATCATGGATCATTTATTAAATCACTTTTTGCTCAGGAGGATTTTTCAGAAAGAGTGAGCTTTGGGATGGAAAAACCCAAGTATGGCAAACATAATTAGACTGCTAATGCCTTGTCAACAGGGATTTTTGGTTGGCTACTAATTTATATATTCAACAGATATTTATCAAGTATCTGCAATGTGCCAGGCACTATGCTAGGATCCAGAGAGAGCAGTAAGCAAGACAAAGCCCTGGCCCTGGGGTAGCTTAGTCTAATCTTGTTTATCTTTGGATCTTTGTTGCCTAACACAGTGTCTGACATACAGTAGTCCCGCAACAAATGGTTGTTAATTTGAATTGAAGGCACGCCCAAGTGGATCCTCTCCATTTGTGTTTTTAAGCTTTGGTCAATCTGCAATTTAGATTTAGATTGAGCCTTATTGTGCCAATAATACTACTAGTAACCCCTGTGGCAGCTAATCTTGATTTAATAAATGTCAAGCTATATACATTAATTGGCTCATTGTCTCAGGGCTCTTATCTATTTGATCTAGGATTTTAAAAGACATTTCTAGGCATGTTCCAAAACCTTGCTACCTTTATTACAGTTTCAGTTAGTTTGTGGTTTGGTCTAGGCTGCTAGCAACTTATTTTAAATTCTTTTCCTATAGCCATAAGTTGACAATTAAATCCCACATGCATAATTCGTATTAGGCTCTTAGTAGGTACTCAGACAGATTTTGGTTGATGCACTGGATGCATTCTTACAATGATGAAACCAGAAGTCTTACCTAGCTAAATCTTGAATCAAAGTATCTCAAACCTTACAACAATGATTCAAATTCCTTTTTCAATTCTGTTTTGCTATGTGTGTCTATTGGACCCCTGATTTTGATTTTAGCTTTTTTTTTTTTTTTTTTTTTTTTTTGGTATGAACCTAGCAGCACTGTTTGGATAAAATATTTAATGGAAAATTTAGCAATTTTTCTGTCAGTCAGTAGGTTCATAAAGTAACCTTAGCTTCTCCCTCTATTTTGCTGGGAGATTGTGGATTACATCATATATACAGCAACAACAACAAGTCTTTAAAAATACAGAACTCAGAGTACTCGAACGTTTGTAAAGTATTTCTAAATTAATTTTTAATGAGTTTTAATATTTTAATATTGTACTGGATTTTAAGTAAGAAAGTTGTTTTTGTATTAGACAGTGGTGTACAATATTACTTTGTGGAATAATGTTTAATTAAAATGCACTAATTTATGTATTTGTTTATTGGCTTTATCCCTAAAGCAGAGAGAACCGCTGCATGATTTTATGAAAAATGTAAATGAGGACTTCGGCATCACTAATACAGTTGAATTAGCATAGGTAAAAACGTATGCTTTCACTTTCATAACTTTATAAAAAAGAACTTTAAAATGTTGATTTGACATGTAATAAAGATCACTTTTCAGTGAAAAGACTAAACACCCATGAAATCAACCTTCTATTTTTCTAATTTCCTTTTGGCTTTATTAGGTTTTACCTGATTTGTTCTTGTCTCAAAACATTTTCCCTTGTTTCTGTAATTGCAGGAGTCATTTCAATGCAAGGATATTGCAGTAAGATTTTTTTTTTAAACATTTGGAAATAGTTAGCTTCCTTCACTCACTGTGGCTCACTTTGAGTATGATGTAACAAATGAGAAACACCTTGTTGAATAGTATATGCTCCTTATTGATTTTGCTTATTCCTAACTTAGAATTTATGCTCCTCAATATTGGAAGTTTTTTTTTGTGTGTGTGTGTGTGAATTTTTGCTGAGGTTTTGAACATCCCTCATATTTTAAAATAAGCAATAATATTTTAGCCTTAACCTTATTATTATTATGGAATTCATTAGCTTGTTTCTCCCCACTCCACCCCACCCCTTTTTTTTCCTTATTGTTTAGATCTCTTGATACAGGAAAAGAGAAAAAATTTAGGGAAATGGCATCCTCCAGTTTTTCATCATTTTATTTAAATGTTCTGGATACTGGTTCACAGATACCTACTGTTCTTTTTTCTTGGGTGTCATGGATATCCTTTCAGGAGCGCCTGTTTCCGGCAGAAAAGAAAACATTCAAAATGCCTTAAAGAGGGACCTGCCCCAGATATTTTCTCTGCACTCTTCCTTTGTTGGTTATTTATATTCACACTTCTTCACTTCACTACATTCTTTGGTAAACAGCTTGCAGGGAGGTTGATGTTTGTTAATGAACTGTCAATAAACACATGTTCTCCCTGACTTCTTAAAAAAGACTGTTTTGGGGTGAGTGTGCTGGTTTCCCATTCTTGTTTACACCGTGGAGACAGAGAGAGAAATCTTGGCTGGGGACCTGGCCCCAGAGCTGGGGCACAACTTGCAGTCATGTGATGGAAGCACAGCCTTTATGCAGGGTGGAAAGTGGCAGATTTTGATAGAGCGTGCCAACAGTTATTAGGAAGAAGTCGGGAAGTGTTTGGAAACAGGGCTGCCAGCATTCCCAGCAAAGCAGGAGGAGCCGTCTCTTCAAAGAACAAAAGGCAAACACACTTAGGGTGAGGACTTTCCTCTCTGTTGACTTGAAATGAGAGGCTGACCCATGCTTGGAGAGAAGACAAATAATAACATCTTTGTGGAGGGAAATGGAGTCTGGTCATTTTCCTTTCTTTCTCCTGTTCTTAATTGCGCATCGGCTCCTCTTTTCTCTCTATACTAAGCATTTCCACTGAAGTGTCTTGGGAAGTCCTTATGACTGACTGTAAAATACCAACTGAGAGGAACCTCAGTAATTTGAAAAAGCAAACAAACAAACAAACAAAAAAACTCTTTCTTTTGCACCAGGGTCTACTCCCGGTGATTTGTGGACGGACGGAAAAGAAAGATGCTGTATCCAGAGGGTGGAAGCCAGGGAGAGGCCAGAAGCAAGCCCTTTTGTTGTTGGCAAAGTTCTAAACTACAAATTAAATGAGAGAAACTTAGGACAGCTTTTAAAGGGGACTATTTATAATTTAAGTAGCATTATTACTGCCTTCTATTCATTTTGAAACTAATTGTTCCAAGAGCAACAATTCTGGAAATTTTTGCTTTGGAAAAAATAAGGTTGAATTTCCCAGTATCCTTGTCTTTATTTTTTTTTCCTTAAAAATTTCATGCATTGTTAGGGAAGAAAAGTCTAGTCTAACTCACAAATGCATCCTTATTCTCATGTATATTTGATACTGGCCCCAGTCTAATCTGATAAAGTGCACTTTGCCTGTGGTGTCTTACAATAAGCTGGCTGCATTAGTGCCGGGAAAAATCAATACCAATTTATAATTTACCATCGCAAAAACCTATCACTTTTTATGACCCTCCATCCTGGCTCATTAATATTACATTAAAACACACACACCCACTGCAACAGGGGGAAATTGTAGCTTGTCAGCTTTACAGCCATAAAGAAACCTTTAATTGGGCTTAGTTTGTGAATTCAGGCACAGATTTTGTTTATTTGTTTTATTTTTAAGATATGATGTTTACTTTGGTGGATTTAAAGCTGATGCACTACATACCTATCTATTTTTCTGAAAAGAAAGAAGAAAAGTGTGTTGCAGAAATTCTGAAATGCACTTTCACATAGCTCCCATGATATATTTTTTAATGGTACTTAATTGTATCTTTCTCTGTTTTTCTGTAGTCTCCAAACCTTTTTTACTTTCTTCTTTTTCTTTTCTTTTTGCATGTGGAATTTCTTTCTCTGTACTGAAACATTTCGGCTGATGGTATTTCTCTTATCTTTTTGGTTTGTCACAGTTGATATTTATTTCCCCCCACCTCAGATCACTAAGAAGCTAAATGTCAACTTTTGCATTGTCTGACTCTCAAAGAAAGGATGAATATTTGATTTTTCTTCCACACTGAATGGAGAATATTGCACTGACCCTGCTTGGAAACTAAGTGTTTCTCCTAGCACTTGCTCTTCCCCAGCAGAGATGTCCAGGCAGTGTGCGTGCTCCATTCTTTTACCTTAAAGAAACCCCAAAAGAAAAATTAAACAATACCCTTCCCTTTACCAAGTCTATAGAGCTGCTTTGCCCTCATGTGTTTTTAGACTTAAAAGTCCTATATCTAAATTCTTTCCAGATAATGTAAAAAAAAAAAAAAAAAAAAATGATGTCACTGTTTATGTTGGCGGCTGCAAGGTGCTCTATTTATTTCATACTATTCAAATAGTTTCCAGAGAATTTTTCCTGTTCATATCATGAAGAACTTGGCCACATGCTTTGCTCCCTTTCCCTTGCTGCCTTAAAGGTTAAGGTATTTTCCCCCTCTCAAAAGAGGTAAAATGAAGCGTAAAGCTGTGCCAAATAAATAAATAAGGGAAGGGGGAAATTCAGTGTGTTCTCAAGTGTGCAGTAGATCCACACCATGCAGCAAGTACATGTCGTGATTGGGTTTTTAAAAGACGTTCGCCTCACCCCTGACTGACAGGGCCTATTGATTTTTTAGGTTTCTGCCGTCATCGGTTTCCAGCCTCACAAGGGCTGCGTGTCGGGGGTCAGGGCTCACAGGGGCGCAGTGAGCCAGCCCTCGCCACTTCGCAAAGTGAAGGGCCGCTGAAAGTAAATCAATCATGTCATAAGTGAGAAGCATCAAAAAATTTCCCCTTGTATGGCCAAGGCCCATCAGCCTGTCTCCACTCAGTGGCTAAGGTTAGGCATCTGTCACTTCAGACTAGGTGAAAGGTATTAGAAATGCCAGTTAACCCCTGGGTGGCTGCAAAGCTGTCTCTGTCCTTTGTCTGGACATCCCGGAATGACAAGGTGGGCGATTTCGCTTAATTTTTGAGACTGAATCACCCATTTTCCTTCCCTTTGGCCTCTGTGTGCCCCTTCCTACCCTTTCCCCCAGGCACAGAGGATTGGGGCCTGGGACCCTGTTTATTTAAGAACTGCTGAAGAGTCAAAGGGATGCTTTCCCTAAGCAGCCCACTGGAAGCGACAGCGTTGCTGCAGTTTTACAAAGTCACAGGAGTGTGTTTCCCTAAACGAAGCAGACTGACTCCACCCTTTTTATGTCTTGCTTTGGAAACGCATACTACACAGTTAAGTTTGATTGTAAAATTAATTGTGCACATCACATGGTAGAACTTTTATTTGCCCACTGTGCTGATGTTTCTGAATCGATAGGATACAGTCTTCTCTTCCTGTTGGAGTCATTCGGGAGAAAATGTGTTCTCAGTTCTCAGAGGAATGGGCAATATGCCGTTCATTTTTAAATGTTTAAAAAAAATATTTCTTATGTTCAAAATCTATACAATTAGATTGCATAGTTTGGCAAACGATACGATTTTAAGTGTCTGTCTTGAAGAAGCGCTTTTACATGTATCTTGTATTTCTGGATTTGGTAATTTACCAGATGCTGATGATGGGCACGTTTCAAGATATAGATGATATATTCTGTGCGGAAATGATAGGGCTTGAGTCATACATTGTAGATTAAAAATTTTAATCAATAAAGTTAAAATGCATATTTTTGTTTGTTTGTCTTGTTGGACAGGAAAAGAGGGTTGGAGAACTGGTTGTCAGGCTAGCCTTGCTTTGCGCTTCATGCCTACCCCAGCCCCGCTCCCTTTCAGGCTTGTTTCTGTTGGTTGACACTGGTCCCAGAATCGTCGCTGTCAATTTAAGACCAGTTTAAATCTCCTGAGAAGAGCCTCTCTCTGGAAAACCTGCAAGAGCTGTTCATTTTGGTGTAGGGGCAGATTCTAAGATCTCCTCACCCCAGGAGCATAGGAAGTACCTGAAAATGGATTGAACTCAGAGCTGTGTTGTAACTTTCCTTGCCTAGATTGACATTCACTGCTTGAACCAAGATGTATACTCACTAATAAATATTTTAGCTCTCTATGCTTCAGCGATTACGCTGGCCATTCCATACAGATAAAAAGACAAAATGTTTCTTTAATCAATACTGTGATGTGAGACCGTTAAGGTAATAGTGCTTGCAACTATTAGAATCTCAAAGATATTGACTAGTTTGCTTTTGGCATGGCAATTATAATTACATTTTTAGGTTGCACTTTATGGGTTTATACTGGTTCTTCTAACATAAAAGAAATTGCTGTCCAGAATTTTAACAGAGGGGAGAATGATCTAGGTTGAAATCCTCAGCAGTCTAGGCATGAGAAACTGCTAATATATGATCTAATTGTGATCGATACTTTCTTTTCTAGTTTCTGTAATGACAAGGCCTCTGCAATAAAAACTCTACCATCTTTTTGAAATCCACAGAATGATGAATGACCTGGGCCAACTTGGGGTGGGGGGAGGAAGTATAGTGTATTTTACATTCCTAGTGATTTATTATGGGTTTTTGAACATAGCTGATGTGAAATCAAGCTCAGGAAAAGGGGGAAAAGTACCCAACAAAGAAATCCATTCTCCCAAAAATGTCTAGGTTTAAGTCCCGTTACCACTGATGTGAGCTAAGTACTCTCATCAAGGGGCTTATGAACCTTCGAGTATTTAGATTCTTCTTGTAACATTACGGGAAAGGGAATAAAGCCACCACGATGCACCGCTACTTTGCTATGTTTGAATGGCTAGGTCAGCCTAACTCATGTGTCACATAAAAGGGACCAAGTTGATTCTGTCTTGACAATAAATGAAAGCCTGGCTTTGAAGGTACCCTTAGCCGGGTCTGTTTGCTTTCGGGGACGGTATATTGGGCAGGTTCTGGGAGGCAGGTTATTTCAGGTGTGAGAAGGGAAATCTGCTTGTTTCATTAACTATGAGGGATTTAGCTTCCTTTGGTGGAGAGCCGAGTCTAATCATTCCAGACCTTGTTTGGAACTCTATGGGTGTGCACTGTTGTCCTTATCAGACCCAGCTGGTCATTCAGACCTGACAGGTAAAGGTTTTGAGGAAGCCTCATACAGGTTTGTGAATTTTATAGTATGAAAATATGAAAAATGTGTTAACAAGAGCCCCCTTTTAGCTTCCACCTCAGTTGTTTATGTCCAGTAGCATTTCTCATGTGGATATAATTAAGTTTCTCAGTCTTTCCAGTTATAGGTTGCCTGTGACATTTTGCTTCAGGCCAGCACTTAGCACATAATATTATAGATGCCTATAATAGGTTTCTTTCTTTCTTTCTTTCTTTTTCTTTCTTTCTTTCTTTCTTTCTTTCTTTCTTTCTTTCTTTCTCTTTCTTTCTTTCTTTCTTTCTTTCTTTCTTTCTTCTCTTTCTCTTTTCTTTCTTTCTTTCTTTCTTTCTTTCTTTCTTTCTTTCTTTCTTTCTTTCTTTTTCTCTTTTTCTTTCCCCTTCCTTCCTTCCTTCCTTCCTTCCTTCCTTTCTCTCTCTCTTTCTTCTTCTCCTCTCTTTCTCTACCCCCCATACCTCCCCTTTCCCCCTGCCTCCCAACCTCTCTTTTTCTTCTTTCCTTCCTTCCTTCCTTCCTTCCTTCCTTCCTTCCTTCTTTCCTATCCCCCAACTCTTTCTTTTGTACGAAAGGAGTCTTGTATGGAAGAGTTGAGAAAAATATGAAAGTATTATACAACTTTGGAACGGATTAGGTATTTATTTCTGCCATTTGCCAGAGTCTTTTGTCTCCTAAGAAAATTTCCAGTGTAGCCTTGAGGTGAATTGATTGTCTTCCTATTAACCAGAGAATATCCTATTTTCCTGCCTGAGTAAACACAGCATATAGTATATACTTGACTTTTCCTTTGCTGACAGTGGATCAGTCAGAGACTGAGGGTTCTCATTTAAACATAGGTTTTCTTTGGTCAGGACTGTGGAAGGAGATACAGAAGGCATAGGACACTGGGTTTTCACATGAGATTATTGATCATTTCTTTTCTCCTGAATCAGGCTTGGGACAAAAGGGATAAAGAGTATTTTTTCCTCAAATATTCAATACATCCTATCAGATTTCCCACAATGACTTTCTCTACCAAGGTCTTAATGCACTGCTCTTAGAATGTCTCATCAGTGGCCAGAGCTGATGGGGTCTTTGAACATTAGACATACCCATTAGTCAAGGTCCCTGGGCTAACATCTTCTGGATGGCATTTTCTTCTAAGTGTGCCATTAGATAGTATAATGGTCTGGTGTCTGTCAGCCTTTGGGGCAGGACAGAGAGGAGCATCCAAGACTCTTTGTTAGGAGAATGGGCTGTGCTTTTTCTCTAACCTGAAAACATGTTCCCAGCAACATTTTCAGCCCTTGAGAGACAATAAATGTTAATGTCTTCAGTGAAGTCTTTATGATCTCCCAGGTCAGAAATCTTTTTTTCCCCTTAAAGTCTCAAATATGGATTTTTAAAAAATGCTCTTCAGAACCATTATAGTCTTTTGGGTAAATAGTTTTCATTTTGAAACATTTTTATAATACACACATTTTAAAAAGTGTTCTAAATATGTATTTTTATGATCGGCCATGACAGCTCTTTAAAGAGCCATTATTGTCTGTCAGGGAGATAATGTGTGTATGTATTCAAGAAATTGCCTACAAAAAAAAATCTCAAAACCGTGTATATTTCCAATGAGGATTTATTTTCCCCACCAATAAACTTGAAAAAAAATTTATGCAAAGCCATTGAAATTTAGGCAGATCATCAAAGTGAAACAGTTTAGAGTTGAAGATTTTTGAAATGCTTTACAGGTGGCAATTGAGAAATTCTAGGTGTGTGAAAGTTTAGAAATGCTGGATACCCTCACTGGAGGCTGTGAGCACAGGTTCCCAAAGGTTTGGGTGACCTGCCAGGCTTTCTTCCTCAAGCCTGTGTGCCTTGAAGGGCCAGGCTTTGATTTTGTTAGGCTCTCTGAACTAGAGGTTGCTGTCTGATCATGGAGAACTCAAATTCATTGAGAAAAGGGTTACTACTTATTGGTCTTTTTTTGAAACAAATTTTTATTGAATGTGTTACTGTGCTAGGAGTTAGAAGTATAAAGAGAATCTGCTTCATTTCTTCTGTTGGGGAGCATGAAGACCTGTAGACACACCCAGAGTGGTAAATTCTATAACAGAGGTGTGACAAATGGAAGCACCAGTAGAAAGCATTAGGAGTAAGAATGGGGTCCCAGTTCTTAAGATCCAGGTGTTTGCAAGGTGGTCCCCCAAGATTGGAGGTGCTTAGGCCGAGGGGGGAGAGGTGGTGAGAATCAAAAGGTAATGACCTCAATTATGACAACCCCGGCTACTACTACCACTACTTTCTTTGTGTTATTAGGTGTTCATGGAGCACTTAGCTAAAAATTATTATGAATTAATTTTTATTTCAAAGGATTAATTTTTACCTGATTCAATTAACAAAAATTTATTCCTTGCCTTCAAGTGCTAGTAACTTGGGAATATATTGATAATAGTGTCCTGTTCTCATGGGGCTTGTGGTTAGTAGTGTTGGGGGCCTGGGGCTCAGAGGTTAATTTCAAAAATCACAAACATTCATGTGAACTCCACAGTGTGATAAGTTCATTGAAGAGAGGACACCAGATATTTGATTGATTTGCTGGACCCATCTGATGGAGGCAGGAGAGTTGTGTATGGTTTGAGCCAATCAGGGAGGCCAGAAAAATTTCCAAAAACTGCTGAAGGCAGAATGAGGGTTAACAAAGTGAAGGGGGTGGAATTGGGGTGGTAAGGTATAGAAGAATGTTCTAGAGAGGGAAAGTAGGAGGGAAGAGGGAAGGAAAAGAAGGGAAGGGGGAGGAGAAATGAAAGACAGGCTGCAATAAGAGGTTAGGAATCTCCTCCCTCCCTCCTTCCCTTCCTTCCTTCCATCCATCTTTCTTTTGTTCTTTCAACAAATACTTTTTGAGTGCTCATAAGATCCAGGCACTGATCTAGGCATGGAGGATTCAGCATGAATGAAACTGTCAAAAGCCCCTGCCCTCATAGAGATTACATTCTAGTGGGGTGGAGACAGACAATAAACAAATAAGTAAATATATAGGCTATCAGGTGATAATTATACAGAGGAAGATAATACAGGAAATGGGGAGAGTGTTTGGGTGGGGTTGGGTTTGTAATTTTTATCTGATGTGTTGGTAACTGAGCCCAGTTCTGAGCAGAGGGAGGTGCCTTGCAGACACCCAGGGGAGAGCACTCAGGCAGGTGAAGCACTGTGGTGCCCCCCTGAAAGAACAGCATGCCTGAAGGGTCTGAGGAGGAATAAGGTCAGTGTGGCTGGAGCAGATCAAGCAAGGGGGGGATAGTAGGGGATGCTGCCAGAAGCAGAATGGGAGGCCATTTATTGGTTGTTGGAGGCTCTTTAAAGGACTTGGTTCTTTACTCTGAAAGAGATGGGAAGCCATTGGAAGTAGGGGACAAATAAAACAGCAGGTTTATGGGCAGTGAGGAAGATGTCCACACAGTTGTTAAAATAAGCAGATAAGTCTCAAACTAAAGGGAAATAATTCCAACAATGGGGCCTTGGCTATTCCAGGTATGCCGGCATTTTCTGAGT
Source organism: Choloepus didactylus (assembly GCF_015220235.1). NCBI lineage: Eukaryota > Metazoa > Chordata > Mammalia > Pilosa > Megalonychidae > Choloepus > Choloepus didactylus. The sequence goes on from NC_051317.1 coordinate 14,534,198, forward strand.
GAAACTCGCAAACCACTGCAGCTTGAGATTCGATTTTTTTTTTCTTTTAGAATGGCTTCTATGTCAGATCCACTAACAGTGTTTTGCTTACCTTTGATTCATAAAGATAGGTTTTGGAACAGATCCATTTCAGTCATTAAAGATCTACCACTTTTAATAACTCCATTGCAAAAATTCTGTTTCTGACTAACACCAATATGTCTATCTAGTTCAGTGATAGACAACTGTGTCCCCAAATATGCAAGAAAGAGTGTGCACTATCTGGGTAGAGTGAATGAAATAAATGCCCGTTGAGGTTTGAGTGACAAGGTATCCAGCTGCGTGGCTGAAAGGTAGGGGAGGGAGAAAGAGCAGCTGTGAATGCAGATTGAGGTGGGCAGGCAAGACAATAGCCTGTCATGATAAGCACCTTTCCCCAAAGGTCACCAGTCAGTCATGGAGACTCAGCACGGACACCTTGGCTTTTGTGTAAACAGAAGTTTCATTCTCTAAAGAAACCAGTGGGATCTCTGAAAGGAAGGTTAAAAATCACTGTGGCAATTAGCAAGATTATCGGAAAGAAGACTTTGCTATCCATATGTTTAGATGTAAAGGTCCTTATTCTGTTTCTCTTTCTAGCATCAGAGCGATACACTTTGATATTAATTTCTCAATACTAGGAAGCAATTTCAAAGTTATGGGCTTGAGGCTCTTGGCACTTTTCCAAGGTGGAGGTGAGACAGCAGCCCCGAGGTCTCAGCTCTTCATCCCATAGTGAGTGGGTTTTGATTAGCCAGGCTTTTCAGACCACAACAAAAATCTGAAGTTTATACCTCTTCAGGCTTTGGAACCACTTATAGTGTCCTCGCTTTTGTTTTTTTGTCTTTGCCTTCCTATTTTCCTTCTATGGCACTTGGTTCCACAAAACAGAGGTCCTCCTGGTGCTTGGGATAAAACTTCCTTCTTGATTTCTTGTGAGTATTCGTTGAGCACAGTCGCTGAGCCTCCGATGGTGTTGACCTGGAGTGGGAGGTGTCTGCCTACCCGAGCAAAAGCAAAGAGCCTGAGCAGTGACTGGTGAGAATTCATACTGCTGGGTCCTGAGGCTTGATGCTGAAAAGTGATATTATTTATGTTTGTTTGTTCAAGTCCATGTTTGCCTTCAAGTCTGACTCCCAAAGCTAGTTGATTTTTTTTTTTTTTTAATTATTAGAGAAGTTGTTGCAGATTCATAGAAACATCATGCAGGAAGTACAGGGTTCCCATATACGTACTCACACAGTTTTCCCTATTGTTAACATTTTGCATTAGTGTTGTACCTTGGTTAAATTCACGAAACGTTATTATAATTATGCTATTAACCTTAGCACCCTGTTTGCATTGTGTTGTACAGTTCTATGGGTTTTAAAATCTAAGATTTCCCTTTCTTCCCTGTTTGAATATACAATTCAGTGGTGTTAATTACACACACTGTAATGTTGTGTCTCCATCCCCACTGGTTGACTTTTTTTATAATTGTTCATTTGGCTGGCCACGCAGAGCTAGAATCCATGGGCCTTCCTGGACAGACTATTTCTCAGTACTGATGGGAATGAGAGTGATCATCACTCGCTCAGTGATTTTCATCATCAAAGTACTTTCTAAATATGACCTTATTCTTCTTGCACGAATCAGGTTAAGCATTGTTATCCCCACTTTACAGATGGGCGGGCCCAGATTTCATTATTCTGTAAATTCGGAATCCATGATAAATGGACTTAGCATTATAGTAAATTGAAGATGAAAAGAACTATTAGGTCACTTAGCATTGCCCTCCCATCTCCACCTTCCTGCAACCAGAACAGGAAGTTGCCTGCAATTGACTTTTCAGTGCTTTGACCAGCTGAGGTTTAAAGATTTCAGGGGAGCCTCCTTACGTATAAGGCTAACCTCGGAGAAAGAATTTCTTCTAAAAGCTGCTTTTGTGGTCCTGATGCCATGACCTCCTCTCCTGGAAGGCTCTTGGAAGTGAAGAAAATGGATTGGGAAGTCTTCTTTCCTTTCTCTTTTAGGAAAATTGCAAATTCCAAGAGTCACACAAGTATCTTTTCCTTTCATAGTAGATTTTTATATGCCTTTCTAGGTTTACTAACAGACATACGGGATTTTGAGTTGCAGTTGGGACGTGGGCTCATGAAATTAGCATTAACTGCTTTAACCCGTAGGTGCGCGTGTTTATGGAATAAGCAAGTCATAATTGCTGACCACAGCCATTAAAGTCTGATGTGAGTCAATTTCGAGTACAAAGACTTTCTATAAGCCAACCCTCTTGGAGCATAAATGATCACAATTTAATGTAACGAGAATAATTAATAAGGAGTGTGCCAGTGACCTTGAATATTAATATTGTTTCCTTTTCCTGTAAACAAACCGGGCTATTTTATTATTATTTTAGTGTGTAATTTGGCATAAACATTCCTTTTCAGATAATTTCCCCAGGTGACTTTTGTCTCCTTGGCAATTTCCGGCTTTAATAAAGAAAACCTAATTAAGAAGAAGCTTTTGATTGGTTTGCTAGTGTAATTAACACAGGTGATGCTAATGAGTTTCTATGAAACCAGTGGTTTATGGGAAAAATAAACAGACCGCTGGTGCCTATGGCCCAACTGATATCTGCACTCTGGAAGAAATGATGATTTCCAAGTCTCCTGTGAGTGGTTTGTGGGCATGGAATAGGCAGATAAAGCATTTTATAAGATTCATTAGTGGAACTAGACCAAATTGGGAGCAACAGTGTCAATGTTGGGCGATATTAAAAAATCTGATCTTGGCTGCATTTGTTAGATCTGTCTTCTTTCATTTTCCTAAAAGAGGCAGATTTCTTTTGTTTGGGTTGGGTTTCCGACTTTTATTATAAAGACATTTTAAGTTCGCAAAGCCCCTGGCAGACTTTCTAGAGACATTTTAATTTTCATTCATTCTCTTCTCCCGGACTTTGCTCTTTAACCCTTGAGGATTCTCCTACCAGAAAAGCACATGGAATCTCTGCAAAACCTGAAACTCAGGAGAGTCTGCTTCCTCGGCAACTGCTTCCTGGGAGCCCTTGATATTTATATTTTCAGTAGCATCCATGCTAGTCTGGTCCACTCAAAATTGCTTATAGGAAGTGAATTTTCTTTTTTTCTTTCTTTGGGAGATGGAGCGGGTTGTTCAGATCTCATTTAATGTCAACTTCACAAAGTGAACAAGATGAATAAACAGCATCAATGCACATTTACTCCTTGTAAATTTGGCTCAGAATACCTGGCTGTTATTTTTAATAATTTGGAAATAGTCCAACTTAAAAATAGATTTTTGCGGTAGTTTACATAAAAGACAGGTGTACCATCAGAACTTTGATGTTTATATAGTTTTTCTTGGCTTCTTCCCTTTTGGCTGGTGTGTTCTTCAAATCAATTTTTTTTAACAAGTGTTGTCTCTGCATTTTCATCTCATTTTTTATCATCAGCTACTTAATTCTTTCTTTCTTTCTTTTTTTCCACCTCCAAAAGCCTGTTCTACTTTGTTTCTCATCTATTGCTATGTGACAGAAAAGCCAGAGACATTTTGTGTCTAGCGGTGCACCTCCAGGGACATCTTTTGAACTCTCATAATTTGTATTTATTGCCACCCACTTTGTAAGTTCACAGTTTAATTTGCCAGCAGTGGCAGTGTTAGGCCGACACAGTAAAACAAGATAATGTTAAAATGTCAGAATGAGAGGGGGCATGAATGATGCATTACCCCTACTAGAACTTGCACTTGTCATTCCTTTCCACCAAAGTGATGTTAACTACCTTTTGAGAGCTTTATCTGACTGGTATTACTCAGAAATAGGATCATTAGTTCACTGTTCTGATTAGGAAGCTGCTATGCTTGATTAACTCTTCTTGGACTGGGATCTCAGTGGAAGCATTAAATGAATCATGCTGACTTAGACATCTAGAACTAATTTATAATTATTTTTTTGCAATCATTTGTAGTTGTTGACATGTGTTTTGCCAAGACGTGGTACTTAGTGGGGATGAGTTAAACATCCTGGAGAAAAGACAAGCATGTTTGAGTTGCACTTTTAATCCATATTTAAGTGAAGATCTTCCAGATTAAAAAAGAAAATTTCCCACTGGCGGATAAGAAGCCATCTTTCTTGGAGTATGTACAATCTCATCACAAGCCTTCCTGAAATTGGCCCCTTTATTGTTTACTCTGAAGGAAACTGGTTAAATTCATGTTTATTCATAGTGGTGACTTCATGTGCAAGAGGCAGGGTTAAGGAAAGGAGGATTCTTGGTGACAAATCCAGGGTATCAGGACAGGAAAAGACCCTCCCCCCAAAACCACTTTCCCCCAAACCACCTTTCACTGTTCCCTCCCTACCTAAAATCTTCCCAATCTTGCAGCTGCCTGAAATCTCAACGTGTTGATTCTTTTGCTTCTGACCAAGTATATAACTCTCTGTTGGCTTCTAAACATACACTAGATGCTTATGCTTAAGTGCGAATGAGTTCTCAATTCAAGAGCAGATGAGGCGAGGATGTGGATGTGGGAGTGCCACTGGAGAGGAAATTTGAAGTAGAACAAGAATTTGGATGGTACGAAAGATATAATTTGTGTTCCGTAGGAATGAGCTCCATTTCATAGTAAAGAGATCATTGATCCTGGTCCACAATTCAAGGAAATAAATTTGTATTTTATTTTAGCCTTTCTGAAATGAGAATATTTTTCATTCTTGTACTTCCAAATAGAAATATAACCCTATCTGACTATCTGACTCTGAGAGGGATCGGTTTCTCTTACTTGGCACCATGTGTACAGTGCCGAGCTGCCTGGCTCTTCTAGTTGCTTGATATACATTTGTTAAATTGAATGGATGAAGCTATCACTAAAGAGCAGTGCCTCCTATCCTGCATTCAAGAATTTTCCCCCAGATGTCCAGTTTCCCAAAAGGGCTTTTTATCAGTTTAGATACAGAAACTGGGGTTGTTATTATAGATACCTCTGATGAACTTGGAGTTACCCTGAACCTATTAACAGTTCTATCCCATTATGTTCCCTTATCATATACTTGACATGTGCCTAAGTTATCTGTTCAAGTCAGCCTATGTTCTTTTTGTAGATTTCTTGGCAACTACCCCCTGGCTGGAGATGCAGATAAATTGTCCTTTAGCTAACTGTACTAAAAATGTAGCCATGACTTGCTTGTTAAAGATGACTTGGATCTTTCAAGACCAAGCCAGATGTATGTCTTTTGTGGGGGGTATGTTCAGGTGAGAAGCTAGAGATCAGTGTTAGAGACCAAAAAGAACTTGGTTTCAGGGTAATTCTGATAAAACCCTGAGATGTGCAGGAAAGTGAGTATGTGTTTTGAGTTTCTTGGGTCTGTTAAATGCCATCTAAGACTGTATGTTTGGTCAGGGTGAATCACTTAAAATGAACCAGAGTGTTGAAATTTCTCTCTGTGAGCCTGTTTTCAGTGGTTTGGGCCTGTATTGCCTAGAGAACTGCTGTGCTCTGAGATTTGGCTGTAATGCTGCTTTTTGGAGGGGAAATGAAGGCATAGAAAAATAAGTAGTTTTCTTTAAGCCTACGTGAAAAGACAGGCATCAAATTGGAAAGACTTTTTCTTTCCCTCTCATAGCCCTGTGGGAGAACCTGTTGACCAATATGGCCAAGGTTTCACCAAAATTAACTTTACAGTCCTTTGGAAGTTGCCATTTCTATATCCTTTCTTAGAAAGGACAATTGGGAGTGGAGCGCTAAAAGACAAGCTGGCTAAGAAAACAGGAAAATTTTTTCTCCTCCTCAAAGTCAAACATACCAGCATGTACTTTAGGAGCCAACGAATGTGAGTTCTCCTAGAAATAATTGTTTTAACTGAATTATGATTACTTTCTTAAATCTACCCCCTCTATATTACTCAAGGTTGTCCCAGAAAGAGAACAAAATGAAACTCTGAACAATTTTGTCTACCTTTTTGCTCAAAGCCAAGGCTCTGCAGCACCATTATGATGTAGATTATCACATTTAAAACCTGTGATGACACCGTTGTACCCATCTGAATGATTAATCTGCTCATTAAAAGAGTGCCGATGGGCGAGTCTAATTGGAACATGGATCTTCTTAAAGGACGTTACAGGGTCGGGAATAGGAAATATTACTCATAATATAAAGGAGGGATTAATTATGCTACTAAATACTACTGTGTGAAATTTACATATGGGTCTGGTTAGAGACAAGGATTAGAAAAAGCAAAGCATCCCAGTTTATAACATTTATGTCAACTTTAAGACAGGTGGAGTGTTCCTACTTTAATCCCAAATCTTAAATCAACATTTACAAAAGCTGTTATAAACTCAAATGCCACAGAAGGCTTAGAGGTTGGGATAAACACTGAATTTGCATCAGGGAATCATTGTGATTCCACTGTATGGATTTTAAAAACAATTGCAAAGATCCAAAGCTGCAGAGCAATCTCTACTCTGTGAAACCCTAAACTTCTGGATGATAGTAATTTTTCTTGAGAGGAATGAAAGTACTATTGGGATCTTTAAGAAAAAATATGGAAATCCATGGAGCACAAGTTTACAGGTTTTTTTTTTTAAAATGAACTTTTTTTCAAATAAACAATATGTATAAAAGATGAATGGGGATTGCTCTAGTTGCAAAGGGCAGGGGGATTTAAAGCTCCGTCTTATAGCTTCTCTGCCTGACGGATCCTATGGCACACAGTTAGAAAACCACCATGTAACATGGAGGTGAATGCTAGAATCTCTGGGTTGAAGGGAACTTTGAAGTTCTTTTATTCTTTCTCATGTTACGGCAAGGGAGCACAAAGTTTATACAGCTAATTAGTTGACACACAAGGGCTAAAAACCATAGTTTCTGACTCATCGTCCACTGCTATTTTTGGTAAACAACATGACATCTCTAGTCTGTTTACCAAATATCTTGACACTTTGGATTGTTTGCTTGATGTGTCATGTCTTAAGATATCTATGTTTACTGAAGTCAGGTCTGTTTGACACATGTGAAATACATTCTTACACGTCTTGAGGATTTGTTGCATTTCTGCTACTTGAAAATTTATGTTCTTTTTTACTTGTAGGCAGATTCATGTTGTGTGTGTTGTAAAAAATGGAAGTTTCCTGCTTCAAGTAAACACCTCACCCTACTGGCTGGTCAAAAACGAAATAATGAAAATTAGGGTGCTTGGTTATTCGTAGACTCCTACCCGTTTGTGGAATTGAAAGGATTAGTTATCTGCTTTTAGGGTAACTGCCAGGGTTGGAGAATTCCCTTGAGCTTTGGCAACCCTAGGATTGGGGAGCCTTAGGCTGAGAATATGGAAGTTTAAAGATACTTCAACAGGTCATCAAGTTCAAGTTCCTACACACTTCTGGACCCTTGTAATCGTCCCTCGTATTTGTTTGCCCATCTCCATTCTGCTGCACTTGCCTTAACTGAGTTCACCATCATCTCTCACCTGTATTACTGCAGGAACTTTCTAGCTCTCTCTTGGTCTCCTGTCTTGACCCTACTCCATCTATTGTCTACACAGCTGCCAGAATGATCTTTCTAATATCCTTCTCACATTACTCTCTTGCTTGAAACTGGCTGCCACTTGGACGGCCTGGCTCCTCATTATCCCTGAGATAAAAGTGAAAGCCTTTTAGCATTGCACACTGTATCCTTCCTGACCTCATTTCTTGCTACTTTCCCCTATTACACTAGACCATCTTGCCCTGATGCAAACCCACCAGGCACTCTGAGGTCACTGTTTTCTCTGCACCTGCTTTCTTTTATAGCTGGCATGACCTCCTTCACTTTCTTCTTGCTTGTTTTCCTCTGGCTGTCTCTTACTTGTCTTTGGGATTAAAATTGTCGTTAGCTCCTCAAAGAAGCCTTCTTGTACTCACCAATTCAGGATAGAGTTTGAGATATCTCTATCAAAGTAAGGTAAGTCTCCGCAGGGCCACCTTGTGATACAGCTTCCTCCCACCACTGAGCTGCTTGAGGGCAGGGCACATGTTATTATTGCTTATTGTATTCCTATTTCTAAGTACTATGACTGGTTCAAAGGAGGAAATCAATAAAGGTTTGAAGGAAGGAAGGAAAGAAAACCTGACAAGAATTTACAGGCTTGTAAGTTGTTTCAGGAAAAGTGTTTTAACATTCCTTAGTTAGCTGTTACATCATATACTATCTTTCATTAATAGCTAGATTGGTGCGTTTTTATATGAAGCTTTAATCTCTTGTTTTTTTCCTATTTCCAGCTACAGTAGGAATCAGTTGGCTACCACCTTTACTAGAAGCATCTTTAAAAACTTTGGTTCCCTGGTATTGCGCCATGGTGATTTCGTTTAGCATGCATATTACAGTATGCAATATGTAACATGTTTTTTTATTATTCATTTTATTGAGAGATATTCACATGCCAGGCAGTCATACAAAACAAAGTGTACATTCAGTTGTTTACAGTGCCATTATAGTTGAGCATTCATCACCAAAATTAATCTTTGACATTTTCACCACCACACACACAAGAACAATAGGAAGAAAAATTAAAGTGAAAAAGAACAATTAAAGCAAAAAAGAACACTGAGTGCCCCCCCTTTTTTTTTCTTCCCCCATTTTTCTACTCATCCATCCATAAACTAGACAAAGGTGTAATATGTTTTATATGTAGGCAGAGACCTGTAATTGAAAGGAGTGGTAGGAAAGTTGTTTTTCAGCTTGAGAGAAAAGCCTTTGTCATGGATTTTGGAGTGTTCTGTAAGCTTGAGTTGTGCTGTGTCTTGGAGGTCAGTTCTGAGGATGCTCTTGCTGTCATCTAATTTAAAAGATGAAACTTTTAAAGAATATATTGTCATTTTGTGACAGTTAACGTGACGTATCATTGCAAGTCAGTTAGAAAATGCTTGCTTTCTATGGTAAACCGCTGAGCATTTTTAAGGCTCAAGAGTGTGGGTTTGCATCAGCGTGAGATGGTCTGCTGTAATCGGTGAGAGTAGCATGAACTGAGGTCAGAAGGATACTGCGTGTGATGCAGGGAACTTTTCTTTAGAAATTCAAATCTAGTAGAACACCAAAATTGCCCAGTAGTGGAACAGACATTTTAGCATAGTATTCTTCAGCAAATACCATTCATTCCTGGACCTCCACAGTCTGCAAGTGAAAATAGAAACTACAAACCACCAAGAAGTTAAAGAGACACATTGAAATAAAACTTTGCTTGGCTAGAATGCCAAGGAAATGGGGAGTGGTTTGTGAATGTTTTCCAACCTTTCTGGTACAGAAGCGTTTCATTGTCTTCTTTGGTAAATAATAGTCTGGCAATAGAGATGTGATATAGAATGCATAGAAGGTTGGGCTAGATATGAACAAACTCTTGGATATCCTTGAAAATTGTTCCTTTAAATTATGGAACAGTGGGCCTTTCAAGTCAGAATAGAATTTACAATCCGGTAAAATCCCATCCTAAAGAAGCAGAAACAGAGGCCACAGAGATGAACTAACTGGCCCCTGGCTTGTTGGTCCCACAGATGGGGTTTATACCTGGTCCTCTGTTCTTTACCCTGTGCTGTAAGTCCATACATGGGCTTCAAGAAGTGTTTGCTTTTTTCTATTATAAGCCTAGTACAGAAAGCAATGCTAACTGACTGGGATAGAGAATAGGATGTAATAAGTTGTACTCTGGTAAAACAATTACTATGGAGATGTGCTGGCTTGTAGCACTGAGACCTTCATAATACTATAAACTCATAACAAAAACATTTTCCTAGGACATGTGCAGAGTCAAAGGTTGCACACTGGCAGCCCGTAATTGTATTTGGCTGGTGGAAGCATTTTGTTTGGCCAGTGTAGCGTTGTCACGTTTTAGATGGAGTATGCGGTCCTGGGTGCCTCAATCCCCACCACTCCCAGCTGCTTTACTCCCTTGTGTTACTGGCCGAGACTCAGAGGCTCTTGAATTGGGAGTTCTGAGTTCAATGTGACTTTTTGTTTTGTTTGGGCCTTACAGGAAGGAAAACAAGAGCTGTCTATTTAATTTTCAAAACATCTGAGAAGGAGGCTACATTTGTTGAATGGGCTGGTTTTTGACAATGTTGTTTACATATTTGGAAGCATACCACCCCTCAAGCTGCTGCCGGCTTTATCAAATCACTTATATGAAGTCTCGTGCTACCATCAACATTAGTCCAAATCTGTCACAACTGGCAACCTTCGGCATTTGTATGAAAAGACGGTTAATTGGTCTGTGCATTGGCACAGATGCAACTCATATGCAAATAAGATTGTTGCATTTCTGACACTAACAGCCCAGGAATTTACAAAAGATGGCAAGGTTTTCCTCTTTTATCTGGAAAAAGGCTTTCCAGAATTTAAAGGGACAACAATGTCCTTTTTAGAAAATTTGAAAACATGCATACATGAAAATAAAAATTAATTCTTACCTAAAGACCCAAGTCTCTCTTAAGATTTTGTGTGGAATTTTCAGTTTTTGCTCTGTATTAAAACTATGTGTGTTTTCAAAATTGAATACTGTTCTGTAACTCACATTTTCCCCTTAATACTACATTGTGGATATTCTAATGTGTCTCATAAAATATTTCAATAATTGCATAGCATTGCATCCTATAGATATAATGTATTTAACCATCCCCCTGTTCTGGAATGTTTGGCCTCTTTTCAATTTTTCTTAATCATTAAATTGGAGCATTGAGTTACCTTGTATAAAAATTGTTGGGTGCAATCTGATTTTTTTTTTTAGGTTAAAATCATAGAAGTATAAATTGAATGAAAGAATATGAGTATTTTTAAGCCCTCTGGTACGTGTTGCCAAATTGCCCTCCAGAAAGATTATATCTATCTATTTATTCTCTCACCAGCATTTCATGAGAGTACATTTACTGGCGTCCTCAACAGACCTCATTTAAAAACCTTTGCCAACTTGGTAAACTAAAAAATGGAATTTATTTCCTCTTTTAAATTGCATTTCTTTGATAATTCTTGAGGATGAAAATTTTTCTTTGCATTTTTTGTTAATTATATTTTTTGTGAGTTGCCTATTCTTTTTCTTTCCTTTATTTTCCTTTCCATTTTTTTTTTCTCTTCATGACCTTCTACTTAGACCGAAAACAACAAGCTTTTATTATCTCTCAGGAATTTGAGGATAGCCATAGTCATCTGGCTTGACTGAGGCTGGGGATCTGCTTCCAAGATGGCTCATTCACAAGGCTGGTGGCAGGAGGCCTCAGTTTCTTGCTCACTGAGCAACTCCGTGGGCTGCCTTCCCATGGCATGGCAGCTGGCTTCCCCCAGTGTGAGTGAGCCAAGGGAAAGAGTAAGCAAAGAGGAAACTGAAATGCCTTTTATGACCTAGTGTTGGAAGTCACACACACCCTGTCTGCCGTATTCTGTTTGTTAGAAATGAATTTCTAAGTCTAACCCATACTCAGTGGAGGGGAATTAAATAATTTGTGGACATATTTATGTGGACATAAGAATTTGTGGACATGCCACCACAGCCACAATTTATCCTTTTTTTTAATGTATGTTTCAAATATTTTTCTATACTTTGTTGTTTGTCCTTCAAATTTAATTATTTTTTGATATTTATAAATTTTAATGTATTTGAGTCTATTAATCACTTCCTTTTTTGAGTCTTTCTTTCCATTTATGCTTAGATATGTTTTCTCTGCTCTAGGGTTAGATAAATATTCACCTTTATTTTCTTTTATTTCTTTGGTGGTTTTATTTTTTATGTTTAACCTCTTCAATATTTCTGCAATTTATCTTTGTTATATGACATTAGATACAACGATCTAATTAAACTTTTTCCAAATAATTCACATTTTTTAGTGCCAACTTTGGAATAAGCCCACTGTTTTCTAATGATTCAAAATGCCTCCTGTATTATCAAGAAATACAGGGTAAATCTTCAGTTGATAATCATAGTATGGCCACGACCCTTATTAAAATATTAAAATACTTTCATGCTTCTTGGTAAATAGCTGCTGTCCTGAGCCTCCTAATCCCTCCTTCCCCCTCGGTTCAGACCCTTCTGCATCTGTTGAAAGGGTCTTACCTTGCACACTGAAGGGGGTAGGTGAGTGCCTCCCAGGCTGGAGCTCCGGTGCCAAGACAGGTGTCAGTTCTGGTATTTTGATTATTAACCCTAACTAGGACATATATGCACGTGGCTTTTTATTCTGTCCACTGGTTCCTCTATCTAGTCTGATTTCCCTACTGCACAATTTTAATATCTGTAGCTCCATAATAGGTTTTAATTTTACAACTCCCTCTATTTTCATAACTATCATTGCTTATTTATTCTTGTATATGAACAGTAGAATAATTTTTAGGTTACAATAAACCTTTAGGATATTGAGTAAAATTGTATTAAAGTTTGGGGAAATTGATACCCTTACTACACTGAATTAAATATACATATGTGTGTATATGCACATACATATATATTTCCATTATTCAAGTATAAATTAATTTAATATACTTAAGGAGAGTTTTTCTTTATATTTTTGGTTGCGTTTATTTTGCCTTTTTTCTTACCATTGGGAATGGTATTTTTGCATATTGGTTATTACCGCTGTATAAAATATTGGCATATTGGTTATTATGGCTGTTTATAGTTCATGTGCATTAATTACTTAGGGGTTCTTTAAGATAGGAATTTTCAAAATTTCAGACAATGAACATGTGCTAAATTCCTTTAAATAACCCTTCCTTCCACCAGGACTTTGAATTACTTCGATATGATTCACAAAATTCTGGTCACTTACATTGCATAAATAACTGGTTCAAAACGACTTCAAGGCAACTTGAGTGATGATGTGTGAATCACACGGGCAGGTTTGTCAGTGATATCTAAAATACCAGCTGTTAAATTTCCTTTTTCTGAAGGTTTCTGCTTGAAGTTCCTCGTGGCTTAAAATGCCCCAGGCACACGGCGCCGAACCTGGGGAACGTTGTTAGGTTATGAACAGGATGGCTCGGAAACACTCTTTCTGGTTTTATAAGATTCTCTCATCTGGATCCAGAGCTTGTTACAGAGAATACCAGGCCTTTACCCCCCTATGTTATAAAAATGATTGGGTGACTGTTAGCAAAGCAATAATGCCAGTGGGATGTGTATATTAACCTGCCTGTGGGGGGAAAACGCTGAGAGCAACAGGCCTATAATTTAGGTAATAGTGTTCGTCTGTGAAAAACATGCTGCTTCTGCCTTGGTGCTAATCAGACCATCAGACAGTCTTCCCTGACTGAGCAAGGGCAGGGTGGGAGGCAGTCAGCTGTCCTCATGTTTTTGAAGCAAAAAAAAAAATTAGAGGTGAACTGAACTCTGATCGGAGCCTCCCTCTAAAGCCAATTCCTGAATTTAAAGATGTGGTAGTCCAATCAGCCCCACAAATTGGAGTCATCTGATTTGCATGGAGTAAGAGGAGTGGGTCAGAGCCTTCTGACAGGTCAATGGCACCACTGGGGATTTGAAGGAAACTTTGATTCTTCCTCTTTTCCCCTAGCTCTCATGAAACAAGCATGCTGTTCTATTGTAAGAGAGGATCCCTTACTTATAAAGCCAAGCTTGTCATTTAAATCCATCCGAGTTAGGACACCACAGAGCTCTGTCAGATGTCAGTCTCGATGCAGCAGGAGAATGTTTTTCAACAGCTTTCTAACCCCTTTGCCCGGAAACACAGAGGCCTCGATAAAGGGGGAGGGGCAGCTGGCTGGGGTTTGGAGGATTTTTACAAAGGCTAGTGTGGAATTTTTTCATTTAAGGCAGGTTTTCTTTTTCTTTTCTTTTTCTTCTTATTTTTTTCCCCCTTAATCTTGTGTCAAAGATATTTCCACAAAAGGGCAGTGAAAAAAATCAGACTGGTTTTAAGGACTCCTTCATTTGAGGGTCTCCTTGAAGGTGTTTAGACCTTGGAGAGTTGGTGCTTTTCTGTATCAGAGGTGATGGCTGTTTGCCAGTAACTTCCCTTGAAAAATATTGTTTGGCTTTAAGGTAGCTTTGAAATGTTTGGCAGAGGAACCAGCCGTGGCAGAATATGGACAAAGAGAAATGGAGGTTTTCCCATTAAGCCCGCTAGGCCTCCGGTGCCCAAACCCAATAAAAATAAGATGCGCAAACCACTGGACAGTGGCTTAACCTGCACCAAAGCACCTTGGATCGGGGGGCTCTAAAATGGGAGTTGCAGAATCAGAACCATTTTTTTCGTTTTTCTTTTCTTTTTTTTTTTTGTTTTGAAATAAATTCAAAGTTATAGGAACAGTTGCAAAAACCAATACTAACCCCATACACAGATTTCCATCATACGCTGACCCCTCTCCCCCGATAGCTCAATCCACCAACTTTGACATGCTGTCACACCGCTATTTCTTTCCCTCCCTATCTATCATCCATCATCTATTGCTCTGTCTTCTGAACATATGAGAGTTAGCTGCACACATCCTTGAACATACACTGTAATTCATGTATACGCTTCCCATGAACAAGAACATTCTTTTATGCAATCCCATTAAGCGCAGCTAAGAAGTACAAGAGATTCAACAATGATACAAAGCTTACATTCTATATTTCCTTTTCCTTATGTCTCAACTGTGTCCCTTTGAGCCACCTGTCCTCCATCCTCCAATCCCAGAACCATTTTTTCTTAAACCTTGATTAACGAAATGCTTGGGAGATGACATGTTCCGGGAATTGGAATAAACTCACTTGGCACTTATTATTTACTACATTTATTCAACAACTGTTTATTCGGCACATCCCATAGGCCAGATATTGTGTCAGGCCCTGGGGACCCAACTTGGAACAAGAAAGATTTGGTTCCTGCCCTTCTGGGACTTCCCATTTAGGTCTGCTTCGTCAATTTTCTTTTCTTATGTGTCTTGACTTTTACAATTTGAATTCCTGGTCCTTGATGGAAAGAAAGAGTGGATATCACATATTTTCTTGCATCCTTTATAGTGCTTAGCATTGCAATACCTTACAGGAGTGTTTAGTAAACACTTTCCCTATTGCTTGATTGGCAATTTTCGTGATATTTAAACTTGGTGATCCTCAGTTTTCTCTTCTGTAAAATAGGGATAATAATGGCTGCCCACCCCATAGGATGCTTGTGGAGAGTGAATCACATGACGCATGTGAAACACTCAGCAGAGAGCTTGGCAAAGGGTAAGCCATGCACTTGGGAGCGACCAGGGTTATTCATGGTAGAAGTTGTGGACTGTCAGAGGTAATGGAAGTGGTAGTGGGTAGTTAATATCTAAAAGCTTCTGTTCTGGCTAATTCCATTGGACTCGTTCTACAATATTTTGAACTTCTTTCTTCTTTTGTAAGCATAGTCACTTTCAAAGAGTCAAATATTATTTGGATGGCTGAAGATAACTTGGAAGACTCTAGGGTCACGATTTGAAACATACATCCTGCATATGCCAGGCCACAGTTGTGGAAGGTATACCTGGAAGGAGTGAGTGTGTGTGTGTGTGTGCATTTAAGATAAATCCTGTGACTAAGCCTCCAGTTAAGATTCCAGTTAGTGAAAGACACTTGAACTTTCTCATGTCTCTTCCTTTCAGTGACACAGATGTTCTTCAGAGATAGGTGCTCTCATTCTCCTCTTGTGAACATCTCCGTGTAAGGAAATTGCAGAATGAGATTTGACCTGGGAAGTATAGGGCGTGGAGCAGAGTATATATGCTGGAGTTTGACCTGGACCCAGTTCTTGGCTTTGTGATTTATTAGCTTTGTGACCTTGGGCATGTCTCTAAATTTTACACACATCCACACACATATGTATACACACATATAAATATATTTATTATAATAATACAGTGTCTAACATTAAGCTCACAAAGCATGAGCAGTTATCAGCACCAGAATGTAACTAGGATCTAGTAACAAATAAGTAATCAATGTAACAAATAAATATCTGTTACATGAATGAATGAATGCCTACTGTTACTACAGTTATTCTTCCCTCAGTATTGCCAAAGCTAAACCTGCTTTTGCAGCCTCTCATTCTT
Organism: Choloepus didactylus; assembly: GCF_015220235.1. Taxonomy (NCBI): domain Eukaryota; kingdom Metazoa; phylum Chordata; class Mammalia; order Pilosa; family Megalonychidae; genus Choloepus; species Choloepus didactylus. The sequence goes on from NC_051317.1 coordinate 14,550,245, forward strand.
TTAGTTGCTTTTCAAACCTGGAGTACTTTCTTATGGCTATTTTCAATGGTAGCACACTTCCACTCTTTACGGGCTGATCTGAGTTTTGGAAACACCCAGCAGTAATTTGGTGCCAAGACCAGTGTAAAAGATGAGTCTGTTGAAGATCATTTTGGATCAGAAATGATGTGTGCTTGGAAGGGAACTGTACTGAGTTGAACCCATAGAACTCTGCTTCGATTCAAAGAAGACCTGGGACTGTTCCTGAGCTGAGTCTCCCAAAGTGACCAGTTGGAGTGGGGTGAAATTCATTTTGATGTGCAGTTTCAAGATCCGTCACACTTCAGGTCTCACTCTGGCTACTGTGCCCTGAAAGAGAGGAAAAGTGAAATTTTGCTTTTGGTGATATGCACAGCAGGGAGTGAAAATCCTGGGTTTGTCGAGTTAGACCTGCGTCAGGATCCTGCCTCTGCCACTTACTAGCTATAAGGTCTAGGGCTTGTTGCTTACAGCTTCCACTCTGCAGGTTTTTCTCTGTAAAATTGTTTTGTTTTCTTTTTCTCCTGAGGATTACAGGAAAAAATGTGCTTGGTACATAATATTTCATGTTAAGTTTATTTCTCCCTTTTACGTTTCTTTAGTTTCCTTTTCACATTTACTTGGGACTCGAACATTCCTTGGCTCCTCCAGTCCTGGAGAAAAATGTTCTGAGAAATGAATTCCTGTGAAGCGTTGGTGCCTCTGTCTGTTACTGCTTTTACTCTCCCCACAAGTATTTGTACTTAAAAGACGGTGTCTAGAAAGGGCAGTGCCTAAGGGAGAGGAATGTTTCCAATTTGAGTATCTCGGGCATAGTGAGGCTGGCATTTGAGGGTAGGATGGCTACAAGACTACACCACCTACTACACTGCTAGAGTCCTAGGTTGACAGGAAGGTTAAGCTTCCTGCAATCTGTCCCCCACTTTCTCACCCTGCCTTAGGGTAGTAGCCTGTGACAGTGCATTATTCTGTTGCTTACAAAGGCGTTATTAAGAAGTGGCGCCCCTAAGAACAATTCATTGCAAATGGATGGCCCATTTGTTCGCATGGCATGACTTTCAAAAGCAAATTAATTATAAACTGTTTGCAATTTAAGTCAGTTTGCTGGATTATGTTTTTGCAAGGCCTATGAGTGCACTTGGCACGATTGCTGGCACATTTGGATTTTAATGCCTTTGACAAGCTGCAGCTTCCTTGGCCTGAATAAACTGCCTAACTGCCATACTCTCATTTAACTAGATTATGCCAGCGACTTTTAAACTTCGGGGTGGGTCTTCAGCTTGCAATTCCCTCACCCCTGCCCCATCAGCCATGCATTGATCTAAACGTTACCGAGAAACTAGAAGCTGGGCACAGAATACCCTGAGAAAATCGTGGTTAATCACCTAGAAAGGTTTATTTGCATCAGCACAATAATACACAGGCACATAAGATTTCGGTTCCCCAAACCCAAGAAGTGGTTTAACAACGTTGGGTGAAGTTTGACATCCTGCTGTACCGATAAATGTGAAAGGCAGGTTGGGAAAAAAATACAGTGAAATCCCCCTGTTTTGTCCGGAGACCTGTGCATATTTTTTCTCTAAAGGTAAATTTTTTTTTTCTTCCCAAATGCCTGTACTCTCAGCTTGTTTATGAAACTCAATTACACAACCATGGTTTTAAAACCCAGTAACGTCACAGGCTACACTCTCCTTTGACTTTTGGTTCCCTAAACTCTTCTAACCTGCCACTGGCTCTTCCATTGCACATGGCCTTGAAGAGCTCCACCCCTTGTAAAATCCTCAAATTGTGGAGGACCTTGAGTAGATGGAGTGGTAGCAGACTAATTAAGGGAAAATAAGGAAAAATCTTAAAAGGCAGCATCTTATCTTCCCACCCCATGCTCTGACTCTTTTCCCTACATTCCACCCACCTCCCTCTGCCCTATTTCTCAAAAGGCGACTGTATCATCATAAAATTTCCTGAGGTTAGGAGAATACACGACTAAACAGGCCTTACTGAGATGTGAACTTGTGACTCAAAGCAGTGACTTTTGTGAAAGAGGCCCAAGCTCTCTGGCTGGGCATGTTGAAGCCCTTGGTTTCTGGGCTTCTGCTCACCTCCTCCTGCCAAGATGGTCCTTGGCATTTATTTATCTATGAGGCTTGTAAAATCATGGCCTGTCATAATGGTGAGTAAAACGTGTTGGAATTAATACGAAGAAGAAAAGAGCAATTACAACTGCTTAAAACAGTCTTAAAATATACTTAAGCAGAGGTTTGCCACGTAAACACACAATTAAAGCAGGAATTTGTGATGGATGCAAGAGTTTGACAGTCCCAGACATATTGTTTACTGGTGTAGCTAGCAGATGGATAAGTCAACCGATCCCAGATGTGCAGCTTATAAATATAAACTCACATCCTACTAGTGAAGTATGTCTGCAAGTAGCAACAAATTACTTTCTATTTAACTCTTGACTATTTGCTGAAGGTAGCTTTGTAATACTTGCTTTAAAAAAAAAAAAAAAAAAAAAAAAAAGGATTTTTAACTGGTTTCCTCTTTCAGAAGTGGTAACCAAATATCTAGAAAAGGGTACTTTTGTGCAGGAGTCGTTTTAAAGGACAGGTTTAAATAGGTTTACTTTGTTCTTTTATGTTCAGATATCTAAGCCTTCTATCCCTAGCCACAGTTTTCAGATATTTGCAGCTAATTAATTCTTAGGCAATCTAATCTGAATTGAATTAATTTTCCCTTTTAAGGCACATGAAGCAACTTTTAGGTAAGAAAAAAATGAAAACAGCTTTTGTTGTACATAATTCTCACAACTAATGAAAAGTAATATTGCCGTTCTTTCAAATAATGCAATAACAAAAAACTGAGTGAGAGCATTGCATTGTATTGTTCTATTTGCTGTTTAAATAATTTAGCTGCAAAAATCTGAAGGCTGCTTTAGCTGTAATTAATTATTCATTAATGACATGCTAATTGCATAATACCTTTGAATATTTAACAAGATGCAAAAGCTAAGCTCTGAAGTTATGTTTGTAGTGCAAGGAGAAAAAATCCTTTAGTCCATCACTGCATTGGGGTGTGGGGGGGGGGGGACAAAAAAGCCCTTTTCAGATGTGTGGTACAGTAGTGGTAGTGGCCTACTTTCCATTCCCCATCTCAGTCACCCCTTGTGCAGTGGAATATAATGTCCTTATCTAGACTTAACAATTGACAGGGTGGTAAATCCCTTGACTTTTGTCCAAACGATTTCTCCACAAAAATGGGTTAATTATCGCCTTTCCCTGGCTTTTTGACTAACAAAAGGCCCTGGATCTCTTTTTCCTTTCTTTCCTATTTACTGTAAGGAGCCTTTGAAATGTGATAGTTTAATCGGCAACACCTTCTACAGGGGGAATACTGAGAAGCTGGCCTGGCCCTTGCCGAGAGCTCAGGTTGCCTGTGTGACCATTACCTGGGTTAGGAGGTATGACCTTTATTATGCTAAAGCCATCCTGGACTTTCAGGATGAAAAACTCCTGAGTGCTTGGTAGTCAGCTTCGTTTGTTTCTGCTAATAAAAGCTGGCGGGTTTTTGACAGTGTCTTTTAGTTGGTGGGATGACTGGAGAGCAGCAGGGTTGAATCGGCTTAGTTGTGTTTCATTAATTCTCCCTCAAGGCCTGGAGTTTGCATCTTTCTGCGTCCTGTTGCTGTTTCTGGGCTTCAAAGCTACTCATTGTCCTGGAACTGTAAGTCAGGAAAGCCTTGGTAGTGGATGAGCAATGAAACAGGGAGTGACTTCTTTTTTCTTTTTTCTTTGTTGTTATCACCATTTTGGTCCAAGTTAGAGAATCCTCTACCGCAAATTTAGTATGCGGCTGTGAGCCATGCAGCAGCTTGTCCTTGTGGTTGAGAATATGTTTCATGCACTAGGGCTTACTTACTGAATCATGTTTTGCATTTGACTCCCATCACTATTAATGGCATTTGTGAACACACATTGGTGGGAACAAGGCCCTATTGAATCTGTGCATTATCAGAGAGATGGGGAATTAGCATACTCTGCATCTGGTCCAAGATGGATTTTACTGTACAGTGTGGAAATACTTAGCCATTAAGTGAAAAATCACTATTGCAAACATGCACCTGCCAGGAAGAGAAAGAATGGAGTAGAGAAGGAGTCAACTAAACTTGACTCTGAGTTCCCCCTTTGGCCTTTGCTTTCTCTCATTTGGGAAATGTTACATCTGCTTGTAGCCATTGTACACATGGCAATCTATAATAGGACCCCTGTTTATTAAATGCCTGGCATTGCAGGCCCGCGCAGCCCAGTGTGTCAGGGTCAAAAGTGTTTGTAGTCATAGCCTGCTAAGTGAAAAGTGAAATAATGCAACACTGGTGTATAATTCAGTGCCACTTGAGTTAAAGAGTTCAGGGATCGTAAAATGGCAAACCATGGAGTGAGTCCAGCCCACAGTCACATATATTTTGCTTGGCTTAAGAGCTTAGTTTAAACTAATATTTAAAAATTGGGAGATTTAATATAAAAATCCAAATTTCCATATTCTCTTGAACAGTCAGAAGATTTAGCAACATTGGGAACATGGCAACAGTTGGCTGGAGCTGAGTGCACTGTGGCTTGCCTCCCTCGTGGATGTCACCCCAGCCTGGCCCCCGGAGGCATTTGGAAGCATTTGGGTTTTCCCTCTTGGGGTAGTAGGGTTTTGAGGTGGAGTGGCTGTGGGACGGAGTGATCAGAGAAGGCTGCCTTCTGTAAAGATTCCACCGAATCACCTTGACAAACTCATCGCACTCAGCTATGATGAGGTTTCAGAGGTTCGTTTGTAGCCTTCTCTGTTCTCAGATTAAAAGATGTCACATAAGAAGGTTGTCTCCCAGGCCACTGAGGACATACTTCTTTGCTTTCTGCATGGTCCTCCAATCAGTGCCAGTTTCACCAACTTTTGAATATTTAAAGAATTCTCATGTTTCTTTTTAGACCTCGGAATATCTGTTATTAAGTACCTCCTCTGTGCGGGACACTAGGCTGGGCCCATTTGACACGGGTCAGCTTCTTTATAGTCTCCTAAAGGCTGGATGGACTCCAGCAGATGTCTTTGGAAAGGCTTGGCCTGCTATAGCGGAGCATTTGCCTGGACTGGAGTCTTGTTGGGAGATGGCTACCGATTCTAGGCCCTGAGCCTGCCCTGACACCTTTTCTGGGGTGCGTTCACTAAGGATTAATAATGGTGTTACATAAATCCCTGGTTCTTCCCAAGTCCTGAAATGAATAATGTCCGAGGAAAGTAGGCAGGAATGCCAAAAGAAGTCAATTTTGAGTGTTAATTAGAGACCTTTGGGCCAGGAAATAGAAAAGCATTGATAATCCATTTCTCCTTAGCCTACTGCCTTGGTGGAAGCTAGCCTGAAACTTTTCATTTTACTTAGCAGTATTAGGGAAACATCTGTGAACAGACACCACGCACCATTGGGAATTGCTTAAAAGTGATACAACATGAATCTGTCAACTGAAAAATACTGCTGTGGGGAGCATACCTTATAAACAGTGTGAATGTATAAACTCTTCTTCCTGGAGGTTTGGATTGGGCCAGAGAACCACCAGGAGAGAATGTGTTTTCTTGTGTTCAACATGTGATAACCAGATCATAGGAGTTCTTTCTTAAATTATGAGTTGAGTGCATTTGAGGTAGAGTACATTTGAAGTTAATAGCTGGGAAGACGACTTTAGTGAACATCTATTAAACACATACAATGATGAAAGGCTATGTTTGTTGAGAGAAGCATATATTAAACACGTGAAACAAAGTCCCAAATTTGTTACCACATCCAGATTGGGCATATGAAGTCACTTTTTCTTTTTGTCTTCTGGAAAATTTTCTTAGTTTTTGAGTTGGCTTCTTTTGGGAAAAACCTGAACATAGCTTCTCTAATGTGGTCTGTCCTGCTGTTGAAAAATGTTTTAAAAGAGCAAGAAGAATGAAAAATGGGTCCATCATCATGGTATATGTACTATAGTAATAAGAAGCTAAATCTGCTCAGATGCTTTTGTGGATTAATAAGAGACAAGTGATTATGGAAAAGGCTATTGGTATTCATCAATAAATATCAAAAATAAGTTGGGGGATTGTATAGAATTGAAAGGAGGGTAGGGAAAGGTAAGAGAGGGGTTTAAGCTACCGTTCTATACTCACAGACAAAATCACAAATGTCTGGTATAAAAAAGGAGGGGCCTTAAAATCCAATGGCATTTCCACAAAATATTCCATGACCTATCCTGTTGCAAATGTGCCTTTTACCATTGCAGGGTGATAAAATGCCACGATCCAACTCCAGAGTACAATTAAGGGCTTGTGTGATACAGCGGACAGCCATTCTGTACTTTAGAGTTTTCTTTGTATAATTAAAATAAACTGAGGGGCAGGAGGCAGGAAATGAAGAGGGAGGAAGGTGCGGGTGAAGTATATTCAGACATGGCATTTTCTGATGTCAATAACCATCAAGAGCTTGGCTTCTCTGTCCGTGAAGACAAGAATGTCACATGTCAGTCAAAGGCAGAGCCGGGGCACCGGGCTCAAGACTGAAGTGGAGGGGCCGGTGGGGTCTACTTGGCTCTGACGGAGCTTACGCTGGCCCCCCTCTCAGGCTTTGATTGTGCTTTCTTTGTGTCAATGGTGTCCACATTCCAGATTCTGATGGGCACTGAGGAATATGGAGAGATACCAGGGAGTGCAGAATTTTCTCTTCCCTTTCAAGCCTGGATTCTAGGCCATGTTTAATCCCAGTGGGGTAGATTAAAAATAAAACCCCCGTGATGCTATCTCAGAAGGAGAACCATTTTAAGTGGTTTTGGGCCTTATTCAGTACACTTGTGTAATGCCACCTGCTCCAATCATAGACATTTTATTTTTATTTTTATTTTAGCTTTGCAATGTACATTCCTCCATGAGGGGCTTTGTTGCTCTAGTATATCTTGTAGTAAACCAGCTTCCTGTCCTTTGGCTTGGCAGAACCTGCCACCGTTGGCCTTCAGGACTCCCCAGACATCACAGACAGGCAGATATGTAAGGACCCCATATGGGGATGAGAGCCCCAGCCTGGGAGACTGTTGGTGTGGTTTTGGTACCCTATCCCCACCAACACACACAGGTATAAATGGAACGTTTCTGCTTCTCCGTGGTGGTCTGCACTTTTGTTTGTGAGAAATTCTTTGGAAGCACATTCACCTTCTAGTAACAGGGAATTTACTCTTTATAGGGATCATTACAAGTTCTTCAGTATATGCTAAAATTTTTCATGTACAGTTTTGGAGGAACTTATGGAGAATACTAGTGCTTTACAAACAAAAGCTGGACTTGGAGTAAGGGTGCTTTATCTATATAGTATGGGACTTTTTAAAAAGCCATTCCATGTTTCCACTATTCACTGCCCCACCCCATTTCTACATGTGGAGAATGATTCTCCATTCCAAATCTTTGCTTTTAAGTTTTGCTTTGCTCTGACATGGTTACACATCCTTTACAGTTTCTGTTGGCTGCAAATTGCTCTGCTTACCTTCCAAACTCCAGATTTATAGATTGTCATGGCATAGATTAGAAAAGACCTTAATAACGGAAGAGTTTTTTTTTTTTTTAATTTGTCCCTCCTGTTTATACAAATCAGTTTGTTTTGGCTGCCTGCAGTACTTTGTTGAGAACTCCATGAACGCGGATCTGGGCTCAGGGGAAGGTAGTATGCTGGTAAAATAATGACATGTTTCCCTGGTAAAAGAGGGAGCAGGGGAGGTGAGTGTCAGGTAATTTCTGTCCTAATTTTGCCACATCCTCTTATTTTCTTTAGAGTTTGAGAGGGGTGACCATAAGTGGCTTGAATGACCATGACTTATAGCTAGAGCAGTTGTGTTGGGTAGAACATTCCAGGTTTGTCTTTTTTGTTCCAGGGTCCTTCCTCCCCATCTGCTCTGTTTCCCATTTCTGCAGAGATTTCTTGGATGGCTCATTGTTTTCCTGGGAATACAGGCTACAACTTAGACAAGGCATGGACATGCTCTTATGTAAAATCCACTTCACTTGCCTTCTGATTCCAGAACCCAAATTGATTCTGCCAGTTAGGTAGGAGGTCTTGTATGCCCCGTTGAGAGGGTCCTGTTCAGTTTAGAAGTTATTCTGTACGGATTTGTATCAGATCAGCACTGCTATACTTATACCATGTATCACAATCAGATCTGACTACTTACCTATGTAAGTAATTGTTTTATAGATACTTATCCTGATAGACTGTAAGCTCCAAAGAGCAGTTGCTTGCTCTCCTGAGCCTAGCATAGTGCTTCACAATAAATACATGCTAAATGAATTGCATGAACAGACATCAGGAAACTTTTGGACTCTGGACATCGGCACTGAAAGATCCCTATAGACTGTCTAGTTAGAATGATGACTGATTTGTGTGTCATTCTGGCCACTCTTTGATAATGTGACCCCTTTTGAAAGATAGGAGATTCAATTGTTTCAAATGACTGCCTGGATTCATCTTTGACTCATGATTAATTTTTCTTGGCAGTCATCTACAGCAGTCTTTATTTCCTCCCTCCTTTCTCCCTCCCTCCCTTCTCTCTCCATCTTCTTTCCACTTCTTCCTCTTCCTCCTTCTTCTTTAAAATATTATTGTTAATTCCCTTTCCTTGCCTTTGCCCTTTCTACCCTCCTCATCTGGAGAGGTACGACATTGCCCCAGGTCACTGCAGAGACCTTCTAGAGGGCCCTTGGGCTCCAGCTTTCCCCTCTTACAGGCTATTAGACCCCACTGCTCTGCCCTCTGTATCATACCTCTCCTCCTTCAAAACCCCCGCTGGTTCCTTGTTTCCTTGTATCTGAAATTAAAACCTCTGTGTAGAATTCATGACAATTGGTAATCTAGTCCCACTTACTCAATCCTAGTGTCCATTGAAGCTAAACAACGTTGCATGGCATTAATGACTCTCATTTATTGGGGGCTTATCATGTGTCAGACACTGTGGTAAGTGATTTTTTCCCTATTGGGTTATAGGTGCTCTTATTATCCCCAGTTTATAAATGAAGTTACTGAGGCTTGGAGAGGTGAAGTAACTTGCCTAAGGCTACACACTCACCAAAGGGAGGGCTAGGATTTGAATGCAGGCATTCTCATTCCAGAGCTAGGGCCCTTGACAACCAGTTCATGACTTTATGTTGAGTGTACTTGTGTTTTACCAGATAGGTGTTTCACAGATACAGAGACACAGTGTTAGATTTAGTGATATCTAAGGACACTGCTTGTCAATGGGAAGAAAGCATTTTATGAGGCACTACATATATATATATATTGTTTTAGAGAGCACAGTCTCTCAGAGCAATCCTCTAACTTATACTATTTTCTGAATTTTTGCTCACTCTACTTCCTTGTTTGCAATATTAGTCATAAAAAAAACGGTCCATATTTGCATTTTTTTGTATCTTTTATCTAAGAGTCACAAGTTTTTTATTTCTTCACAAAGTACTGAAGAAATATCAGCCAGGAGCTATTTGCAAATATACAACATCTCCCAGACTCTTGGCATATCTTTGGATCCTTGGGAAGAGCAGTTGAGGATGGATAAATGAGCAGAAACCCCTGGGCTGTATGTGCACACATGTGCCTAAGTGCGGGTGTTTGTGTCCACAAAGGGTATATGTGTGTGTAGGAGGAGGAGGAAGAAGAGAGCAGAGAGAGAATGAATGATGTCCTCCTTAAAGGCTTGCAATATTGTTAGGCTTTGACTGTAGGTGGTTATGTTTCATAAGTGGTTTGGCCTCAGAATCTCCAAATTCATGCCAGAAGACATCACACTTGGGAGGAGGTTCGTGCATCTATGCTTGTTCTGGGTGTGACCTGTCCAGTTTTGGTTACATGGGCCCAACCCCTCACATCATTATTCTTTCCAAAATGTGTCTGTCCAGAATAAGTGACTCTTTTACTCATAGAAAACCTGTGGATTTAGTGCTTGAATGGATTTCAGAAAGCCCCAACTGCCATATGTTCATCCTTTTTGTTTTCCGTGCACTCCAATACAACCAGTTTTAGGCAGCAACAGATGATTGTTTTCAGCTTTGTCTTTTCTTGAGGCTAAGAACGTTACCCCAATGCTCTTCAAGGTGGTTGACATTTTCAGTTAAACTCTGCTCAGTCAGACAGACATAACTTCTCATAAAAAACTGTCAGAAGCTGTCTCCTGCCCAAATGTTACACAGAAAATGATTATAATAATAATTGGTTTCAACTTAAACACAGGCCATCCTTTCAGCTGGTGTGGCTTTATGCTAGGGGTAGTCGACTGGGAAGTGCCATACACAGGGGATTCACTTGGTTTAGGAGTCCAAGACCCTGTTTGACCAGTGGGAGGAGAGGATGGTGGAGGCGTTGAACACTGGCCACATGGGAAGAGCTCATTACACCTCCTACCATTTTGAAAGGCTGGAGTGAGGGTGCCCTGTTAATGAACTTCCTGTCCTCTCTGTCTCCCCAAGAATGCACCAAGAAATACAGTAACAAACTAGCATAGCAAAATGGTTTATATCTTAGGCTCTGGAGTCAGAAAAACTTAAGTTCAAATCCCAGCTCCACCATCTACCAGTTGCCTGGCCCTGAGGAAATCATTTTACCCCTCTAAGCTTTTGTTTCTAATCTTTAGTTTCTTTAATCCCAGAGGATTAAAGGAAGAATGTAATTCAAATGGTCTAGAATCGTGTAAGTTCTGTAAACCATAATAGATGCTCTTGCAGTTATAACTGCTCCCTAGACTTATCACCATTTGACGTGGGACTTACCGGTTTTGGGCAAATACTAACTTTTTGTTTCAAGTCAGTGTGTGGGATGACAAGCATCTTGCGAATGGTCTCTAAGTTGAATTCTCTCCCAGTTGCGCAGTTTGCAGGTTCTGTCACTGTTCCACTCTTCGGCTAATTGCTCTGTGATTCCTTTACCAGCAAAGCTTGCAGCTGGCAATTCTGCTAAGTAGAAGTGGGTGCAATGGAAACCCCTCCCAGAAGGCATCAGGTCATGGTGAGTGGCTATAGCTGCCTGCTGGGTAAATGATGCAGGAGGCTCTGGAGTTGGAAGGAAACCAGAAGAGCACTTGGGCGAAGTCCTTAATGAGGAGAATGATAGAAGGGTATAAGAGTGTCTCCTTTGAGACGTTTCAGTTTTCCAAGTTAGAATATTCAGACTCTATAATCCAGGGCTTTTGTTAGCTGGATTGCCATGTCCCTGAAAGGAGTCCAGAGCTCTGCAATTCTAGGAAGAATAGATTTCCATGACAGCAGTTTGGTAGACACTTTCTGAGGCAAAGAGGTTACCCCTGGCCTCTTCCCCTCAGGAAAGCAGACATGAACACTGAGAGCTCTCTGTTTGATTGAAAAGTAGAAGGCTATAGGTTTTCTCACAAAAATGTCTACTTCCCACCCAATCAAACCTAACAACCAGGTCTGATTGTGTCACTCCACTATGTATATAATAACGTGTAAACTTTATGTCCAAGATACTTTGTGGTCGAGATGTTTTCCCTGCAATTAAATTTCAGTTTAATTCCATTATTGAGCTAAAGGTACTGCAGATTTTCATATTTTATAGGCCTATCCTTTCTCTCTCTAGTTCATAGGTCCTTGAGCATTAGTTTCTGGTTCATCTCTGTATTTTCCTGAAGACCCAGCCCTTGTCCTGCACATGTTAAGCACTCATATGTCTGTTGAATTCTATGAGAAGCGCAAACTGTGCATGGACCCTATTTAATATGCTATGTCTTGATTCATTTATTGAATAAATGAACATCCTTTGTGCCAGGTACTGAAGCTACAGCAGAGGAGAAGATGGGCCTAGCTCCTGCCCTCCTGTGGACTGGAGGGAGAGTGAGACAAGTAAACACATGTATTAAATGCTCCCATAGAGCTAAGTCCCAGACGCTGTAGATGCTTGTGGCTGGGCGGGGGGCAGGGGGGGAGGGAGGACAGATTAGGAAAGACTTTCTGAAGCAAAGGCTAGATCCTGAAAAAGAGGAAAGATTTGCATGGCAGACAGGAGAACATGAGGATATTTGGGACAGAGAGAAGAGCAAGAACAAATCCTGGACAAGGAGGGAAGTCAACTTGTTTGGGAAACCCTAAATAGCTTATAGTGCTGGAGCCTAGAGGAGAGGAGGGTGAGGATGAAAAGTAAGGCTGCAGAGGTTGGCAGGGGCCAGGGCCTGGAAGGCTCTCTCCTGGAAGCAAAAGGGAGCCATTTGATCAAGTTAAAGAATATATTAAAATATCAAAATTATACATTGGCCTTTCAGGATGCTGTTGTTAGCATGAAGAGTTTCTTTTGAATTGAAAAAAAAAAATCAAAACAGAACAAAACAATAATGGCCTGGGAGGCCACCTCTACCATCCCCTGCCCGGACAGATTATTCCTCACTCTCAGCTCTTTGTCCAGTGGCTTTATGCACCGCAAGCAACGGGCTTCACCGCCTCCCTCGGGAAGCCGTTCTGCCCTCAAATGGAGCCCGCTCTTGAGAAGATTGCCCTGATATTCCGCCCAAGTTTTCCTTTCTGTAATTACATCCCATTCCTCTCTGTGCTACCCCTTTGCATGAACCTGAGCAATTCTTTCCCTTCGCTGGTGTGCCTACACCCCTGCTCTAGGAGAGTATTTGATCCTCGGTCCTCTTTGTCATCTCTGAGCTTTGCTTATTCCTGGCTCGTGCCGTCAGTCACTTATAAGTAGCTCCTGCTGCTGTTCTCTTTAATCCTCGTGGCTTCCTTTCTCTGATTTCTGTTCAATTTGCCTCTTTCTTTCAGGAATGCTGAAGGGCCCAGAATGAATCCTAGGCTTTCCCACTGTATTGTTTATTAATCTTTTATACGGACAGTTATCTCAATGATGCTAAACCAAGTTCGGTGGAAAATGAAAATCTCTTTGAAAGACGGAGCTGATGCAAACTCCCTGTGACTGGGCTCTGGACACTTCTGAGAAAAATGAGTTTGAACCCATGGAAAAGTACCCCACCCCGGCCACGGAAATTCATGCACCTGTGCTTCCACCTGCTAGTGAGGACAGAGGAGGATGAATTTAGTCTGTGTAAGGGATTGGAATGATCCTCTCCATTGGCTTAACTAAAATGCCTCTTCTCTAAAGCCAAGCTTTTGGGGTTTGTTCCTCCATGCCAACTTCTTTCATAACTCCCATCCCCACTTTGGCACAATGAGATAAAAGCAATCCCTCCTTCCTTGGAGTTTCCATAGCACTTTTGCTGCGCCTGTTTTTTTTTTTTTTTTTTTTGGTTTTTATAAAGGGGGTTTATTTGATTACAAAGTTACAGACTTAAGGCTATAAAGTGTCCAAGGTAACGCATCAACAATCGGGTACCTTCACTGGAGGATGGCCAATGGTGTCTGGAAAACCTCTGTTATCTGGGAAGGCACGTGGCTGGCATCTGCTCCAGAGTTCTGGTTTCAAAAGGGCTTTCTCCCAGGATGTTCCTCTCTAGGCTACAGTTCCTCAAAAATGTCACTCTTAGTTGTTCTTGGGGTGTTTGTCCTCTCTTAGCTTCTCTGGAGCAAGAGTCTGCTTTCCACGGCCATCTTCAAACTGTCTCTCATCTGCAGCAATTCTCTCAGCTCCTGTGCATTCCTCAAAGTGTCCCTCTTGGCAGTAGCAAGCTTGCTCCTTCTGTCTGAGCTTATATAGTGTTCTAGTAAACTAATCAAGACCCGCGCTAAACGGGCACGGCCATGCGTCCATGGAAATTATCTAATCAGAGTCATCACCCACAGATGGGTGGGTCACATCTCCATGGAAACACTCAAAGAATTACAATCTAATCAACACTAATAAGTCCGCCCACACAAGACTGCACCAAAGATAATGGCATTTTGGGGGACATAATACATTCAAACTGGCACACTCCTTCAACACTGCATCCAGATCAGGAAGCACCCTGCTGAATGAAAGTGTGTGGTGGGTCTCCCAGTCCAGCACAATCTATTTTCATAGCAGCACCCTTCCCTGCCGCCCACGTGGTGCTGCACCTGTTTTTGTGACACTTCCTATCCTCTACTTTATTCATCTATGCGTTCAACAAACATTTATCTAGTGCCCACTGTATGACATGATGTTATGGTGCACACTGGGGGAATGAAACCAATAGGATTAAAACCACAAGACAAACTCTTGCCCTTGAGGAGTTTCCAGTCCAGAGGAGAAAGCTAGGGATAACCACAGAGAGATGCTAGGATGGAATTGTGCTTGGAAGTCTTATTCCCATGTGAATTGTGAGTTCCTGAATGTGGGAAGGATCACTGACGCATCTAGGTGTTCCCACAATGCCTAGAATAGGATGTGTCCTCGGCATAGTGGGTACCAGGCTGATGTTTATATTGAGCCCTTAAATGTGCCAGGCAAGATGCCACACACTTTGTACATGCATCTCTTTAACTCTTTACAACAACTTTAGGTGCTATTATTATCTCCATTTACCAAGATGTAAACTATGTCTCAGGTAACTAATCTGAACTCGTATGGGTGGTATGTGGTTGAACTGAGGTACTTTACCTCTAGTGTCTGTTCTCCTATCCACTGTGCTGTTTCTCCTGCTTCTCCTTTTACTTTCTCCTGCTCTTCCTCCTCCTTCTTCTTTTTAAAATAATTTACATTCAACAGGCCATCTACTTGGCCAAATCCTATTGGGGGTCAGTTTGGAGGAATCTGTCATATCTCAGGAAATGGCCCTGTAATGTAAAGAGAGCTGCATAAAAATGAAACATGAATCATCTGCACATTTAGAGACCTCTGGGTGTTTGGCAGATTTTGGTATTGTGTTGATATCGTCTTGTTCTGGTAGGTATATCCAGCATGCAGTAGGGTTTCATTATATATTTGTTTAAACGAATACATGGCACTACCTCCAACATATTTTGCACTTTTTGGGGGGTGGTGGTGAGAGTTATTCTCTTGTATAAATGTGCACCAACCAAGAAATGGCTAATTATAGTGAAGGGATGTGTGACCTTTTTTTAAGAGTAGCTAAAGGGAAGAAAATAGAAGTGTTACTTTGTCTTTTTGTATATGCTGCCCCTTTTTATAAATGCTTTTTAGGGGGATGGATCTAATTTTTCTCCTGCTTACCTTTTTTTCTATAAATGTTTGCACATATACATGTGTGTGTGCTTCTCTGAGTGCAGCGGGAGTCTGAGATCCTGGGTGTTGGGTGTTTTACCAGCTGGCTCACCAGCTCACTTATGTTCACTCAGGGGTGGGACAGCAGCACCTGTGCCCGTGGCTCCCAGGAGGCTCTGTGGGCAGGTGGGTGGCTGTGCTGCAGCAAGCACATTTGTGTCATGTCCCTGGAATGTGTCCTCAGCTCCTTGGTGCCCATGGGCTGAGCTCTCCAAGTTCACCTCAACTGTGCGCCTGGAGCTCAGCCTCTGACCAGCTGTTGCCTCCAAGCTCCCTTTGGCAAAACCCTCATTCCCATCCTCTCTTGGGCAGAGTTATAGGATGAGGGTCAGGGAGCTAGATGAAGGGCATGTTGCTGCCTTGGCACCTCCTTTGAGGCAGAGCAAAAACTGAGCTCATCATTTCACAAAGATACGCACCAGTGTGGGTTTTCCTTTTTAATCTACTAGGTTAAAAAATCCAGTGCTGTTAAAGAGCTTAGCCTCTAAAGCCAGCCTGCCTGGGTTGAATCCGGACCCTACTGCTTTGTTATTGAATCTTGGGTAAATTAATGAACCTATAAGAGTATCTGTCTACTTTTGTAAACTGGCATGATAGTGTCTAGTTTGTAGAGTTGTTTTGAGTATTCTCACATGTATATATGTATATGTAGAATACTTAGCTCGGGGTCAGGCTGTAATTTTTACTTCTGCTTCCTTTAATAATTACATTTAGTAAACACTGTGTGTCAAGCACTTTATATGCATTATTTCATTTGATCTGCACAACAATCTCTTGAGGTATAAGTCCCTAGTTTACGAGTAAGGACACCAAGGCTTTGGGAGATTAAGGAACTTCCAGGAATTCACTTTCAAATTTGATACCAAAATTTTCACTCTTTCCAACTATTCGACACTGCCCATTGCCAGGTCTGTATGAGAGTTGAAATTTGAATGGCTTTTTTGAACTATGGAAGACCTTTGAACTTGAGAGTTGGGAAAGAGAAGGAAAAGGTCAATCTCTTTTACTCTGGAAGCTTCTATTTCCCTCTTTCCTTCAAATTACCTCCCTTCATGTCTGTTTAGAGTAGCATGGATTCTAACCTTTCAGGTAGCTCTAAGGAGCCAATCCAGACTGGCAGTGGTGGGGTTGTTCCAGGGTATGTGCACGTGCACATCCACATGCCTGCAATATTGCAAGGGGTGATGGAAGGAAGGAATGAAAGAAGCAGCTAGTATGCACTTACATTGCACATGGCTATGAAGAGTGAGTTTGCTTCTATAAGCTGTCCAGGAGAGTCTTCTCATCTTTGCTGGTGGGTAATCACACCACGTAAATACTGTGCACTCAACACACACATCTACCCATTTGCCAGTGTTTATTGAACATGGTGAAATCCTCTTCCGGCTCCATATTGTGGTTTTGGATATCCCATTTTCATTAGTATGAATGATATGGAACAAGGATGATTTTTGTTTTTTTCTTATTCCATAAGAGAGAAAAAACACAAGCAATTAAAATTCTGTGAATTGGAAAGTTTGAGATTGTGGAACTAGTCCATTATACTAAGTCACCAGTGTGACTGTATTTCCCATGAAAGTTTGGTAAGAGAACTAGAGAACTCATTGAATTAATTAGATTATTTTGCATTGGTAGTGTCCTTAATTTTTTTGTTCAAGGGAATAAAGCTGGTACTCAGTTCTTTTTTTTAATGTATTAAGCTTTTAATAGGACATGAAATACAGAATATAAAATGCTGGCATTCAACTTTTGTACAAATACTTCAATACTTTATTAGAGATAACGTATTCACTCACTTTCTAAATAAAGCACATGTAACTAGAGACACTAAATTTTGTTACTCTTCGAGTAAATCCTCTAATGAATATAATGTTGGTGAAAACTCAGACAACAACAACAAAAACCTCTGTGACAAATGTAAATCGTCTTTCCCTGTAGGTTTAAAGTGAAGGAAGTGGTATGTTTCTTCAAGGTCTGTGCTTCAACTTTATTCTTTCAGGTTCCTAACTTTTGGAGGTCTGAAAAGATCCGGTTTATTTGTTTTTGTGTGTTTACTTTGAAATAACAAAAGCAAACCCAAACTACAATGAGCACCTCCTATGTCACTGTGCTAGGTCACCTAGCCTTTCAACACCCTTTGATAAAAGCCGTACACGGGCACAGACCATTAGCTCAGAGAGGTTAAGCAACTTGCGTCAAGTGACAGAGCTCAGCTCATAAGCAACAGCATCAGGGCTCAAGTCTAGGTCTGTTTGCTCTCAGCTCTCTTTCTTCCTCTGCATGATTTTGAAAAGGCTAAAACAGAAACAAACATAACAAACAAACAAACACCATAAATCCTTTGATGAATACATTTATTTATTTAATTTTAGTTTATTTTTGCTTTCCCATAGGGAGAAATCTAGATTATTTTTCTGAGCATTCCAAATCTAGATTCCTTTTCCGAGCATTCCAAAAGCCCAAGTGAATCTCGATGCATTAAGAACGTGATTGGGAAATGTTAAACAAACACTCTGTTGATCCCCTGATCTCCAGCTGACAAGGCAGCTTATTTTGTGTACCTCTTTCTGTGCCTTCATTTTTGTGGCAATTATGCATTGTGGTAAGTTTTCTTTCTATCAGTGGAACTATCCTCCTTTCCTTTTGTGGAAAACATTTTCAAACATTCCTTTGCAAAAACGCCCTCAGTGAAAAGGTGCAATTAAAAGAGCAAACATTTGCCCCTCTGTACCTTGAATATTTATTTTTCAAAATTTAAATAATAACTGGTTTGTATACATTGACAGTTTTTCACCAATTAGAAAAAAAATTCATGTCTTGTATGCGTATGTCTTGAGTCCAAGGCAATCTCACTCAGCCTAACTGGAAAGCGCCTACAGGAGCTCTGAGGAATCAGGGACAAGAGTGCCTGTCACTCTGTAAAATAAGTAAATAAAATCTTTAAGGAAAATGTTCACCCACGAGGATCCCGGATAGTGCTATGGAGCGATTTGGGACTTCAAATGTTGCGTTTGTGCCTCGTATGCATCTGCAGGAAGCTTTATATGAACCAAGATTACTACTCTGGTTATGAAATGTGGAGAGCATCTTCTAAAGGAGTGTTCTGGGAGTGAGTACAGAGAATCTCATAACAGTAGTTCCCAGCATTTCAATATTCTCTGAGCTCCAGGTGGCTGAATAATTATGAAGTTAATAGAGGAAAAATGTTTGGACTGATTATGTTATAAATTATATAGTGGCATAATTATAGATTGTACCATTATATAAACTTCCTAATAACATCTGGGTGCATTGTAAAAATATGTATTATTGAATTATTTTTTAACTTTAATATTTTTAAATTAGTAATTTTTACAAAGTCTAAATTACCATGAATTAAAATTATTACCTTTCAATCCACCTTCCAAAATTAACCACTGTTTGTATTTTGGTATCTGTTTTCTACTCTTTTTAAAATGCTACATAAATAGATGTATTGAAATCTATGAATGTGGGGACATATTATGTATATATAATACCTAATGTTATGTCTTTAGCCCTCTCCTTTGCTGTTATTTTTATTAATATGTATTCCTTGAACACATGTTTTTTAATGACAGCATGTTATTACATCGGGTAGATAGATCATCATTTATTTAACCAATATGCCAATGTTATACATTTAAGTTTTAAATTTTTCATTACTATAAATAATGTTTTGATGAGCATCTCTGATTTTCTTATGATAGATTTCTTATGATAGAAGTACAGTTGTGGGATCAAAGGATATGAACATTTTTAAACTCTTGATGAACTACCAAAATGCTTTCCAGAAAGGTTGTGCCAGTTTATGCTCATCTCACTTTGTACTTTCACTGGCACTGAATGCTGTAATGTTTTTGCATTTTTGCCATTTTATTAAGTAGCATTTGGGTGATCCCTAAAGCTGAGGTGGAAAATGACAAGAGAAACACAGGTTTAAAGCCCAGAAATAACTCAAAATAGACAAAGACGTCCTGCCTTCGTATGATTCTTCCAGAAACATCCTTCATAGATGAGCATCAGCTCCTTCTGTGAAGCTGTCTCAACGCCTCACAGCCTCCTAGAACGTTAGCTGTCCTCTCAGTTTATGTTCTTGTGTTTCATTAATGCACATTAGATAGGGACTTAGAGCTTTTACCATTTTAATGCTAAAATTGCCATTTAAGCATTGGTAATTTTAGCATTAAAATGTTGTTTTAACATTTACGTTTCCTTAATGTACATTACCTTTAGTGTAATGTTTAGTGTTAACATTGTTAATACTTCTGAAACATTGTAATGTTTTTCTTATTCTCAACCCTTCAATAGAAACCTGGTATGCTCTTGTACCTCCTATATAATACACCAGAGCATTTTGCTCTACCTCTATAGCTAACTAGTTGAAAATAACAAATTAAGTCAAAGTTTGGTTTGCTCCACAACAATGAATGTCTAATTTTCCTGAGATGTTTTAGGGAATAGATGAGTAATTTTAGTGAAGACAGTCTCAGAAAGCATCCTGGAAAACTCCAAGAGGTCAGCTAACCCAGCTTCCTTCTCCGTGATCACACCAACTTCATCCAGGGATAAATGGAAGGAAAGCAGTGTTTATTTCTGTGCTTTTTTTTTTTTTTTAATCCAGACACAGGAGTTAAGGCAAGCCTCTGAAAAAGACTCCCAAATACTTGTTTATCCTGATCTGTGGTCAGTAAAGAATTGTAGGATATGCCTTCCAAGGTGTTTAGCTTGCTATGAATTAGCACTGTTGTTGGAAGACTAGTGAGCACTCGGGGTTAGAATGGGTTAACTTTGGACTTAAAAACAGGTGAACTGGAGAAATGAGCAGCTTTGTGAGAGATAATTGTTGTTGTCTAAATCCAGGTAATACATGATATCGCGATGAAAGGTTTGCTGTCCACAGGTCTGTTTGCCTCTTTGGATGGAGGCAATGAGAAACAGTCAATAGTAGGAACATTGCAGAACTTTTACATTTGTGCCAGGAATGAAAATGGGCTATTAATTGAGTGACCTAAGAAAATCAAGGAAGAATATTTTGAATTGCATAGGTGGTATGATTTGATGAGAAAATGAGGAATAGACGTTATCTCTGCTCTGCCTCAGACCTGGAGTAAATTACCTTGCTCAGTTTTCCCTATCTGTCAAATGGAATCATTTTAACATTTGTTCTCTTTCAACCTCTCGGAAATGTGAAAAGGCTTTTACAAATCTTGGGAAGAAGGCAGCATGGAAATTCACAATATGATAATTAATTTCCTGAAGTGGGTCATACAACCATAATACAATCATAATTGTATTTGGAAGGCTGGAATAGTTTTAAAGGAAAAGGTGTTCAAAATGTCCCCATTCTAGTTCAAATCAAATACTGACAGCCCCAGCTGTTGGCACTGGGGCTACCTGGGCTTGTAGTGACAAGGTGGGCAGCCCATGTTAGCAGAGCGGCAAAGACACAGAAAAATGTCTTTCCACACTTCCCCTTTGATTCCAGTTTTTCTTGATTACCCAGTTGCATGCTCTTTTTTGTCCCATTTCTCACTGGCAGGGCCTGTTAATTACCAAACAGGGGAGACTTAAAAAAGAATAAATAACAGTCTGAGCCTTGTTTGCTCAAGTTTTGTTTTAGGTCCAGTAATTTGAATTGGCAGCTAAAGGAAAAAGTAATGAAACAGATACACCTGACTAACTTGCATTTTGTATTTCTAACACTCAAAAGTACAATGCTTATGGTAACGGATTTTATCTATTATGAGGGAAAACAATCACCTTTGATGACATTATAGAATAAACATGTTTAACAGCATGCTGAATTGCTGAAGTATCATTTTCAACGACCTCGTTAGTGTCACTTAATTAAAACTTCCTACTCTTGACTTTGATGCTGGTACAGGCAAAAACACAGAGGGAATTGAACAAACAACAACAAAAAAGGAGGGGGGGTGCGTTTTCTAGTGATAAATCGCAGAGGTTGCTAATGAAACCAAATTACGTACTTTTTTCCTGCAACTCCGATAAAATAATATGAAACACGCAGCAACTTTGCATCAAACAGATTAATCAGCTGTCAGCAGATTTGCCTTATAATAATCTCTTGCACTTATTGATCATTTAAAAAAAGGGTGGGGGCTTTTTTTTTTCTCTGTACACAAGCATTAGGTTGGTGATAATTAAAGCCTCAGCTTCAGAAATGCCATAATAACCGTTAATTAGCAGGATGCTATTTTCAACATAATTTGCTAATTAGGCAGTGAGCTGGTATAGTGTATATACCTAATTATGAAGGGTCTTGTGCTGTAGACACATGTGACTGGAGTGTAAATGACACCATTATAGGGGTCCTAGCAGATTTTATAAAATATAGTTTGTTCAGAAGTGCTTAGTTCTGTAGGGACTTCTTGGCATAGGGAATATTATTCTGCTGTGTTGCATGAGTTTCAAAAGAGGAAATATTACACAGAAATCCCTTTTATTTGGATTGTGGATGGTCAGAGATTGTAATTCTAAAGGGGCTTTGATCCCCAGTGCATCATTCAAGGGTTGATCATTTAGGCACTGAAGTTGGGAGCCCTGCACTTGGGGAGAATTATTCTCTTGTTGCCTGCCACACACAATTCATCTGTGTACCAGGATGCTGTAAATCTTTTAATACTCAATGTCAACTGTACCTTGATTTTTCTACCACATACTGTTAACCAACAACATGTATCTCCCTGCCTTTTGGCTTTTCCCTCCCAAGTTTCCCTCCAGGTCACAGAGAAAATCTAGGCTTTTCAAAAATGAATGTTTACTTCTGCCTGTTTTCCCTACAGTCCATTCTCAAACTCCCTTGAAAAAAAATTTCTTTTAAAGAGAGGAATGATAAAGTATGAAAAGTAAGGATGAGCTCCCATGCAGCCATCTCAAATTATATGCATATTAGCAATATTTATGAGTTTAAACTTGGCTTTTCAGCAGAGCACAAGCAGAGTGAGATCATTTGCAGATATATAAACTGGCTTCCTGGATCATAATAGCTGATTTCTTTTAAATGTTTTACCTTGTTTCAAATAAAACTATATTTCTTTATTCCCTTTAAACGAAATGAAAACTTAATTCAATAATAAATGAGCTTCAGAGCAGCACAAGAGTCACTTAACTTAAATCTTTTTGTAGAGGTTCCCACTTAAGCAGCTTGAAAGACAGTAAATCATGCCGGAGAACGGACATCCCAATTTCATTGCTGTGCTGTAGAGAGCTGAATTAATGGCCTTCTCTTTAGAATGTATGGATGCGCTTTCCAGCTGCTGAGCCTGACAGTGTTATAGCTCAATTAATGTGATTTTGATGTAATTGCAGATAGGGAGCGTCATGCCTAAAAATTATCTTTTTTCATAAGAATTACATTTTATCATCCAGATGTGGGGAGGGGGGCTTTTTCAAGGCTGAATATGCTAAGTTAACCAGGGCTTCTATTTTTATTTTTCAGTAATGTATTTCTAAAGGAGGGAGAGAATAATGAATGAACATAGTTCTTATTTATAGAGCACTTCCTATGTGCCCTGTACTGTGCTAAGCTCTCTACTTCTACATATTTAATCTTCACAAGCCTGTGAAGTAGGTCCTATTGTCCTCCCCATTTTACAGATGAGGAAAGTGAGTCACAGAGAGAGTAAGGGGCACAACTGGGATTTGAACCCCCGTGTGCCTGACACCCTGAGAACTTAGCCATTATGTGGGGTACTTCTGTAAACTGTCATCAGAGGCCCCTGGCAGAAGACAGTCACATCTGTAAATGTTTAAGTGCTTAGACCAACTTCTTAGAACACCATAATGTAGTGGTGTGAGAAATAGGTTTTAGAGTCAGGCTGCCTGGGTTTGAAGCCCAGATTTGCAACTTTCTTAGCTATGTGTACTTAGGCAAGTTATTTAAACCCTCTTAGCCTGAATTCCTCAAAGGTATAGAGGGAGTAATCATGGTAGCTCTCTCACATAATTGTTACAAAGACTAGATGAAAGAATCTTTATAAAGTGCTCAGAATGTTGCCTGGAACATAGTATGTAATCAGTAAGTGACAGTTATGATTACTCTTAGCTAAATGCAAGCCAGCAGGTTCATTCTCAAGTACACTGTCCTTTGCCTCATCTTGTCTATCGGGTGCAGGCTGCCTCTGGGAACTAGGCTGCCGATGTCTCCCTGGAAGGCCCCAGAGTGGCATTTGGCTTAAAATGGGCTGTGCCTACTGGTATTGTTATAAGAAGGTATTTCTTGTTTGAGCCCACTGTAAGTTCCTGCATTATTAGACTGGATAGTGATGCTAACTTGGAAGATGATAAACTGCACCTGTCATCCATGCTCGGCTCACAGGCTGGAGGAAAGCCCTGCATTCAAGGCACCATTTAGGGTTCCAGGAGACAGGAAGAGGAACAAAAAGGTGACTCTGCCCTCTTGGGGTTTCTGAACTAAAACAAAATTCAGGAAATCTCTTGAGTTCATTATAGGGAATCCAGTAAAGGAAAGAACACAAGGGAAAATGATGATGACAATGATGGTAACTGATAATTTGATGCGTGTTTATTATTTGGCAGGCACTCTGCTAAATTATGTCATTCAATGCTCACAACATCTCTACAAGAGAAGATCTAGAGTTATTCTCGTTTACAGTTTAGGAAAAAGAGGACCAGAGAAGTTAGATAACTTGTCCAAGGTAATGCAATTTATAAATCTTTCTCTATAGCGTCTCGTCTCAGCTATTGACCTATATTGCATAGATGGTGTGAAGCCACCTAAAGTTAACCAAGAGATAAGGGAGGAGGTAGGCATGGTCAAGAGATCTGGATTACCTTTAATTCTCAGCTTTCCTTGCATGAGCAAGGAAGACTTGCTTTTCCACTGGCTCATCACTTGGTAAATAATCATGTCCTCTGTGGTTGTATTGATTGTGTTGCAATTAATAAATTATAAAGTCTCTATGGACAATTTATTAAACAATCTATAATAGACAAATAATGAACAATAAATCCTGGCCATTTTCCTTGCTGTGAGTCAATAGTTTAATTTAAATATGATAGTTATTTCTAATAATACACTGGATTGTAACATTTTAATGTATAACAAAAATCCTAATTTCTATGGCAATGTCATTAATTCTTGTTGTTACCTTCAGAATCAATAAGTAAAAATTAATATTATGTTTTGACACCATGGGGGATACATTTATATAACAAAAAGCTCCATCATTTTCGTTCAAGTAGACCTGAATAAAAATGAGCTAGAGTGCTTCATATAATTATTGAAATGCCAATAGATATGAGGCACAGGAAGGTTTCATTATTTTCATAGGAAAAGAGTTATGGAAAAGAAATTTTTGTTGGAAAGATAACTCATATATTAGAGACAAATTTTCATGTTGGAAGTGTAAAAATATGTATTAAACTAGCACTCCTTGAGTTTATGATTTTGCCTTCCTCTAAACCTCCAGGTTTGAAGCTTATTGAATGAAATTCCTCATACACCATTTGGATCCATTTTCATATTTGTTCCTTCCTCTATCCCACCAAACTTTGTTTCTGGACAGATGGGTAGTGGGAGTAGCATCCTGGACCAGTTCTGCACCCATGTATTGGCACATCCAGTTAACAAATAGTTTTTGAGTACTCACTATACAATTGCTTTATTCCTGGGAATAGAGAGGTGAACAAGACAGAAAAATCCCTGTTCTGATCACTCTCACATTCCAGGAAAGACAGAAATAAAAAAGATAAAAGTTATGTGTGCTTTGAGGAAAAGAAAACAGGTCGATAGCCAAAGGTGAGAGCTACTTTGGATTGGGCAGTCAGGGCATCCTTTCTAGGGAGATGCTTTAGGAGCTGAAACCTGACTGGGAAACAGAGCTGGCCATGCAGCAAACTCTAGAGGACAGGTGGGAATATTTCAGGCCATGGGCACTGCATGTGCAAAGGCCCTGAGATGGAAATGAGTTTAGTATGTTTCAGAAACTAGAAGGAAAGCTGGGGAAGAGTAACATGAGATGGGCTTAAAGAAGTGGGCAGGAACTAGGTGACGGTAAGGGGTTTGGATTTCATTCTAAGAGCAGTGGGAAGCCATTGGGAGCGGAGGTTAAACTTGGGGGAAGGGAAGATGGGCTCATGATTTGGTTTATCATTTCTAAGGACCACTCTGGATGCCACAGAGAGAATGGCAAATGATACGGGCCAGTGACCTGGATCATTCTGTCATAGCTATGATAGGGAGTAAGGAATTTACCCTCTGCTTCTCATCTCTGTTTTGAACAAATGAAGACTTTCTGCCAAGTGGCATCTAGAGATTTGTGCTCTGCCAGTGCCTTGTGATGTAGCTTTAGCAACAGACTGAAAGGCTTGCATGTTATAGGGACGTGACATAAACCACGTGTTAAACTACCTTTCTCTCTGCGGCACCTGTGCACGAGGAAGGCAGTGTACCCTCATGATGAAGAGGCAGGACTGCAGGAGAAATGAAGCTACAGCCCCTGAAACAGTCTACCTTCTGATGAATTGTTTATTCACCCATCAAGGGGCAGAGCTGATGACGATGGGCTGCCAGGCCCGGAGTGAACCCAGTAGGGGAAATTTGGGGGATAAAATATTAGATAACTTCTAAACGTGTGATTTTATCTTGCAACTTTCACAATGGGCAGTGTTTTATGAATGACACATCTGGAACTTGGAGAGGATCTCAAGTGCTTAAAACAACAAGTGATTAAAACAGCAGACCTCTGGGTGAACTTAGTTTCAAGTATGATCATTAAAATGATGCTGAAGCCAAAAGGGCTGAAAGAAAGAGGTGCACAGTTACGCAAAGCCGAGGTTTGGCTTGGCCGCTCAGAGGCGTTTGCTCTTGATTATTTCCTAACTCCCCAGGGCTTGAGTGGTCCTTCACTAGTTCATGAAATGTGATTGTTTTAAATTCACATTTAAAACAATCACATTTGGGTCTGAAAGGGAGTTTAAAACTAACTAGTTCAGTCCCTGGTTTTACACATGGGGAAAATCTGAGGTCCGGAGAGCTGTGACTTTTCCAGTTTCTTGATTTGATCCTATTTTCTCTGGAGCAGACTGGAAGGAGCAAATAGTAGATGCTTGTTGCAGAGGCTCAGTAGAGGTGCACTGCTTAATCAAACTAAATTTCCTGTTTTGAGATCAAATTGGCTGAGTAATCTGAGACCCACCCTCCAAAGCAAGGGAAATTTCCTTAAAATCTTTTGAAAGCTACAAATTTTCTCTCAGGAACAACTGAAAGATGGATTTATTTTCCTCATTAAATATGGGCTGAAAACGTCAGAGGAATTTTGGTCTATAATTTTGTGAGAAAGGAAGAGAAGAGAAGGAGATTTTATGGATAAAGCAGGGTTGGACATTTGTTTAGAATGTGAAGGTTTGCAGGCACCATTTAAAATCCCCCCTTCCTTTCACTGGGAAGGTGTACAGTATTTATTACCAGGCCTTGGAGAATTTTAGAGGTGTTGGAGGAAATTGACAAAAAAGATTCTGATCAGTCTAGCTCTTCTTTGATGGAGAGGTTCTTACCACTGTTCCTGGGGGTTTCTCTAGTCTGTTGGAAAGGGCTGGGGCTCCACGAGGTTTTTTTTGCATTCAAATCGCTCCTCGCCCTAATATACAATCGAATCGACTAATTGTAGGTCCAGCCAGCCACTTGGGCTGCAATTAGCCACTTACTTCTTACTTTGCAGATAGAAGTGGCCACTTGAATCCTCAAAAAGCCCATTGTGAATTCAGTTATTTATGGATCCAATTTCACCTGGACAAAGAGTAGGTATTAAAAAAAAAAAAAAAAAAAAAAAGGAAAATAAAATAAATGATAGTCCTTGAAATAAAATCCCTTTGAAATCTGGCTTAGGCATTCTCATTTCTGAAGTGACTACAACAGGAACAGATAGTTCTCTTTTTTAAAAAAATGTATATTGCACATAATGCACACAAATAACCCATTAACTGGCGATATATTTTTTTCCCTAGTGTCCTTAATGTAGGGCCACCTGCTGGTTTTCAGCTGCTTAACTTTCTGTAAATCTACTTTTCCAAACCCTTAGATCTGCTGAATATAATTTCATTGGCTACTGTACCTTTATATATAAAAGGCATGTGCTAATTTCTGGAGTGATGCTTTCATTCTCTTTGTTATCCACAAAATTCTGGAATATTGCAAGATCTATTTTAAATGTCTAACTCTTGATGACTCTGTCTTCTAGCAAACTGGGAGAGCTATTGTTTTCATTGCTCTTTTGATGTGGTTGGTTATTGTTAAGTTAGGTCAAAGGGACCTACCTGGGAGATGACAGATGCAGACACTCTGCCACCAGTTTTCTTTAGTCGTGAACAGTAGCAACCAAGGAAGATCACTGAGGGAAAACTGGGTGGAAAGTTGCTTTGGGGGGAATTCCAGGAAAGAGAAGATGTGACCTCCGTTCCTCCACAGTGTCAAGGACAGATGGGAAGAAGGTATGAATCAATACATGTCAGCAGCACAGATGGTATAGCCGTACAGTGTCCACATCCTGGTTTTCAGGCCCGGAAACTGAAATTAATAATGCCTTCATTATAGGCAGTAGCTGCCAAGCCACTGAGAGAACACAGGACAACTTAGGAGACAGTCTGAGCAAGATGTTTGAAACATGAGTGTGCGCTCGCTCTCTGTCTCTCTCTCTCTCGCTTTCTCACAGAAGCTTGGGAATGCTGTGGATCACAAAGGGAAAAGGAATCATTTTTTGATGCTGAGTTTTACAGATTAAACAAACCAAAGACAGGGGGACTGCGGCTGTTTCCTGCTTTGTACTTTTTTTTTTTTTTTTTTTTTCACAAGAGGCACCTTTTCCCATGTCACAGCCATGCCATAGGGAGAAGATTGACTCCAGTGTGTCAATTATTGGGCTCGGGGTGTTGAAGATCTCAAACCAGGGTTGGAAGTTGAGTGTAAAATAAAAATAAGCAACCACAAACCGCCAAAACAAGTATTGGCACATCTCTACAAGCTCCGGCTGGTAATGATGAATTCAGTATTCATCGCATGGACTAATTAATGCACGGTAA
Organism: Choloepus didactylus; assembly: GCF_015220235.1. NCBI lineage: Eukaryota > Metazoa > Chordata > Mammalia > Pilosa > Megalonychidae > Choloepus > Choloepus didactylus. The sequence continues at coordinate 14,578,536 of NC_051317.1, forward strand.
CACATCCCAGTGCAATTTGCAAGTCACAGATTGCATTAGGTGATACAAATGACTCATTTGTGAACCTGAAGGATGACCTTTGGCAGGACTATCTGCTGACCTCAAAAATATTAAAGAAAGGTTATTTCACCTTGCCATTGTCTCCAAATGCCAAAATAGCCCAATTAAAAACCTTGACTTGGAACCATAGGAGCAGATGCGAATCCTAAAGGTCATTAATTATTTTCAGTGTCAGCTGGTTGTATAACTGAGGCCAAATGAGAGTTTGGAAAGCTATTAAGGCACTGTATTACATGTGCCGGGTCTAAGATTTGAATTCAGAATAAGGTGTAGGTTCTGTCCTTTTCGGCAAGCTGTATACAATTTGTGCTATGATTTAAGGGCTAGCATAGGTGAAATGGAGCTCATCACCCTTGCTGGGTTTCTCCCCTCTGCAGTCATGCATTTATTTTTCCAAGGCTATTTGCAGAATCATCATTAGCTGCCATATTGGGAGGTCAAAAGCACAAATGTGTCCAGTATTAGTTTGCTGCCATGTGGACTTTTTTTCCCTCTTCACAAGTCTAAATACTACAGTGATCCTGTAAGTGTTTTCCCCCAAATGTGGTGACAGATGAAGATATGTACCCAAGCTAGGATCCCATATGGCTAATTTCTATATTTGTTTTAACAACAACAGATTTTTAGGCAAATTAAAACACAAGGACCTCTGTAGCTGTGGCATTCTCTCTGGTTCTGTCATTTCTTCCTCCAGGTGGGTTTCAGTGTGCCACACCAATGGAATGGCTTGTGTTAGAAGGAGAAGGGCAAGCAGGGCCATTGGATGAGATTGGCTCAATGAGTTTCACTTGCTTTGGGAAAGGGTTTGCCTGCTGCTCGCGGCTTTCACGTCACTGATGTTCACAGAGGACGTGGCCCATCAAGGTCCACCATATGTTCAGGTGGTGCAAAACCAGAATGCTTGAAAGCAAATAGCAGCATGCACTTTTTAATGCAAAAATGGCCTCTTTCTGGTTGACATTTAAGATTCTGGTTTACCTTCATCTCCAGTTGAAAGAATGGAAAAGGAAGAGTCTACTCTTGGGAAAAGAGGATTTGTGGCGACAGACAGTCCTGAATTTGAATCCTAGTTTGATTATTTAGTGGTTGTGTAAACTTGAGCATGTAACTTGACTCTTGGCATCCTCATTGATTTAAGAATAATAATAATACTGCCCAGATTGTTGAGAAGATCAAATGAACTTTATTCATATATATGCTAATACATGTAGCGTAAGAAGTGCCAGGAAATCATGGCTATTGCTATTTCCATTATGGAGTAATTATAGAATGTTTTCAAAGGTCTGATTTTTTTCCTTCAGGTTTTTCCCTGCGTTTTGGGTGGCAGGGGAGAGTCGAGGGCATTGCATGCATGAAATAGATTGGGTTTGGGTTCCTTCCCAGTAAGCCTATGTACATGACAGGGAACATAGCTTAGAAATCAAAGTCCTGTCTTTAAATCCCCCTTCAGTTGAATAACCTTGGGAAGTTGCTTAATCTTGATGAACTTCATGTTCCTATCTGTGAAATGGAGATAATAGTTCCTACCACAACATGTCTTTGTGAGGATGAAATGAGATAATGGATGCATATGCTGGTTGGCATTGGATAGGTGTTTGATAAATGAACGACACCCTGTTATCCTTTTTCCCAGAACGGTTCTGTCGCTTGTCCTCACATATGCGATTAAAGAGCTGTTAGTGAGCCTTTGGGTAAGAGTAGATGCAGTTCCATTTAAAGTCTTCTTCCCAGGCAAATTCATTTATGTTTTATTCAGAAAAATAAATGCCCATTTTTGAATACATTGATGATTTGCAAATTCTCATTCTCAAGTTTGAAGGAAGATTTTCTTCTCCATTTGATGACTTTATATTTCTCCATTTTTTGCTAGCACATTATTAGGTGATTATCCCACTTTGCAGATCAAAATATATCAGGTACCAAGATTGTTCTCACTGGCCCTTCAGATAGGGTTGATGTTGTCTCTGAGATAAGAGTTTTCCCTATGGATACTTAGACCATTGTTACCTGAGTAACACTAGTACCATTTTCCCCGTGTAAGGTTACTGTTATTCTAAGCTGCCATAAAAAAAATCTGATTTCTTTCTAAGATCCTCATAAACTCCAGCAGCTCGGAAAGCAGGCCTATTTCTTGCTCTTTGGGAGGTGGCCACCCATGTCAGCATTGTAGGGTGTCTCCACATCCTGGCAGGCCCAACAAGTGGTAAACAGATGGAGTCTGAATCTGAAGCTGAATTACCAAGAAAAAAAAATTCTGTTTTTCACTAAATGAGATTTTTAACAGCCATTTGCAGACAGTTCTGGGCCAGGGCACACTGGGAGAGCTGGTTCCATGGATAATGTATACGTTAGTGGAAATGCCACATAAGCTCGTGTCAGCAGCTAATTTGTATGTACTAGCCCACCTTGGATTTAAATTTGGAGAAATTCCTCATTTTTAAATGCATTTCCTGACTTGGTACTAGAGTGTAACTTGTTTGTTGTTGGGAAGTGGCTTGTCTGAATTTTGGTGTAACGCCTTGACCATGGATGATGCTCTGGGAATTTGGTAAATAAGTCATAACCTCATGACTGGTTATACCATTCTCTTCAGAAAGGATTTTGTGTAAAGGGAAGGGTGAGCTGGAGGGTGGGAAAGGATGGGTGAGATGTATTTAGTTATGTAAGTACTAAGATAACCTCATCATAAAATGGTTTGAGCATAGAGACAGTGCTACACTGAGTGCTCAGTAAATTCTTAAATTCCAGTTTCTCAGTCCATCTCCCTTAGTCTTTTTCCCTTTCTCTCTCACTAGTGCTCTTTCTCTGTCCCTCCTCACAACTTGGTTGGTAATTCATCCTTTGATGACTGGTTCTCAAGTCTTAGCTCACAGCACAGTCACCAAGGAAGCTAGGTAAAAATTCAGCTTATTGGACTTCACTCCCCAGATTCTGTTTCTGTAAAGCCCAGGAATCTGCATTCTTAACAGATGTTCCCCAGAAGATTCTAGGATAGATGGTACTTGAGCCCTATTTTGAGAAACTCTGTTCCACAGGGATCCTGTGGTATAAAAAATACTTTGGCATGCTGATGGTGACCATTTTCAACAAACGGTAGGTGAATAAATAAGCAGGGTGAATGACACAATAATGACTAGGATCAAGGCGCTTCCAGTAGTTTGAAGACTTTTTATTGTGGTTATTATCATCGGAGTCCTTTACAAATTCTTACATGGAACTCCTTCCTGAAAGGAAGTCGGGAACAGAATCCGGAAATTAAACCTAACCAAGTGCAGCAGCTCAGGCTGTGGAGGAGAAGGGGACCCAAGAGCTCCTCCACTTGCTCGCACGCTCTCTCTCTCTCCTATCTCCAGTGGCCCCAGGGGCAACTCTGCCATGTTCTTGGAATTCCCTTTCTTGTTTCTTCCCAAAGTGACCTACAGTGATGGAATGGGTTCCTTGTAGAGGAAGGAGCACCGCATCAGGAGGTCTGAGTTCTAGCTCCAGCCTTGCCTGGACCTTGCTGCCTGGCCTCAGGGAAAGCAGTTCATCTCCCTGAGCTTCAGTTATTTATCCCTTGATGAAAAAGAGGTGCTTGGGCTAGATCAGTTCTTCTGGGAGTTCTGCCATTCACAGACTAACCTTGTGACTTTTGCTGTAGATGTGTAGCACCTGAAGTATTATTTGCTCCGTATTTGTCTTTATACTAGGAGAAATCCATTTAACTATTTCTTACCTAAATATTCACCCAGGTTTTGAGGTAAGCAATACTAATTGTGAAATCCAGAATTTGGTAGGCTACATATAGTTGTTCTTTTTCGAATACACGTGAAAATAAAAATATAACTGAGAAAAGAAACAGCACCATCCCAAACCAGTAGTGTGTGTGTGCAACCCTCAAGAAACATGGAACTGGATGATCTCTAAAAGACCTCCTTGCTCCAAAACTCAGTGAAGCTTATAGCCAAGTAGGTCTCTCTTATTTTTACCTTGGGGATTTGTGGATGGGGTAAGTCATAGGGAGAACCAAAGAAATCCTCTGGGAGCTATTGCATGTACAAGACTAGTGGGAATGGGGACAACAAAATGCTTGTATTGCTGGGAAGAATGAGGGATCTTGAGGGTTGGAATATATGTACAAAGGATCTAAATGGTTCAAAGAGAGTTTTTAATATTAATTTTGTGGAGACATGGGGCCACCAGCTGCTTAATTTTATTTAGGTCTAATAGGGAACTTAATAACCAAGAACATCATTGGTTTCTTGTTTGTTTCTTTTACTGAGTGTCAAAGAGCCAGCAGCTTTTATTGCAGATCTCCCAGGGCCAAAGTTGGCTATTGGACAGTGACAATGCAGGGCGCTAGAGCAGAGTGCGAGAAAAGAGCCCGGGCCTGTGCTGGGAACAGGGTCTATCATGTCTTGAAAATTGAACTCTAAATATGTGGATTTCAAGAGACACTTTGTGGGAGGCAGAGGATGCTAAAGGGCTTCTTGTGGGAGGTAGAGGATGCTAAAGGGTTGCCGGATGAAGGACAACGTTTATGATCTGCTTGTTCCTTGAGAGTGAGAAACAATGACTCCAAGTATTACCCGCTGAGCTGGCTTGGAAAATGGCACAGGGACAACTCTGCAGTCATGGTGGTCCAGAGCAAGGAAATAAAAATGTAATTGAAAAGTGAGGGAAACCATAGTGCAATTAAATATGCCCAGCATCTAAACACAGAGTTATAAAATGGAAATCAGCCTGGAATACATATTGGGGTGGTTAACGGCTTAGCTTCCAGAGACAGACCCGGGATCAAATTCTGACTGCCACTTTCTGTCGTGATTCCTTGGACAAGGAAGGGGAAAGGAAGTAGGCTTGGTTTCTTTTGCTTGCCAAATGGGAATGATCATATGTACTTTCACAGCCACCTTAAGTATTTAACGACTTAAAGAATTTTGCACAATGCCTGGCACATAGAAGAATTTTTCAATAAATGGTAGGTGTTACTTTTTTCCTTGCCATTATCATTATTATGTATTTTATACATCATAATGTATTTTATTTAATTCTTCCATCAGATCCAATGAGGTAAGTGGCTTGGGTGGCCCAGAGGGAAGGAATTGAGATTGCCAAGTCTCTGGCTTTTATCCACAAGTGTTCACTGTGTGTTTCTGTGATGTTGCCAGTATTATTCTTGAAAAATTATTCCTTTGTGATCTTGGGATAACCATGAAGGGGTCACTGGTTATCACCTGATGAATTCTGACTAAAGTCTCATGGATAAGAGGTCTTTTGAATAGATAATTTCCACTCTTGGAATGAAAGCACTTCTCAGTGGTGTGGGTAGGAGACTTGTTTCTACTCTATTGTGCCAACATGGATTGAACTTGGAGCCCCATTTGTCAGCAAGAAGGTCACCCACACACATCAGGTGTCAAAGGCATGAAAGAGCAGGGTCTGAGAGGACACTGTCATCAGGAAATCCAGACCCTTGCTCTTCAGACTCTCATACGAAGTCTCTTAAGACACTCTTTTACATGCAAGTGGGTGTGAATGCCCCTCATGGAGACTCAGCCTTGCTACACCTGGCACTTTCGCATTGAGTTTCTCATCAGTTACTGAAAAAGAAAGTACGTTTATTTTATAGCTTTGTTACTTGTCTTTACATACTCTGTCTTTAGCGTTAACAAGAACAAAAAGAATGCCATGATTTTCTTGTAACATTAACCCTCTTCTCTACCATTCTGCCTTCCTCAAAGAGAATGTATTGGGCATTTGATTCTTTAAGGGCCACGTGTCTCTTTACTGTTTGTGCCATAACTGAGAGGTGAATGTGCTTTATATAAATGCTTTATATAAATGTTCATTTAAAACCAGTTAAAAAGTTGTTGTTCCTGGCCTATCTGGCCTAGCAAAGAAGGAAAACGGAGACAGCCCCACTGCTATTGCCATGTCCTACGTCTGTGATGCATTACCATAAACTTCATTCCACATGTTTTTGCATTGTCTCTTCTTACATTTATCTTCTGCCTATTGTTTCCTTTTGTTCCAGCAACAGCTGGAAATGGTAAATTTGTGTTTTGAGCCAACATTTTCCTTTGCCCTGGCATTTCTAAACATTGATTTTCCTACGAGCCAGAAATACTGCAGAAACCCTTTCTGGAAGATCAGCGTCCTGTGGTTGCCCACCGCCCTCTGATGCTGTCCCTTTAAATGAGGCCCCCAGAGTTCACTTTCTGAAGTTCATTAGCTTGTGTTATCAATAATTTAGGATAATACTCCGGTGGAGCCTGAGTGCCTGGCCCGCCCCATTTTCACTGTCAGTTTTCTCATACCCTAGCAGTCCAGTGAACTTGATAAGTGTCCCATCATCCTGTTAATCAAATTACTTATGAACTAAAATTGACAGTTTTCATTAATTATAAAGGATTATTCTAATTGCAATTCAAATTTATTCATTTAGAACAGACGGCATTCAGTAATATTTCAGGAAATTTGCATATTAAATGGAGGGGGTCGTCCATTACATATGGTAATGTATGCATATTTCCTTATTTTTAACTTCTAGGCCATATGCACTGCTGCTACTTCAGCAGGTGAAAAACCAGAACGTGCTTAATTTGTTCAACAAACATAGGGGCCAGAGCACATCTTTTGGCACTCGGCACTGGCACCCTTCTACTTTTATTCTTTCTGCTTTTCCTTCTCCACCTCCTGCCACCCTGTACACAGCCAAAACGCCGGTTGATCTTTCGAAGAAACTTTTTTGATAAACCTGGGCTTTTTTTTTTTTCTCTTTCTCCTTTTCTCTTTCTTAAATGTAGGCACAGCTGGTAAGGGTTGATTGAAATGTTTTGCCATAGAAGCTGTGTTCATTAATTTCTTCAAGATGCTGAAGTAGGCATTAAGGTTGCCGGCTGGAGTCCTTCCCTGTGACATGTGGAACAGCGAGGGGCCTAATAGTCAGCCTTGTAACATCAACTGGTTACCCCCCTCGTGCGGCATGAACCTTTCCCCTCCAGTGAAAAATGAACCTGTCTGAGACAAAAGCACAAACCACGCATGCAATGAGACAGTGCCATTATTCACACCCATATAGGCTGTTTTCAGAGATCATTAAAAATCATATCTCTATGATATTAATAAGCACCTTCCCTGATCCAGGTCTCGGGTAACAGAAGGGTATATTTAGAGCCGCCCCCACCACCTACCTAATCTGAGATCATGAATCTGGGAGGAAAAAAAAAATGCGTGTAAGATAAAGGCTAACAAGCTGATGTGGTGGGAGACACTTGGCTTTTTAAACAGCTGCAACATCCCGGCGTTCATTGCACCAGCCCTAGTGGGGGGAGACAAGGGTGTGAGCCCCGGACACATCAGGTTGTTTCTGGTGAGTTTTACCTGAAATCCTTGGAAATGACTGATACCTGGTCTTAATGATTTGAGTAAAGCATCTGCCAGCTCATTCATCTCCAAAAACTCACATTGAATAACTGGTTGCTCATTTAGCCTGGTTTTAAGTAGACTTGTTTTTCATTTTCTGCAGTTAAACTAAAAGCTTTGTTGTTTTACATACAGATATTTTATTTGCTGAGCATATTTATTTCAGTCTGTTTGTATAGCACTAGCGCTGTCATGGCCATATGTTATTGATTGAAAAGCCTACACGAACTCGAATTCTGAATAGGCTCTGTGTCCTTGGTAGGTGTTTGAGAGGCAGAGACCCAGGACTTGCTAGCTGCTTTGCCAAACCCATACTGAAGGCCCTTTCCTCTGCTCTCCCTCCTCCCAGGCAATACGTAAATCAGAACTGGTGTAGAGCCTGTTAATGCTTCAGTTGTCTGCACAGCCTCTCCCCAAATCTCAATGGGAGCACACAGTACCCTGCTTCCTCCTTGTTGGGGGACAGTCATCCCTGCTAGAATTACTAGGAAAGATGCCTAGAGAACAGACAATCAAAGGCTATTTTAGAGGACACTGATGGAAAATTCTCAGAAATCATTCAAGCCCACTGGCGTGTGTTAACTCAAGGGAAATTTCTCCCCTGTGTAACGTCTTTTCTTCCACTTAGTTCAGCTTTAGAACCATGAAAGCCCTGGTCTTGATCCTATTTCTGATGAGAGTTAATTTTCAATGCAAGTTTTTAAAAATTTAATTGTCACTGATTACTGACATGCAATAGTAAAATAATATAAAAGAATGCCACAAATGATTAAAGTGAAACGTAACAGCATGTGCATTTAAAAAAATCCCATAACTCTACTTTTGTTATGGGAAATATTAAGTTGCATAATGTGACCCAGTGGTGCAGGATAATTGCTTAAAAAACCGTACTGTAGAGATATTTTGTATATTATATCCTCATGTGCAGTATTTCTGGTGATTGACTCTCAGCAGAGGGAGGCACTCCTGGGAAGATGTTGATTATATCAGAATGTGGCCTGCAAGTGATGCCAGGAATGGAGAGTGGGCCTGGGTTGTCAGGCATCCTCTGGAGAGACTCGGGAAATTGCTCTTGCAGCCAGCGTCCATGCCATCTGCAAGGATAAATATGAGGTCTTGGGTCCCCTACCATGTGCTACAGATTATTTGATGGGGGCTGATAGAGAAAGGGAAGGATGGGAATAGAAGTGATGTATAAGACGTGGTAAAGAACTAATGGAGCAGAATTAAACACGGTGGAGGGAGCTAACCTCTCTGAGCTCATTTTTTTTTTCCATCTGTAAAATGGAGCTAACATTTGCCCTGTCTCCTTCAAGGGGCTGTTGTGAAGATCCCCTGAGACCCAACCATTCTCCAAACTCTCCTGTTCATCAGAATCACCTGAGAGTAGTTAAAAATACACATTTCCAGGCCCTTCTGCCAAGAGAGTCCAATTTAGTAGGTGTAGAGTGGGGATTGAGAATCTGTGCACTTTAATATCTGCAGGTGAATTCTATGATACAGCAAATTTGGAAGGCACTGATATACTGTATGTTAAGTGCTCTTCAAAGTATAATACTTTTAGGGAGGTAAAATGTGCATAGAAAGTAACTGGAAAATAGCTCAAGGCTGTACCTCTAATTATCATCAATTTTAAATTGGCAAACTTCTGTATTATAGGAAGTCAAAGCATTAATTCCATTCTGGAATTTGAACCCTGGCTGGTAAGTTGCTAGAATCTGTTGATGAAAACTGTGGATGTCTGAAATTTGCAGTGTTCTTGCACAAAAGTCATCTCTGTATGTCTGTCCAGGAGGACCCCTGTGGAGAAGTAGTTATTCCCCAATAAGTCCTGCACAGTCTAGACAAGTTAGATGAGCCCATACGCAACTGCAGGTGCTGTTCAACGACATATGCAGGTCATTTTGTGAACGTTCTTTATAATTAAATAGGCTCTGGGGGTGAAACAGTCATTACTCACCCATTGTAGAAATGAACTTGGCGAAATGGAGGACAGAGCAGTTTCCTATCTATGAAAGCATAGGGAAATGGTGATAGAGTTCAGGTATGGCTGTGTTTATTAACCATTCTTGACACAGAACCACTTCATAACATGCCAAAGTAGAATAAATTGGATAACAATGGGATGACAGTATCATCTAATCTAATATCAGTGTCGCTTAATAGTTACATTTTGGCTGCCAAGTTGAGCACGTGGAGTGGGATTTTCAGCTCCCAGTGGTCCCAGCTAGGGTTTACAGCAGGAATGTTATGTGTACTCTCCTACCTGGGGCACCCCAGGCCTCGGCAAGGTGGGATGGGATGAGCAGGGCTTTTAAGGACCCATGATAATTTTATTCTGATTTACTCACACCATATGCTGTCACAGCTGAAAATGCCCTGTTTCCTGAGGTCGTGGTGGTTATGGAATGTTGTTTGGTTTTAGGTGATATGGACAAAAAGAAGATGAGTCTTCTTTCCTTTTTCCCCTCTCCACCCTGAGGATTATAAGCAATCCTTCATCAAACACTTTTTATTACTCATCTCTTTGTAACTGATGAACTGCCAGGCTGGTTAAAGACTGAATGGTTTGCATCTCCAACCTTGGGGGCTGACAGCTTAAATTAGTAATAATGAGTTAGGCATTAAACACACTAGGATAAATGAGCAAGTGTTGAACAGAAAATGAGTAAGTTAAAGAAGGGCCCAACATTTTGTACAAAAAGGTTGTTGCATTTAGTTTTAGCATTTGGAGACTTAATGAAAGAAAGATATGTAGATGTTCCCTCGTGTTATGGGTGATTCATTGAGGAAGGTTTTCTGGGAGTTGCTGAAATTTCAGGAGGTGCTTAGATGACTGAAGATATAAGGCAGCCTATGGTGTATAGGAAAAGGAAATTCTCTCCTGGGCTATAAACAACCCACTCCTCCCCTACTGCCCACCCCCCCCAATAAACATAGAGAATTTATTTTGCTTTTGAACTTGAGACTCTGAATCAGCAGGTTCCAATTGGAAATAGAGTTTTGTGGACTACCTAAGGACAGCAGTGTTTCCTTTTGGGGCCACAGCCCCCGCTTTGTTCTGGGGGTGTTCCAGTATTTTAAAGATCCTGCACCTATTACTGCAGTATGGATCTAGAGAAAAGAGGGCTGAGTCTTTAGGTCTTTTCCATAAGCCATAAAGACCAGTGGTTCTGAGAGATATTTAAGGAATAGGAAAAAATTATCAGGTATTTCTAAGATTAATCTGAGGCACACATCAATTACTTTTTCACTGGTGCAAAGGAAATCCCATTTAAACAAAACACATAGTTTTTTTAAAAAAATGTCTGCTACAGAGATTAAAAATACTGTTTCGTAACTGTAGGATTTAATTTCACCAAAGGAATTGAAGCTCATAATTCCTTGAAGCATTTTCAAAGCAAGAGGTGTGTTTAGGACTTAAGGGTATCCTCCCCTGTTTCCTGCTCATACCCTTGTGCTGGTTTAGTTTCACGAAGTTCTCAGTACTATTAATGACAGTTAAATGCATCTTTTTCTAAGAGAAATACTGACAGAAGGTTATGCTTTTGCGAAACGTAAATCAACACGTGAAGGGTGTTTTTTAGCCATCGTTACACTAGGTGCTGGTACAGTGTTTCTCATCTTTGGCATAACCACTGCTTGGTGGGTGGTCCTCCCTGTTCTGGTTGAAACGATGAGTGTTTATCCCCATTTTACAGACTAGGACACTGAGTCCAGAGAATGGCAAATATATTGTTTCTATTTAGTGTTGGAGCGAGTAATAAGATGTCAGACTTCCTTCACAGTTCAATTAGGATGGCAATGCCTTTTCAATTCAAATGTATGCAATTGGGGAAACAGGAATTTTACATCTGATTATATTAGAAACCCTAATGTTTGCTCTTCTAGTTCTGACTCCCTGCATCTTACCTGATCTGCAACTGTTAAAACCCTCATAATGACAAGTGCCACTTATTCTGGAAAGCATTGTATCAGGAGAGGGGTGGCTCCTTTCTGACCCTACCTACCAACAAAGTGTACCCTGCAGCATGAGTTTTGATTACCCTTAATTTCATATGCATAACTTCAAATGGTCCTAATGGTCATGAAATTGTCTGATCCTCTTTAGTATTCAACCAGGCTTCTAGGTGCACTGGTTAAGCTGGGGTATTTTTTCCAGATAAGCCCTTGTTGCTTGGCATTTGTTTCTATGTCTTCTAAAATAAAACAAAACAAAATAAAACAACAAAACACCACAACTCTAATCTGAGCGTATTTTGAGGCTTCATTGGAGAAGAATTTGAAATGGTTGATGCAATTTATAACACAACCATGCATTCCACATCCTACATTTCTGTTGTTCTTTTTTGCTGCCACCTATGAGTTTCATTTTCCCATCATTTTCCCAAATGCCATAATATTAATGTTTTTCCCTGCTGGCTTCCCAGCCCAGGGGTCACCGCTCGTGTTTCACAACACAAGACACCCAACCATAAATCTCCTTTAAATAATACAGAAGGCAGGAGGGTCACTGTGGAGCGAGCCAGTCAGTCTGAACAAAGTGGCATTGATGCATGGCAAGCGGAGCAGCTTGACCACGGGCCGTGCTGGACAGGTAAAGTGTGAAGCAGCCTTTATTTAAGGGAGAGGGAGGCATGCGCTCTTCAGGTTCCAAAGAGCCAAGCTGTTCTGGTTCTCAGTATGAGTTGGCTGCCAATCATTGAGGCTTCCTGAGAATAATCACACCACCTCTTCCCAGCTCTGGCTGGAACACTCGATTAACATAATTTGTGTTTGGAGGTGCAAACACATCTTACCGGTTATAAATCTGCATTTCTTGAAGCCTCTTAGCCATATTTGAAACGAAGTTGGGAACTGCCAGGGTGGAGGTAACAAAGTACACCTGATCAGAATACACAACGTGTTTGTAGTGATGCTGTTTTCCTATTCCAGGACCCAGAGTGGTTAATTTAAGGGGATTGAGAGAAAAAGCTTGGTGAAATGTGAACCTGGTAGCTGGAGGTGAGTTAATGGGAGCCTCGTCTCTGGAGGAGCTCATTAAGATTGGGGAGGAATGAGCTGAGGGCTTAACTGGGGATTTGTTTTTCAAGACAAAAAATTATAATAACTTACTGACACCTGCAAGCCAAGATATTGTGTTAGAGTAATATATCTGTGACTACACCTTTTTGTGAGCAAAGATAATATATGTGCAAGTCTCTATAGACATACATAGAAAGAATATGAACAAATGTACAAAAGCCCCTAGTGTAAACACAAAGATACAGTGTATCTACATATGTCCAAATACTTTGGGAAATAATTGCCAAGCATACAAGGCAATCATGTTATAAGTAAATATGGGGATGATGAGAAAAGCCGCAAAGTTCCTACTGACATGATTTCTTAAGGTTTATGTATTGCTCATCAGTCACCAGATTCCAGCTCAATAATTTTTATCTGCCAAAACTTGGTAGTGGGGATTTAGATTTCCAGGGAAGATGGTGAAGTAGGGAGCTCTAGGACTCAGTTCTTCCACCAAAACAGCTATTAAACAGGCAGGAGCTGTCTGAAACAACTATTTTGAAACTCTGGAGGCCAGGAGAACACTGTATAGCATCCAGGGAAGAGAAGGAGGAAAAGGCTGATACATTACAGTAAAGAGCAGTAAATCGCTCTTCAGTGTTGTGGTACGGACACCCATCCTCCACTTTTGTGACAGGGTGTCATGGAGTCCAGTCCCTGACTAGATGCTGATAACAGAAAGGGACATAAAATCCTCTTCCCCCAAAACAGCAGATGACTGACCAGATCATGGCTTTTGATTAGTGAATTTGAGTTGCTGGGGGCCTGGTTCTGAGAGCAGCCGTGTTTCAATCCTCCCTGGACAGTGGTGGAGGCAGTGGAGATGTAAAGACATGGTGCTTCCTCAGGGCTGTGGGTGACAGTTAGCCAAAGATTGCATTTGCTGGGCAGGCCAGGAAAGCTCAGCTCTGGGGAGCCATTGGAGCTTTTGATGCCTTCCTGATCCCCTTCCCAGGGTCACTTTGAAGTCATTCTGTGCCTCTTTCCTGGATCCCTGGCCTTGTTTTGGCTTGGAAAGACTGATTTGGGAAAGTCCTCTCAAGGGTGACCCTCCTCCCAGAATTTGCCCTCCAGGCAGGAGCAGCATGAGACAATGAGAGGAGTATAAAAAACTGCGGAGGTGGACAGTCTGGGACAAAGGCCTGTAGGCTTCAAACACCTGGGAGAGGGAGGTCTGCCTCCTGGGAAACAGGGGACAACCAAACTCCTGTAAACAGGGGAGCTCTAAAACAAATAACAAGTAAAAGCCCAGGACAAGACAGAGGCCCAGACAGACAGGGAAAACCCTTCACACTGCATCTGCCTTGGGCAGACCTTCCTGATAGGAGGGTTGAAGCTCAAGAAAATCTCTGTCATATCACCAGCTGGTTACAAAACCAAGAAACAGACATCCAGGGAATAAATCCCTGAGTTAACATTTTAAAATACTAAAATGTACAATGTGCAACAGAAGAGTAGAAGACAAAGAAAGAAACAGGAAATGATGACCATCCAAAGGAAGAGGATAGAAAATACAGAAAACACCAACAAAGAAAGTGAGAATGTGGACCTACCAAACAAAACCTTTTAAAAAAATGATCTTAAAAATACTAAAGGAGATGAAGGAAAGTACAGAGAAAGAACTAAAGGATATCAGGAAATTACTGAATGAGAAAGAGAAGAGTAAGTAAGAGATAGAAATTTTAAAAAGGAACCAAATGGAACTACTGGAATTGAAGACTACAGTGACTGAAGTGAAAAATGCCCAGGAGGGTTTCAAGAGAAGATTAGAGCTGGCAGGAGAAAGAATCAGTGAACTTGAAGACAAGATGCTTGAAATGAGTCAGGCCAAGGAGTAGAAAGAAAAAAAAAATATTAAAAGTGGAAATATTTTAAGACAGCTATGGGGACACCATCAAGCCTACCAATATACACGTTATGGGAGTCTCAGAAGGAGAAAACCAAGAGAAAGGGACAGAAGAAATAGTCAAAGAAATAATGACAGAGAACTTCCCAAACTTAGTAAAAGACATGGATATGCACATTCAAGAAGCTCAGAGAACACCTAACAGGATAAGCATTAAGAAAAATACACTCCAGCATATATTGATTATGCTATCAAATGCAAAGGACAAGGCGAGTTCTGAAAGTTGCAAGAAAAAGCAACCCGCTACTTACAAGGGAATCCCAATTAGATTGAGTGCTGTTTTCTCATCAGAAATCATGGAGGCAAGAAGGCAGTGGGTTGAAATACTTAAAGTGCTAAAAGAAAACGGCAAGACTCTCTTTCAAAAATGAGGGAAAGAGTAAGACATTCCCAGATAAACAAAAGCTGAGAGAGTGCATCACCAGTAGATCTGCCCTACAAGCAATGCTAAAGGTAGTTCCTCAGACTGAAAGGACAACTAAAGGTTGAAAGCAGCATAAAGAAATAAAGACCTGTGATTCAGGTAACCATTTGGGTAATTATAAATGCCGGTATTATTATATAGTATTGTTTGGTATGTAACTCCACTTCTTACTTCCTACGTATGCTAAAATGTAAATGCATAAAAAGTAATAATAAATCTGCTTTTAGACATGCAATGTACAAAGATATAAGTGAAAACAAGTACAAAGAAATGGTGGGGGGTGGGGACAGGGAGAATAGGAAAAGTATATGTGCATGCTATTGAAATTAAGTTGGTATCAAACCAAATATGATTGTTATATATTTAGGATGTTAAATTTTAACCCCATGGTAACACAATAAAAACAGATGAAAAATATATCCGTATAGACAGGAGAAGGGCAAATATTATATGATCTCTCTGATTTGAGACAATTAGAATAAGCAAACTCCTGGAGTCAGGATCTAAAACATAGGTTACTGGGGCACTGGGTAGGTATAGGGCATGGGAAGTTAAGGCTTAAAATGTACAGGGTTCTTATTTGGAATGACGGAAATGTTTTGGTAATGGGTGGTGGTGACAGTAGCACTGCATTATGAACACAATTAACAGTACTGAAATATATATCTGAATGTGATTAAAGGGGGAAATGTTAGATTGTATATATGGTAACAGAATAAAAATTAAAAAAAAATCTATGTAACTCTACTACACAAACAGTGAGCCCTAAGTTAAACCATGGACTCTAATTAATAGTACTATTATAAAAATGTGCTATCATCATTTGTAACACATGTTTCACACCAATGCAAGGTGTTGGTGGTGGGGTGTTATATGGGAATCCTATATTTTATGCATGATTGTTTTGCAAACCCACAACTTCTCTAATAAAGGAAAAAAAACCCAACTTCATAGCGGGGTGTTGGGGAGGATTTGCATCTCATTTTGTTACAATTTTTTGGACTCCTGTTTCTGCAACTTTTAGTTATGCTATTGAAAAGTTAATGTGGCTTCTAATTTCTTAACTGTTTAGCTTATTGTAGTGGTGTGTGAAGAGGTTCCACTGAAAAGAATTCCAGAATCTACTGCATACCTTTTCAGTGCACTGGGAACAAAAGTATATGTCAGCTCAAGGGATTATTGTGCTGGTTTTGGTTGGTTACACCTCTGAGCATTTGTAATGTTTTATATTTTTGACATTAATTGCAAATGGAGTGTATTAATTACTCAAAGGATACATTTTTGGGTCGCGGTTGTGGAGAACTGATTACGTTCCTATTCATTAAAAGAAACAAATAATATTGACCACTCAACAATTCATCTCATGGAACTAGGAAATGTGAGAGTAGAAAGGTTTTGGTATCGCATCAAGATCCCAAACTTTTGATTACATATAGAAAATTTTGCTTTTTCAATTTATGCAACTTTTACACAGAGCATCTCGGTGATGAGTAGCTATATTACAAAATTATTCTAAATGTTAATTGAGTAAAAAATAATTCTTTAAAATACAAATGTATGTTCCTATGTTTGTAAACTGTGTGTATTATTTCATTCTTACTCCTTTTTACTTCATTAATAAATGTATGTTTTCAATTCTTTGAAAAGCTACTTTTTATTTTTAGTTTTTGACTTTATTTTGGTGACCATTTCAACATAAGGTAAAACATGTGTCACAATACCCATATAACACCCCACCACCAACACCTTGCTTTGGTGTGAAACATTTGTTACAACTGATGAAAGCACATTTTTGTAATAGTACTGTTAATTAAAGTCCACGATTTAACTTAAGGTTCACTGTTTGTGTAGTGCAGTTACATGAATTTAAAAAAAATTTTATTCTGCTACCATATACACAATCTAACATTTCCTCCTCTAATCATGTGTCTATATCTCATTTCCCTGGTCACATGGCTAAGGATCTTGAGGGCAGGAACTGTGTCATTTTATTTCTTTGAATTTCTTATGGTGTTTTAGCAAACCTTGTAAGATAGAAGTCAATCAAGTGCTTAGATGAATATAATCAAATAGCGAATTATTCTGCACTATACATCTAGAGTCTACTCTTTCCTGGGTCTATAAAGTTGGGCAAGTTATTTGCTCTCTCTGTTATCTTCCACCATTATTCTCATCTGTAAATTGGGGATAATAATACTCCCTGCCTCACAGGGTTGGTGCTAGGAGTCCATAAAACAAAGCCCTTAGCACAGTGTTTGCTCTGAGGTAACTGCTTGGTACATGTAAGCTAGACCTCTTCCTCCTTCTTCTCCCGGTTTCCACACCCTCCCCTTCTTCAGCACAAAAATGCTGAGCTGTTCAGGTAGGCGACGATTTCTTTCCAGTGGCAAGTCTTGTTAAACTAAATTTCGAGTTGTTTTGTGTACGGTAGATTGCCTGGGAAAAGGGTATTTTCTGTGTTTAAGATTGGTTTCTAAAATATTGCATCCATTTTTCTCCTGAAACTATTTGAGTTCTTTCTGCATTGCCAGCCTAGAAAAGACGGAGCCTGCATCCAAGCAAGGGATCTGTTACAGGTGGGAGAGTGAAACTGCCACTTACCTTGTTCTGGTGCAGAATGGATGGAGACCAATGCTCAGGCTGGCAAAGAGGGAAGCTTTGGATGGAGGCATATTATATATTAATTCTACCTTTACTACATCCCCCACCCCTCCCCAAACCCTGCCTCTTTTCCTCTTTCATTTGTGCTACCTTCCCTGTGGTGCTAAAGCTGGGACCTGGGCATACTTGCGGCAAAAGTTCTACTCTGGTAAACTCAAGGAGACTGAAAGTATACCCAAGTGAAATGAAAAATAAATCAGGAGCCAATTATAAATAGCTCCGGTTAATGAAGGCATGTACTACATGGAAATAATCTCATAAAAATGACTGCTTTATTTTGCTCCCCTCTTCTATACCCTTGTATCCTCCTTGCCACTCACAAAATGGGAAAAGGGTTTCTTATGGTTCCTTGTTTTCTTAATTTTTTCGGCAGCAAACAGCAGAAGAGGGAGGAAGTGTCATTGGAACACATTTAGAACTGCACTCATTAAATCCCCTCTACCCTAGCCCCAGCCATGCATAGTTCAATAATGAGCAAGAAAAATTGTTTTATGATAGTTTAATAAAAGCAGAAGACTAATGTTGCCCCTGTGCAAAGGAACTGAATTACACACTTCATGAACCAAATTAATACCACTGTAGTTGGCTTTGTTCAAAAGGTGATATGCATTTATGGTCCCATTTTTCAGGAAGATAAATATGACACATGCCAAGAGTTCCCTGAAGTAAATATTGTAAATAATAAAAGACGCTGCCAAGGAGAGCTGAGAAATGACTTAATCTTCACCCAGTTACGCTGCAATGCCAAAATACCACTGACCAAGCTCAAGAACAAACTGCCCATTTAATCAACTCATCTCATGATTACGAGAGTGCAGGGCACTTTAATTTTCCAATAATAGTCAATATTCCTCAATTCTGGCTTCTTTTTTTTTAATATTCACCGAGGAGCCAGGGCATTTTATGGCATAAGCAAATTTGATTACGACGTAACAAAATATATTTTGAGGGCATTTGGGAGTCACAAGGCAGCAATCTTTATTTGAATAGGTGCAAATTGGGGGATTTTTACAGAAAGTTGAAGCTATCACTCTAAACCTAACTCTGCAATCCTCGTTTAGTTGCAGCTTCTTCCAGTTTAAGTTCAGTTAACGTTTTCTGCTAGCACAATGGGTCGAATGTATTTCTTCCTTTGGGGCAGCTTTGCTTGTGAGAAGCTGAGGTGATCCACAGAATGCTTTGGAATACTATGGTGATTAGGAGAGTTCACAGGGCCAGCAAGTGTCTTCTTAAAAGTCATCCAGCTGGCTCTGGGAGATGTTCCAGCACAGTTTCTCTTACAGGGGCATACTGTTGGCTTAGTGCTGGAGAATAAGCAACGTGAAATGTCTCTTGAAGTAGGCAGTAATGCAAAAAGTAGAGTGGGGGCATTTGAGAAAAGCATTAGGGAGTGGTGGGGACTGGAGTAAGCTGGCAAATGTATGCCCTGTTTAAAGGGGTACTCTCTGCTGAGCCCCCCTATTTGTTGTCATGTGGGAATGTGGACCTACTACCACTGGAAAATACAACTTTTCAAGAAATCTGGGAAAGTTTGATTTTTCTGTGAAAGCTCACAATTTCCAGATGCTGACAAAAAATAAAACAGAAAAAGTTCTGTATCACAAATTATACAAAGGCCACAGGTATAGATTTTGTGACTTCTGCTTTGAATGAGGGCTTGAAGCAGGAGAAAAAGAATACCCCATGATATACCCCAGCACTTAGCCCTGTGGCAGAGATGAAAGTGGTAGGTCCCACGGTTGGGTACTTGCTGTGTGCCAGGTGCTGTGCTAAGTGCTATATGTGGGTTACCTCATTTGCTCTTCCTAAACCTCTCAAGAAGACATTGTTAGTACATTAGTACTATTGCTTCTCCCCTCTTATAAATGGGGAAACTGAGGCCCCAAAACAGAGGTGGGATTTGAACTCAGATCTGCCCTGCTACAGAACCTGTGCTCTTAACCACCACTCTACAGCTCCCTCACGTTGATTTGATTGTGTAGCACAACAGGAAGTAGTGGAGTCAGGGTCAGGGATTTGGGTGTTGGCTTTGCAGTTGACCCTTTTCCTGTGATACTGGATCTTTCTCCTGAGCACTCTGAGCCTCCATTTCTCACCTTATAAGGTGGATCTGATACTACCTACTTGATGTACCTAACAGGCTGTAAGGAAAGATTAAAGCAGGAGTTTGTAGAAGAGAGCAAGGAAATTTATGAAGCCCTCTGTCAACACAAGGGGGAGGAATATTGCTCATAATTAATCAGAGGGTACGGAGAGGTGAGATCGTGAAGCCACCAATTGTCTTTGGATCAAATCCAATTAAAAAACAATCCCTTCTTGACTCTTCAACTCAATAAAGTGTCTATTTGTAGAAGTAGCTTAAAACTGAATTCCCTTTGAAAATTAATCAGTTACCACGGAGAGCTGGCCAGTTAGCAGACTGCATTTATTTTAAGTGAAAAAGAGCAAGAGTGAAAGAGAGCCACTCCCTGAACAGAAGTTGGCCAAACCCTGGCTGTTGTCTGTCAGGCTTGTGACAGGGAAGACAGAGCATGAGGGCACCCCACTGCCAGGGCCTTCCACACCCCCTAATCAAGGGTCTCCCCTTAGGAGAAGCCAGAGAGAGGCTGTTGCTGGCTTGACTTGGAACAGTTAATTGATGCCAGCTAGTAAGGGAAACTTATCCTGACCCAGATGCCATGAGTGTTTGAAGAGGGAAAGAGAAAAGATGCATGTAGAAGGGCTGAGGAAAATACCCAAAGGATGATGCAGAAAGCTGTTTATGCATGTAGGCAGTGAATAATCTTCTTATTCATAAATGAATGAGCTGACCTGGGGAAGGGGAGCTTTGTGGATTATAGTCACAATCCAATGCGACAGAGAAGCAGGCTCACCGACCGGAGGGGCTCCCCCCTCATTGGCTGCCAAAGCCTTGCAGATTTCACTCCATCCCACTTCTCCTCATCCTAGGGTCTCAAGAAGCTTTGTTCCATGTATCCACCTAATGGTGGTGTTAATTTGTCCTCTGAACCTTTGTTAACTGAAGTCCCCAGCTATTTTAATTTATAAGATCTAAGTGACGTGGTAGGAGATTTATTTGGTTTCAGGAAAATCTCTTGTGTAGGTTATAGATATTATTCTTTCCTTTCCAACTTTTTCTTTTCCCTGTCCTTTCACCTCCCATAAGGAGTCCTTCACTACACCTCCCATAGAACTATCCCCACCTCTGGGCTGTGAATCAAATCACCCTCCATTTAGAACCCTGGCTGACTCTATGCCTGGGGAGCATGCTAACATCTGCATGCCTTTTGGGCCTCACCCTGCTCCAATCTTTCTATTCTCAAGTCAGCTTAGGACTTGGGCATGGAGACAATTACTATCCTATCAGTGTAACTGATATGTAAATATTTTATAGGTGGAATTTTAATGTCTTGTGTGGTCCTCTCTCTAATTTGCGGGAGGCCTTCTTGTTGGCTTCCTAAGAATTTCTTTTCCTTTCCCACAACAATAAATAATTCATAGAAAAGAACACTGTACTCTTAGAAAATGGGAGGCAGTATACTGAAGGGGTGAGAGCAGGGTTTAAGAACTGGAAAACTTGGTCTTCACCATATGCTTTCTGTATAAAACTGGGGAAGTTACTCACCCTCTCTAAGCCTCTATTTTCTTGTCTGTAAAATGGGGGTTAAAGAACACCTACATTATAGAATTGGTGTGAGGATTAAATGAGATAATGCCTGGTACCTGGCAAATATCTTGGTAAATTCTTAATAAATGCTAGCTGTGTTTATTATTAGAATGGGAGAGGCTTGTTGACTTTTGGAATTCATCAGTCATCCTGGCACTAGGTGCTCAATAAGTTTCGGAAGTTGAATGAATGAACAAATGAATGAATTCGCTTAAGCTAGAAGACACAGTTACATTCAATTGTTTATTGTTGACTATTTACCTAACAAGTGGCAACTGAGGATATAGCTGTGAACCAGACAAATGTGATTATCACTGCTCTCATGAGCTAAAATCCTAGTGGAGGCAGGCAGGTAATAATCTGGTTAACAAAGAAATAACTGAGGTATTTTTCAGAGGGTAAGTTTTAGTGTCTCTAGGTGAATAGGAGGAATGTCGAGAGAACTGATGGTATTTATCCTATGGTCAACCCAAAGAAGACCAGGAAGTGGTTTCAAATGTTTGATGGGTGTCATGTATGAGAGTGAGAAAAGCTTGTTCTGTGTTGCTCCAGAGACCAAGAACTAAGATGAGTGGTGTAAGTTAACGAGGAAGCTGAATTTGACTCCAGTTAATTAAGATGTTTCTGGCTCAGTAGTCCAGGAATAGCACAGATTGCTGTGAGGACACTGGGTTCATGATCAGGAGACATGTACAAGCAAAATATGGAGGATATTCTCCCACCATTAGTAAGGTTGCTTTGGAAGCAGCCAGCAGTGGGTGGAGAACACGTGGTAGCTGCCTTAAGGGTCATATACAAGCACCAATTCCCAGATATTGTCATGCCATCACCAAATCAGAGCTTCCCAGAGAGCACTCCCTCATCCTAGGTGACAGTTCTTTTCTCATTTTTTCCCCTTCTGAGTTGCCCTCAGTGTTAACTGAAATCTGATTTCACTGGGAAAGGAAAAGCAGGAGTGGAAACTGATGGAGGAGCAAGTGGAGGAGTGGAAAGGGATGGAGGGGCAAGGACATAGTATGATTTGTTTTCACTACCATGGTTCTCCATTGAGATGCCCCTGATGATACATTCATATACGCATTGTGGATCCAGGTACCTTTGTGTTAAATATAACCCCAGAGGGGGAAAAAAATCACAAGACCCACTTCTTAAATAAGAACCTGCCAATTCTTCTGGTCCAGAGTGTCTTGGCGTGAAAAATGCCCTGCAGAGGAAGGAGGAGGCTCACAGACAAGAGAAGCGAGAGACACATCTGGAGGGAGCCCCCAAGCCGGGAACCCGAGGACATGACCATCTGCCAGATGGCCAGATGCTGCTGCTGGAAGCCTCTCGCCTCCCGGCTTGTCATCTGGGTCTGATGATGCCATCCAAAACAAGGGCCGCAGAGTGGGAAGGCAATGAGCAATCCATCTTCTCCCACCCACGGTTTTTAATTGTGTGACATAGTGTGTGTGTGTGTGGGGATATGAATTAAAAAGTTTGCCCATGAAACTGCACCTTCCTTATGGAAAAGGCCATTCTAAAACGTATGGCTCTGACCACCCAGAAAGTATAGAAAAATTATTGCATTCAATACCCTTTCTACTCCTTTGATCTAAATAGAATGAATGAAGAGGTGTAGCTTTAGAGTTGTCATTGGTAACTGCTGTCTTCTGTCAACTTGGGAATGTATTGAGTTTCTAGCCAACCATGTTGACCATTCCATAATTGGCTGTTCCATTATGGGATTTCCCGTATCGCAAGTGTTTTTCCTATTAACAGCTTTGGTGTCTGATTTTGGCCAAAGCAGATCATTGGGATTCAGAGGGACATGCTCTTCTTTTCCTATTGCAGAAGCAATTAAGAGTCTGTATATTCAGCACTCATAAAAGGAAAATGATCAAAACCACACACACAAAAAGGACTATTAAATTCCAGATGAGATGAGGGCTTCATGTGATTCCCACCATTCAGGAACGTCTTTCTGCCTTGTAATTGCTCACTGACAGATAGACTTACACAAGCAACACAATAAACGTAGTAGTATTATCTCTAGCACCATCATTTATGTTTTATGCTAAATCCGTAGGAATCCTGGATTGTTTTAGCTGTACCCTGTTCTCAGCATGAGGAAATGGTTGTGTAATTCATTTTTATACTAGTATATGTGCCTTAACCTACAAATAATTGCAATTTTTTGCGGTGTATGCAAGGCAGAAATTGTTTTAATTTTAAAAGAGCATTTGGAATAGTTTAACATGTAATTTTCAATCTCATTTTAATTATTCAGATGCATTATTGTATAACTCAGGAACTGGGAGAAAGTTATCTGTAATCAGCAGTACTTGGGAAATTATATTTGTGTAAATCTGAAATCTTAGGCTATCAATAGTTCCTCTGTATTCATTATGAGAAAGGCTGAGGCATCAGGTGCTGATATCTTGTAATCACTGTTCACTGTAAGCAGGTTGTGGTGTTAGTGTGGGAGGGTGACTGTTTTAAGCTTCATCTTTTTTTGCAGGGTTTTCTTTTTGCAGGGCTGGTAGGGCTATCACCTAGTCTCTCACTGCCCTGTGACATGGGTCTTTCCTAAAGCTTCATTGTTAGATTTCGTTGCAACTTCTGTGCAATAGCGCTGCTTAGGAATAGGAAAGCTAGGTTCCTGGGAGACAAAAAGAGTCCTCTGCTTAATGTGGGGATGATAGCCATACTGAATGCAATACCCCCAGTGGAAAGTCTGAGGTTTTGAAAATAGCAGAAGTGGGGACAATGTAATGCAATTTTAATTTATGCTCAAATTTGTCTTCTGTAAGTTTAAGGCTGACAAAGTTCCCATTTAGAAATGCCTCTGATATGGGGTAGTTTGGAGAAAAACAAAAACTGCATTATGAAAATAAAATGTTCTATTCCAAGATTGGGGCAAATGCTTCAGGGCTTAGTGGTAGAAAGATCTTCTGATTCTGGCTGGTGGTTCATCACATGTGCTTCAGGGATGTGGGAACATTTGACTACAATGAGTAATTTCTGAGAAAGTAGAGTAAGAGGCAGTAATTTTTCTGCCAGTGTCAGAAATTGGTAATGATGTGGAACAGTTGTCAATGCAAATTTGGTAAAAAGATAGCAGCTAGAAATACCAAAAAGAGACGACAGGCTGTTCAGTCTTGAATGCCATTGCTCAGTAGCTGTTTTATACTTTCTATAGTAACAACACCATTTTTGATATAGATGCTTTTAAGTTTTCAAGGACCTGGGATAAACTTTAAAGTCACAGTCCTTAAATAGTAAAAGTGTAGACTCTTCTGGGGAACTGGACTCTGGTAATATAGGCCCTTGCACACAGTTTTGGACCTAGCAATGACCTTATAATGGCTAATGGTAATAGCTAGCATTTCTTGAGCTCTCTGGACACCTTGCCTTATGCTTTCCTGGCATTATCTCATTTCCTCCTCATAGTAGCCCACTGGGGATACTATGACTATCCTCATTCTCCATTGCTGAAGATCACACAGCTCCTCATGGGGGGAGACAAGCTTTCCCAACCTAATCATCTTGTAAGAGGAAGGTGAAAGTGACCTGATCAGAATAACCATAGAGAAGGTAGAAGGGCTTGGGGCCAATTCTGAGACTTTCAGGCAGGTGCTCTCCCCACCAGAGGATGGCATCTTCTCGAACTTCTGCACTGCCAATTTGAGCACCTCATTTTCTAATTGCCTACGTATTTTAGCTCTTCTCTTCAACTAGATGAGCGGTGAAACTATTTTTAGTTGTCCTACAGTACTTAACGTCTAATAGATTCTCAATAAATGTGCGTGTACTGCTCAAAATATCTCTTGAGTTAAATGTGCCCAGGGCTGGAGTTGAGAGACCCACTTTCTAGTTATGAGTCCCTCACTGCCTACTGTATGACTTCGGGCATGCATCTGAAACTCTATTTGGGCCACCTGGAATAGGTTGGGTGGAGAGGGAGAAATCTGTGCTTCTCCTGATCCTCCAAGAAGAGAAACAAGCTATCCAAAGAAGAAAGTCTTTGGGTTCTTTGACCAAAGGCATAGTACTAAGAAGGTTTTTAAAAAGCTATAGAAACCATTTTGACTATGCAGACAATTTTGATGATGTAGTGAAGGAAGGTGGTGAGATCATGGAAAATAAGGCAACCACAGATGGGAATTTACCCTAAATGTGAATGGTGCATACATATGCACATCAGGGAAA
Organism: Choloepus didactylus; assembly: GCF_015220235.1. Taxonomy (NCBI): domain Eukaryota; kingdom Metazoa; phylum Chordata; class Mammalia; order Pilosa; family Megalonychidae; genus Choloepus; species Choloepus didactylus. The sequence goes on from NC_051317.1 coordinate 14,603,919, forward strand.
CAAGAACTTTGAAATCATACAGTCATGGGTTTGAGTCTTAACCTATGCCATTTGTTAGCCACGTGAGCTTGAGCAAGTTACTTAAGCTCTGTAGGTTTAACTTCTTCATTAGGAAATTGCAAGTAATACCACCCCCTTAAAACAAGATTAAATGAGAAAATTATGAAAAGCAATCAGTAAAGGATATAAGTCTTCAAAAATGGTAGCCATTACTATTATTGTTGAGTGAAATATATATTGAGCATTTAGTCTTTCAGAGATGTGTATAAAGACTAACGGGATACGAGAAGACATGGGGCAGAGCTCCTGCCCTCGGGGCACTTACTATCTAATCTGTCATAGTTGAAGATTTAAAAAAAAAAAAACTAAACTTACCATCCCGTCCATACAGCAAATAGTATTTAATAGTAGATAAGCAAATGAAAAATTCTGTGACCCAGTCTCCATGTAGGATAGTACCTAGAACTTCCAGGTTGTTTATCCTCAGTTGGTTAGGGAATGTTTTATTTTGATTGAAACTGATTTAACACTTACCTTCTATGAAGGATTTACAATCCATATTATTTTCTTCTTTTGTTGTCTTTTTTCCCATCGGGTCTTTCCTCATTCAACCTGCCTTTGCCCTTACTTTTCCTCTCTCACTTGCTATCTCTTGTGAAAAATAATTTGGGACTTCTCTCTTCTTTCCCACCTTATAAGCACCTCCTCTTCATTCCCTCTCTCTTTACACAGCATCAAGAAAACATTTTAGGAGAAGGAATGCTATGGCTGATCTCAGGAGTTTTATTTTTAAAACTTGGAAGTTGCATTTCAACAGCTGGTTGGGGAACTCAAACTTCAGATATGTTTACAGGCTGGGAGTGGTTTCCACCTCTGTCCTTAGGGGCTCACAGGTGAGGCATCTCAGAGGAGGAGAGTTCAGAATCTCCCTTGGCTGGGTCACTCCTCTCCATGTGGATTGCCTACCCTCTCCCTCCCAGGAAGTATCTTGTTAAGTAGATGGTCCCTCCACTGGACTGATAGTGCTGTCTTCAGACCTTGGCCTGGGCAGACAACTGTTCTTCTCTAAGCCCTCTCCAAATCTGCAGATCGGACATAATGCTCCGGATTTTTATGAATATTAAATTATGCATGCAAAATGCATAGGGCACAAAATAAGCGCTCGGTAAATGTTAGCTGGTGTTATTAATTTTAGCATCTTCATCATCATCATCGTTATTATAAAGCACCCAAATGATATTTTTTGCTGCTTTTGTATTCTTCCAAAGTGATGTGTAGAGTGTTCTGCTTACAGCGAGTGCTCAATAATGTTGATGGCCAACATTCCTATCTGGCATCTGACTTATTATCGATGTTTATAGTACCTATAAAGGAAGATGATAATCCATCTTCTCAATTGGTAAATGAGGAAGTATCGACTAGATTATTATATACTGAAATAGATTTAGGTATTTATTATAATCTTTATTTGTCCCATTTAATGTTGATTTTCATCGATTTCACTGATGAGGTGTTATGTGATATACAATATGTGAAGTTATGTAGTATATATACTGTATTAAGTTTCTCAAATCTAAAGCATTCTGAATTCTGAAATATATCTGGCCCCTTAAAGGGGTTTGACGAGGGATTTTGGCCTTAGAGATGTGGAGGAATTTGTGCTGTATATTGCTTTTACGTATGTTGGGTCCATCTGATTGTTGAAATAGGTAGAGCATCTGTAACCTCCATTCGACAGATAAGGAAATGAAAACTTAAGGAAGTTAGATGACCTGCATAAGTGACACAGTAAATGTCTGAGTTTCCATGTTCTTTGTACCACACTCCCTGCTCTTCTTCATGATATTGAAAGAACAACTGATCTCGCCTGTAAGAGCTTGAAGGAGGCAATAGCTGCTTTGGGTTTTAAAGGATGCTTACCTCTGTAGATGCTACAAACTACTGGAGGCAAGGAGAAGGGTCTTGGACCCTTCTTAATGTCATGAGAATAACCTACCTCTTGACAGAACATAACCCAGAATAGTTTCAAGAGGTATGAGCAGAAAAGGAAGAGAAAAAAAAAAAAAAAAAAAAAAAGAAAAAGAAACCTGAAATGATAAAGACATTTTTAGGTATTAGAATTCTACTTTTTAATTTCTTCTTAATATTTTCTCATGTTTGTAAATATACAGGGTTTTCAAAAACCAAAGGGAGGGGGGAAAATTCCCTTTTCCCTAACTCAAGGTTGGAAAATGAACAGAAAACAGATTTGATGCAAATAATACACATTCACCCAGCATTATATTTTTGCATCAGAATGGCATAGCAAATTTAAGAGATTATTTCATTATTCAATAAACACTCTGCTACTTTTGTCAGGAAGTTGGAACTGGCATTTTATATAGCATGTTAATTTTTTTATCATGGTGATTTTTTTAAAAAATTGTGACAAATGCATAGCAGGTATTACTTTTTTTTTTTCTTTTTTTAAATAGTGAGTTCTTTTCCTTCAGTCATTTGTGGGACTTGTAGTATTTTGGCCAGAACTGCTTAAAATATACTTTCAATGCATCTCCTCCTTCTTTTTTTAACAACATAAGCTTCTATTATTTTAAATGTTTTGACAGAGCTCTTTGAAGAACACCAAATCTCTGTAACATTTCTCAGATAATATTGCCCTACACCTGGAACACAAGACCCATTTTGAAGCGGTAATTTGGTCCCTGAAGGGCCCTCCATCCTCTGTCCTGCCTGCCCACCCTGGCTGAACTGTCTAAGGATAAAGGCCCAGGATAAATGGGGCTGGATTTATGCAGAGTAATTTAAAGCCTCCTGCCTACTCTTGTCTTTCTTTTGGGGAATATACTGGGAAATGTGTTTGATATCTGAAGCATCCCTGGAACACCTGATGTTGTGATTTTGTTTTCTTCTTTCCCCTTTGTGGAACCTTTGTATTAGAATGCTGATGGACCTTGGCCTTGGCAAAGGATTAAGTGAGCAGATTCTTCAAGTAATAAATCTAAAGACATATTAAAAGCAAGGAAAAGGGATTTCCCCAGTGTTTTGGGGGGATTTATAAGTGCCAAAGGCTAAACAACTTACAAGAGAAGTAAGATTGCTCCCTTTTCCAAACTAGACGTGTTCTAATATTGTGACAGAGTGCAGAATTAAGCTGGCTTACTAAGTAGAAACATGTAACATAATTGAAAATTCACAATACAGAGAGGAATTCTCAGTACAGCAATGTCCTGTTGTAAAGATTACACTGATTTATAAGGAATGTCTTAACTCCAAATCCTAGCGGTGCAAGAATACAGAGGCGAGGCGAGGCTGGTCTTTTATAACCAGGGAAAGAAGAAAGAGCTCAATAATATATATTCCCAAAATTGAATACAAATTTGGAATTGATGGTTGAGCGGGCCATTCATTTCTCTTAAAACAATGTAACAATGAAAACATTTTTATTACATTTTGACATGTGGATTTTCAAAGAAGTTCAGGCATTCTCTATTTCAGAAATGATGGGTATAGCCAAATCATGGAGGAGTAATGAAAATGAATGGTATGTGGGGGAGAAGGATAAATATTGTGGGATAAACTGTTTAGAAAAAATCAGCAAAGAACAAAAGTGTCGGGCTGGTGGAAATAAAACCAAAGGAGTAACCTTATGTATAAAATAAGGGTTAGAAAAAATTGAAGCAAAAGGAGACCTTGCAATAAATGCTGAGGGAACAAAACCATTATGGCTTGAAATTAAGGATAATAAAGAGTAGAAAGAAATTGAGTGCATCTTTTCTGGTTTCTTTCTTTCTTTTTTTTTTTTTTTTTTTGGTAAAGCATCTTAATCCTGAAAAGTTACATCAAAAGGTCTGATCAGAACGGGGAGTTTTGAGAGCTTATTTATGCACCAAAGAAACAAATTACAACTTTGGTCAAGTTCTAAATCATCTGTTTATCTCCTCACCTCATCTTTTTTTCCCTTTTTCCCTGCAAAATGGGAAAATAGTATTTATCATTCATGCTGAACTAGATGGCATAAAATGGAAGAAATATTGTGAAACAGAATGTTAAATTTACAGGAAGAACCCCATGTATGTGTAGGAGTAAAATGAGGGGAAGATCTTGGGAAGATAAAAATCCCTTCTTTGATGCAAAATCACAGTAATTGTGGATGAAATCAATAAGGGCTTTGTTGATCGTATGGACAGAACAAGGGGAGCTTTTGAATGAACAGTTACCAGTTGGCAAACATACATACAACACACACACAGACACATATATACATACATATATTCACCAATATTAACCTTTGCTTTAATTGCTTTTCAATGAGATAAGGAGAGTGAAAAATGAAATCCCCCAAAAGTTTCCTAATCTGTAGGAATTGGAAGGCTGTTGATTCAGAGGGGGGAGTTGAATATTCAGGACATTGCCAAGGAGAATTTACTGAGCCAACAGTTGGCTAAATTCTGTTTATGTGTGCGTATGTGTGTGTGTATACAATATATACATACATATAAATGTATACAGAGACATACACACCCATAGACACATGCACGCACACACGCATTATTTAGCTGGCTATAAGAAGGAGAAATATCAGAGAAATAAAGATTGGCCCAAAGTTTAAGACCTGGGAAAGTGGTGGCCCTGAAAACAGCAAGGCTTTAGCCTCAGCTCTACTTCGATTCCAAAGGAAATAGCAGGGGAGAGCTGCTTGGGAGATTTATTTTTCACTCTCAGAGAAGTGAGCATTAGGGGAAAAATACAAATATATCAATAAGAAGGGAAGAGGATTTTGCAACCCCAAGAGAAGGATGAGCTCCTCCCCACAGTTACAGGGATGAGATTACTATTGAAAACAAGGAAATCAATTTTCATTGCTCAGGGACTGCTGCACTTAGTTTTCTAAATTCAGAAGTCGGCAAAATACAGGAATAGTGCCTTAAAGCCAAAATAAAGCCGTGACAAAAGGGAGACACTGGGCCTCAAAAAATGCCACTCCAACCCCTCCAGTAGAAACCATTGTTGTGTGCAAACAAAAAACAAATAAACAACAACAACAAAAAACAGTCTGTGCAGCGGGAAATTGTAAATTTCTGTTTCCCTCTGACTTTAGAGTAGCTTGCAATACTTTTGTGGAAAGGAGACTCATGTACAAGTTTAGTTTGCTGATTGGCTTCCCTTCCTGAGTGGACAGAAAAATTTGTCTTTTGCTCAAGAGTCAAGGTGTTTTATTTATCCTCAACAATTCATAAATTAATAGTGGTCCTTTGAATGCCCATAATAAGATAAACATAGTCTGGATTGTTACTACCAGGCAGTAAATCATGTCATAAAGACTTGGCTACAAGGAGGGCAGAGCTAATGCCATCATTTAATCAAAGCTGATTAAGTTTTATTTAAAAATGTTAAATAGAAAACCTACACCTTCAAGAGTGATCCATCCCCACATAAAGGGAAAATGGTATAATCTCGACTGCAGTATATAAAACTCTTGTATACTTGACACCGGGCTTTAGCAGCCGGGTGGCGGGAGTGGGGGAGGGCACCAAAAACAAAGGCAGCAGACAAAATGAAAAGTATAAATAGAGGTATTGAATATACAGTAACCTGGAGGAAATTACTATAATGTTGCTTTCAGTTCTTGTCTCCATTTGTAACAGTGAGAAAGAAATGACCAGGGTTTTTTAGGGAATTCTGTTAAGAGTCTCATGCTTTAGACAGGAAAAACATCTGTGTCTTTAGAAAAGAAAAATGAAAGACTAATTGGGCCTATTGAGATGTATGTGTGGTTCTGAGAGACATAGAAGGTACTGGTGGCTGTTTGTTTTGGTGAAAAATATGAGGATAAGGGCTTTTAAATTAAGGAGTAAATGGGGACGATCTTTGACTTTTCTTTGTAGGAAAGCATAATTACTTCTCCGAATAAAACCTTTGTGGCCAGAATTGCCAGGACAAAACAATTAAAAAAAATTTAAAGAGTGTAACATCCAGGAGTAAAAGACTGTTGAACCTTTTATAATATCACTTATGTGGCAGTTTTTGGCTGGCCAAATTCTTTCACATCTATTATATATAGATGTTTTATTTCTATTCATTCTCACAAAAACCTGGGGGATTAGAAGGGTGGCTATTATTACATATAATTAACAGAAGAAGAAAATAAAGCCCAGATGAGTAGACAGGACTTGGATTTTAGCTTCGGCTTTGCTAGTAGCTCATTCTGTGTCTTTTCACATGTTTCCTTATCCTGAGGTCTTTCAGATCTAAATTATAGAAATCGCTGGGTGTCCAGTTGCACCCAAAGAATTAGGGATAACAGAGGCCAAAATTTCATTCTCTTAGCTCAACATCATAATTGTCTTAGATGCGTTTATTCTGAAGCTTATATCTCTACTCATCTTTGCCTATATTCTTAGTTTTTTTTTTTATTTTTAATTTTCCTGTGTACAATATGAGGCAACAGAAACATTTCTAGGACTTGAACAAATTCATCTTTAAATTTTAACCTCCAGAAATCTAAGTAGAATGACAACATGCAAACATTTAACTTCTTCCAACTGAAAAGCTAGACTAACTATATTATTTAGCAGAATTTACAGGGTTCTTCCTTTCTAGCCATATTCTGCTTGCAAATTCTTTTTTCCCATCTATTGATTTAGATAGTAGTGGTTTATTCAAAAAGTATTTATTGAATGCTTACCATGTGCTAGAAATATTGTTTTAAGAGTTTGAATTAACATTTGGGAATGCTGGCCACTTTCTTAAATGTGGGGCTTGAGGTTATGGGAAACAGCGATAGTTTTGGTAGTGGTGTGAGCTAGTCTTTCTCAGTGGGGGACATTCTTGTAGAAAAACCCTAATATAGTTGGTAGGAATTTGATGACAAAGGTGTTGTGGTGAGATGAAGGCATGAAAGGAAGAGAATTATTCAATATATTGGTGGAGGAACTAGAGGCAAGAAAATTCTACTTGTTTTGGGTGGGAGAATGACAAGTCTATTGTAACGGAGGAGAGCAGGAAAAAATTTGGTGGGCAGGTAGAGAGGAAGAAGGAAAAAGAGACTCTTAGACCCTTTGTAGGAGGGTGGTGGTAAGCATTCCCAGGGGGACAGAGCCTGAAAGAATAAGCAGGAATGAGCAGAAACGAATTCATATAGAGGCATACGTCAAAACCTTTTGCTTATTCTTTTTCCAACTGGAGACTTTTCTCCTCTATTCAAAATATATCAGTACTAATTCTATGGTCTTTAATAAAATCTGTCAATTTATATTGGGATCTGGTGACGATTTAAATTTTAAATTGAAAGGATATAGTCGCAGAAAATGTTTTTTTTGCCAACTTACTATGTGAATTTAGCACATTTGGTGTGAATGCTTTCTGTATCTATGTAGATTTATTACATTTATGACTATAGACTGGGACCCCATTCTTGCCCCTTAGGAATGCACACAACTTTCTCTGAAAACAATTTGGCTCAGTTACATTTTATTAGCCATAATACATACTAACCATGGTCAATACGCCAGTATTTTTATTTTATCTCCAACATTGATACCACCCTCAACACACACACAGGCATCAACACACACAGAAAGAAAAGAAGGAAAACGATGAAGACGGAATTTTAAGAGCCTGTTTTATTTCTTCACCAACTGAGAAAAATAGAAAAAGAAGTCAGTAGCACTAGCTGTCAATATATGTTGCCTTTTGCGGCTCTCTTTCCTGATCAAATAAATAGTTTGTAAGGGTTTCATGACAAAAGGATGTGACTTCTGCTGAGCTCTCACCTGCCAGCTCTACTCCATGCAGTCTGATTTAGAGATTTAAGTAGAGAAAGCTTCCCGCCTCCCATTTCCCCTGGAATCAGAGAGCCCAGCAGTGAGGTTAATCATTTGAATTTTGCAACTCATACTGAGGAAAAATAGAAATAATTCTTTGCTTTGGACACTGGAAATTTGTTGGCAAACTTTTTTAGAGCTCAAGGTTAGGCTTTTTCCTCTTTGAATCATAAACACGAAATATTTATATTGTTTCATAACCTGGTCTCCCACCAAAGTCAGTCCTACGAGGTGATATAAAATGGAGTGGAAATCACTGACAGGATTCCAGCTCTGAGTGAAAATAGAGGAAGGAATATAAAAGAAGCTTCCAATCACCGAGGAGCTGGTAGGAAATGAAAGTGGAATCTGCCCATGAAGGTGGTCAGTACACAACAGCAACTTCCCTATAAGCTTTTCTCAGGAGTTGTCTGAAAAAATTTATAAGGACAATCTAATCTAAGGTATTAAATCTGAAAATTAGATTTAAACCACTTCTATACAAATGGGACATTCCAGGGATGAGCTCACTAATTCTAGGCCCGGGAAATCTGCAGCAATATTGTAGGTACACGAATTACGAGCAATGACTGTTCCTAAAGAAATTGTAAATTGAAACCTATTTTAAAGATCTAAGGAGATTAAACTAACTTTTGTAGTTATTTCTAGGATCAAAGCGTTTGTAAATTGTCGATAAAGAAAAGATGTATCTTGGGTTTGGTTGTTATTACTCTGCAGTCATCTGAGTACCTGTTGAGTTTTGTCGATCATAATTTCCAAATCAGAATGGGCATGTGGTCTTATAAATCTGAATGTAGTTAGAAGACGACTCAACAGAAGCCATTAATTTGTTCAGGCATGGAAAAATGGTTTATAATTTACCAAATTGTTTTTGCTAACCACTGTGCCAGCAAGAGGCTAAATATTTGAAATTGGGATTTCTGAAAAATCTAGTTTTCTTTATCTATGGTGCCCCCTTCTGTAATATAAAGTCCTTCTGTAAAGAGAATAATCATCCTGTTTATGTTTTATAATTAAAACAAATATTCATTTTCTCAAAGTGGCTATGTCTGTGTTTAAATATTAATTTCCTAGCAGTTAAGCAACACTACCTTATTTATATAGGTGTTGGGCCAGGATTAAATCTGTTTTTCAAAGAGAAACAGAAACTTCATTACTTATAATTCGTTCAAGATAGACAGCAGGCTCTAGGATTGGAGCCCCCCCTTGGTGAACACCCTCCTTTATCCCCAAATCCATACAGAAATGCTTTAATCTAAGGAATGCGTTTGTGAATCCTTTGGACTTGATGGCGCCAATGGAAAGCAAATGCCTGTCCGTCTAACTTGGAATGTTATACTTCAGAAGTAGCGTGGAATTTGTCAGTTATTGGTGAGTATTGCTGGAAGATGCTGAGCATCTGGCTTCAGACCAGCACTTGATTTGCCAATGCAAGGCATGTCTGTTGTGTTTCTAAAGCTCGTGGGTTAGCCGCTCTGGGTTTAGTCCACACTGCTTTTCCAGCATGACATGCTGATGACAGAAATACCTCAAATTATGACTTTTCTTCTAAAAGGCTGCAAATATATCAGCTTGTAAACTCACAGATAATACAGAAGGCAGGCACTGATGGGTCTCTTATAAGGATTAAGATCGGAGAGTTGGGTAAAGGCAGCAGCACTCCTTCCCATTCACACGGAGCCTTGCCAGCAAGGCCAGACTCCTGGGCCTGTTTCCCATCCTCCTTCTGCCTTAGAACAACCTCCTTCAAACTGTGCTTGGAAGTCAGAGGGAGGGCTCCAGGGGAGACGTGTTTTCAATGGGTTGCATCGTAGACACAGTTTATTCCATCACGAATTTCCTGACATTTGATTATGCTAGAAAGAGAAAAATAAGAAAAGCATGTAGAACATTATGGCAGAGAACAATGGTTAAGAACATAGACATTGGGGGCTGGTAAATCTGTGTTGGAGACCCAGTTCTGCCACTCACTAGTGTGACATTTGAGTGATGCATCTAAACTTGGTGGGCCTTGTTTTCTCATCTGTGAAGGAGTCAGTATCTAACCTGCAGCGTAGTTGCGAGGATTTGATTTGCAGATGTGAGCAAAGTGGTAGTAGAGTGCTTGGCCCATGCCAGGCACTCAACGCACATCAGGCATGGAAATGATGATGATGATGATGACGGTGACGATGATGATGATGACTCTGTGTGCCATTTTGATACTCCAGAATCAACAGTCCTACCATCTAGCCAGCTTGATCAGCCCCAAACTTGGATGTCACCCTCCAGTCTGTCATCAAATCTTATCTGTGTTACTGCCTTGGCACATCTTGCCTTGGTCCAGTTCTTGTTTTCTCACAGGCCCTCCTGATTTTCCATCCCAGTAACTGCAGTGGTCTTCTGACTATTCCCCTTACCTTGGTTATGTTTTCATGTGACCACCACACAGCAGCCAGAGGGCTGATTCTAAAACATAAGCTCCTGATTTAAACCGTTCAATGTGTACCTGTAGTCTTCTGGATGAATTTCAGATGCATAAACAGGTTATGTGTATCTTTGATGATCAGGACCTGGCTTACCTCTCTCTCCCCCACAACCCCCGACAGAGTCATAAACTTCATCTCCATCCAGGTCTGACTTTTCTGCTGTTAGAGGAGTGGGTTGTTGAATCTCAGCAGGGTGGGCATTTGCACATGCTGGGCCCTCTCCTGGGAGCACCTTACCCCTCCATTTGTGAGATAACATAGCAGAGAGGATAAGAGCCTGGGCTTAGAGCTGGACCACCTTGCATTTGAATCCCGGACCCCAGTCTCAGTAGCTGGGTGACTTAGGATGAGTTACTTAACTTCTCTTTGTCTCAGTTCCTCACCTTCAATATGGATAATAATGTGACCTACTCTTCTTGTCAATGGACATAAATGGATTCATAGCCATAAAATATTTAAAAGATTTCCTATCATATAGTAAGTAATTAATAGAATATGGTTATTAATCTCAATAATATGATAATAATTACGAATATTGTTTGGTCCTAAGTGGGGTTTCAGAACCCCACTTAGGACCGAACTCATTCATGGTGATTTCTCTGAGTTGTGTGTGCCTTCTGTATACTCCCATCGTGTCCTATGTTCTGCCAAGTGCTCGTCTCACACAGCACTGCAACCGTTTGCTTGTGCTCTTCCCATCCTGAGAGGCACCCTTGTGTCCCCATTTTTTTATCTCTAGCACCTAGCACAGTATTTGGCAAGTAGTGAGTGCTAAATAGATGCTTAATGAATGCATTATCCTCATTTTACAGATAAGAAAAGTGAGATTAAATGAATTTGAGAAGCTTATGAAAGTGTTTAAGGAACTTGCTAAATTCAGATTTCTCATTTGCAAAAAATAAAAAATAAAAATAAATGGGATAATCAGACACCTGGTAGAGTCTGGAATAAACTGAGATACATCTAACTTTCAACCCCTCATTTATCCCACTACCCCTCACTAACTATATTTTACTAAGATGACTCTCCATAACTGGAATGAATGAGACTGGATTTCATATTGTTGTAGCATCCTGTTCTATGCAACCAAAATAAACCTCTGCACATTCGAGAGCAGTAACTTAAGCTTTCTGGGGAGAACATTAACAAATAACAGTGTTGTGCTACAAACTTTAAAAGGTACAGGGTATAAGGACCACACTCCAGATTGTCTAGTTTATGGATGGATGAGTAGAAAAATAGGGGAAGGAAACAAACAAACAGACAAAGGTACCCAGTGTTCTTTTTTACTTCAATTGCTCTTTTTCACTCTAATTATTATTCTTGTTATTTTTGTGTGTGTGCTAATGAAGGTGTCAGGGATTGATTTTGGTGATGAATGTACAACTATGTAATGGTACTGTGAACAATCGAAAGTACGATTTGTTTTGTATGACTGCGTGGTATATGAATATATCTCAATAAAATGAAGATAAAAAAAAATCTACATGAGAATCTCAGCCATGTCTAGGTAGCAAGTTTATACCATTCTTTTCTGGTGCCATACTTTTTTGTTTGGGTAAAAAAGGAGATTTGAGAGGGATGTGTTTTTTTCAACCGTACATTTCCTTAGCTTGAATAAAATACCTTTAGCTTGTGAAAAAAAAAAAAAAAAAAAGGTACAGGGTGCTGTGTACCTGCTACCACAGGTTTACACCAGAAGAAAGATGGGGAGTGTGTGCTTTGGTGTGTGCGTAGCTTCCAAGAAGACATCTCCGTTCTCAAATCAGCAGGTCATTCACCATGTGCTACCTAACCTTTTACTCCGGTTAGTTAGGAGTCAGGTTGGGTTCTGCCTTGTCAGTTGTGCATGTGGCTATTTTGCTAGACTGTGAGCTCCTCCAGGGCGGGGACCATTCCTCATTTATTCTTGTATCATCTGTAGTTCCTTGCTCTCTGTCAGAGTGAAGTACTTCCAAGCACAGGGTGAGGCACAGGGTGTGGCTTAGCAGCTATGGGACTTGAGCAAGCTGCATATTTGCTAAAGCGTCAGCTTCCCCACTTGAAAAATGGGGCTAATTACTCTCATAGGACCACTGTGAGGATTGGATACAGTAATGTCTGCAAGAATCTCAGCACGGCACCAGGCCCTGAGTCAAGGCCACCATTTATGGAGTGCTTGTCAGTCAACTGAGCACGATACCGATTCTAGAGGAGATGCTCAGTGAAGTTTGCTGAACATGTTATTAACCATCCACAGATCCTGGGTATGTGTATATTGATACTGATGTGTGTGTGCATGTACATATATACTTATGCGCATATATATATACTTACATATACATACATACATACATATATTTAAAAAACGAATGCTCCCTTCTTTTTCAACATTTCGTACGTATTTTGAAGAAATAACAAAGATTGGTAGGATGAGTGATAGTGGTTGTGGGCATTTTATGTGTTTGGGGATTGGCTTCAATTCCACAGAGTAATCATAAAACAAAAGGAGTGAAGGAGGAAACAAAAGAAAGGCCGAGGAATAGAAACAGAGACATTTTTGCCCCCGCTTTTAAAAAAGTAATAAATAAAGGCCTGTGTCTTTACCGATAGACAAATAAATTTCCCATATAGTCGTGCAGATCCACAGCTGACCAGCAGGGCCATGTAACATCTCTGGGGTGTACGTGCAAGCACTAGGTACTCGATGAGTGATGCACTCAAGCCTCTGGCTCCAGGAATATCCCTGTGTTATCGAAGCTGCCTCTTGGAGAAGATAGGTCAAAAGAACTCCATCTTTGTCGTCCCAAATCAATCACATCTCTATGAATTATTGAGTTGTTTGCCATCACTTGCCTGTCCTTTTAATAGGAGCGCATTGCTGTGATAGGGTTGGATAAGATTTTTTTCTTCCTCAGGAAACTTTGTGTATATTTATCTTGTGTTGTCACCAAAGTGTTAGGCGTGTGCACTTCCTCCCCACCTCTCTTCCCATCTTGGCCTTTTAAATGCTCTAGTGCTTGGATTTAGCCCTTTGCAGTTTTGAGGACCCAGCTTCTTGCACATCACAACCCAGAATATGTGGCAGGCTCTGGAGACTCAGGCTCATTTTAAGGAGAAAACACTCATTTCTCCTGTGACAATGAGCATGACATCCACATGGTTCCATACAGTACCGTCTTGCTGCTGTTGAACCAAATGGAGAGACGTTGCTAAATGAGCATTTCTTGCTCTCGTGTAAATAGATAGATTAATGGCATTAAGTGAAAGCCAAGCCTGCCTGAAATGTTAACTTCCTTATGGGGTTTTGAGTTTCTCTTATTTTTGATAAATGGACCAATCTGGCAATAAAATCCTTGCACAGTAGGTTAATAATGTCATAGCTGAACTGTGAAATAGTAATGTGTGTACCATCCCTCAGCAAACAATAATCCTTGAAGCCTGATAAATCTATTTCCAGCCTGATTGCATGCTCATTGTTACCCAGGACTCCTTTGCAAATACAAAGCAGTTTTGTCACATGCCTTTTTAAGCAGAAGCAGCCAGGGAAGTCAAAGGTGCATAGCCGTGTGAAGGCAGAGGGGACGGTTTCGTTTTCAGCTCTCCTCTGCCCCTGCTGTCCTCGCTGTCCAAAGCTGTCCTCAGAATCCTTGAAGTGTGGTATGGGATGCTTTCGGTCCTTCCTGAGCCCAAGGCTCTGATGTGCTGATGGAAGGAGAGAAAGATTGGGTCTGAGTTAAGAAAAACACCCTCCAGGCCCCTCAGTTTTCAGTCACTTAGTGGTAGGCAAGGTTTGCTGCCATTTACCCCAGTGAAGAGAGAGGAGATGGGGAGACTTCTCTACCTGGACTTCCTGGAGAGCTGGGAATATGGAATCTGGCAAAAGTCTGTGGTTTTCAGACAGCCCTAAGCACACATAGACTTGTGTGCAGAACACTTCAGCACCGCGGATCATAAACAAAAGACAGCCACGCGTCCTCCTTGTACTAAAACAGAGCTGGGAAATATGGTCCCCTTTCTGTGGCCAGTTGCTGGCAACTCCAGGGTAAAATTTGTACTGTGTTGGTAAAAAAAGAGAACTGTATCCAAAATCGTGGTTGATTTTGAGGGGATTGTTTAAGCATCAGAATCTAAGTAGCTTAGGGCAGTGCACATAAACTTGACAAACAGGCTACTTTAGTCCTGTCTGACTGTATCAGCATAATAGGGCAATGAAGCTTTTATTCATTCAAAGAAAGGTTGAGTTTGATTGGCAGGGCAGCCTGCCTGAACGCGACTGGCTCTTTCCCCCAACACTTCACTGCTATCAATTACCGTTTTGAATACGAAGTGTTTCTAATGTAAAATAATGCCAACCCCTGCCTCTATCCCCAGGCCAGAAAGCGTCTTTGTTTTGTTTATTCCCAGTCTGTGACTGCTCTAAAACTTTCTCCCTCTACTGTTTTTTCCCCCCTTCTTCTTCTTTTCTTTCAGTATCTAAATGATGTAACATTGCCAGCAGAAGTGAGGCTCATGCAGAAAACATTCCTGTTCTTTATATTAATCGATACCCTCCTGGGTGAATGACATTTCCACCTTAGTGATTAAAAATCACAAGACCTGGGGATGTCCATGCTTGTGAATCACCCCAGGTTCCAGGAACAAAGGAGGCATTTTTGCTTTTTTGTAATTTCCCCTTCATACAGCAAACAACTGGGCTCTGAAGTTGATTTCATTTAACAGTCAACTTCTGTTCAGAAAAATGTGCACAACTGAACTGAATGCCGTTCTTATTTAAATCGGCAAGTGATTTGCTTTAGCTGCCATCTGTTGGCCGGTTAGCTATTTTAATTTGATGCTGGGGACATTACCTGACTTTATATATTGCGTTTTTATCTGCATCATGTTTGAGAAGTGTCTGAAAATGACTCTAAGGGAGAGAACTTTGAAGGATTCTGTTGAACAAATACGTACACATGTTAATGCAGCACTGGGCATACAAGCATGGGACTATACATGCCTGTGTGCATATAGCATGAGTCCTACCTAACAATTTTTATGGCTGGATTGATAATAAATCCTTCAAAATTTTCTTTCCTCTGCATTTCCAAATGGGCCCACCTTTTTCAAAAAGCATTAACTCTGAGCTTTCATGGTATCCTCAGCTGTTTTCCTAAAGCTGCAGTTTCTCTGTTTATCATGTTTATAACCTTTCTGAGCAAGGTTTGGATGGTGGGGTCAGCATGGTGGGGTGTCTGGGTGGATGCCTTAAACCTCTCTCTCTTTCCTTCCACTTTCTCAGATCACCCAGAATTTGATAGCACTTGCTGAGTTTTTATCAACAGCCTCCTGAAAGGGGCAGAGGGTCAGTTTGGAAAGCGCACAGGGCAAGGCGTCAACAGGTGTGTTGTGATGACTGGGCTTCCTGCCGCTAAATAGTTTAGTTGTGTGATTTTGGGCAAATCATTTAACCCATCTGTGCCTCCATCTCTAGTGTGTAAAATGAGATGTGGTGATCTCCAAATGCCCTTCCTGACCTTGGTGTTTTAGAAGGCCTGGTTCGGGGCGGTAGGGGTGGGGTAGGTGGCGTGGAGAGGAGGAGGGTTGGAGGGACATGGGGGGAGGTGGTCCAACCCTTGCCTCAAGTATTTCACGCTCTTTTTGAGACCATGGGAATTACAACCCATTGACAGAACTGGTGCTAATGCAAGACTGGATTATATCCTCTCTGGTATGTTTTTTTTTTTTTCTTCCTCATCCTCACTAATAAATTCAAACCTCCTACAACTTTTGAAAATGCTTTTATTATTTTCAAATATTGCCTTCCACATGATGCTGTTTTCTATATAACTTCTTCCTCTGAGTCTGTAATATTTGTCCTGTGCCTTTCTTTTCTCTCATCCATTAGCATGCAGGCAGGATGTGTTTCCACTTGAACTTTCCTCACTCTTGGGACAGCCTCTTTGCCAAACTCACCTTGACAGGCACACTCTCCCTTGAGCATACATACTAACAAGCACTAGTTGTAATTGAATTTATTTTGCCACATCGGAGATACATAAGGCCTCCATATTATGTGTTCCCCACTGTGATAGCTTGTATAGAGCCAACCATTTATGTTCAGAACATTCAGGTAACAGACTGTACACATCAGATAATAATACAACTGAGTAGATAGATGGTAAGGCATCAGGAGTGAGTCAATAATGGAGTGTAGACTGAAGAGAAAAAGCTAGGAGTTTTAGCTCAAATTTTGGAATGGTGGGAATCTACCTCATTTTCCTATTTATTGGACTTCAGGAATATGTGAAAATATTTTGGCTGGCTAAAAGTAGAAATTTGGATGTACCTCTTGATCCTTTTGATTGCATTGACTATAAGACACACCTCACATACTAGCTAAATGTGTGACTTGGGGCCAATTACTTGACATCTCTGAGCTTCATTTCCCTTGCTGAAAAATGAAGGCAGCAAGAGGCTTATTGTGAGGATTAAGATAATATCTGTAAAACATATAGCATGGCATCAGGCACAGGATTCAGTAAATATTTTCTATTGTTGTCATTGCTATGTGGAAGTCATAACACCAGAAACGTGTCTTAATTGGAGATATTCTTGCAGAGTGCCCGGAAAAGGGGAGGGCACCAACTTTGACTTGGGAGGCTCTGCAGTCAGAAATGACTCCAAACTTCCAGTAAACTTCTCTTGCTCTACTCTCCCTTTCTCCTCTCCAATTTCTCATGCTCATGTATATATTTTGCTGATAGTTATACATACAGATTTCCCCTTACCTCAAAGCAGGTTAGCTGCAATCACTGCTATTAGTTGCAGTATTGCAGCTGATTTCATACTAAGTGAAAATACTTTTAGGATTGTGCATCTGCAAACTCAATTTGTTAGTTATTTTCTGTTTTGTCTTCTGATTGCAACTTGATTTAAACCTCTCCCACGAATGGCGGCATGTTCCCTCTGGAAGGGGGTCCTGGCTGAGTTGTTCTGGGTTTTGGCTCCAAACAGCAGCAACATGGAGATTATGTTCTTTTCCATTGTGACTTAGGAGTCGGCACTTGCGTTCTACTTCTTGCTAGTTTTATAGGCCGGAAGCTATTATTTCTATAGCAAGATACTGCAAAAGGAAATGACTTCTTCCCTAATTGTAATAATGAGGCTTCCTGAGAATTATTGGAAAGGGAATCCATGGAAAGTGTGCATCATCACAAAACTTTGTATTGTCAGCATAGTATTAGGTCTAAAAGGGTTTTCAAAATATAAAACCAATTGGAAAGTGTGTGTTTGTGTGCGTGTGTGTCTGTGAAATTATTGTCATAACTCTGAGTCTCCAAAATGTCTCTTTAAAGGCAGAACAGCATAACAGGAATGAAATAATTTAGTCTTTTTTTTTTTATGAAGCAATAATATTTTTGAACAGTCAGCTGAATGCCTCCTAAGTTGCCTGGGTGCCTAAAGGGCTTAGAAAGTTCTTCCATAGAGATAAATAAGCTGTCAATTCATGATGAAGAAAATCAAACTCATGGTGTTGATCTTGGCTGGGAGGCCTGTGCAAGTATGAGAGAAATTTTTGCCGAGATGTAACACAGCCCATGTGTTTTAGCAGTTAGCACTCCAATGCCACATTGTGCCTATGTTCAGAAGATAAACATGGTTGCCAAAATAAGGAAAAGAAAAGATTAACCCGTTCAGGTGCATGTAAATAATAAATAACACTTCATCCCTCTAGAGTACACACAAAGAAAGAAGGCAAGGGTCCAGAGCAAAATTTTTATCCAGTTACCTAAGTGCCGTCTCTGGCTTGGGCTTGGAAATGTGGGATGGAGGCTGTGAAGTAAAATCTGGCAGCAATGGGAAAAGGAGGTGGCGAAGGAAGAGGCTTAAGGCAAATGCAAACTAAAAGCCAATTTGTTTACTTAGTTCCTTATCCTTTTACAATTTAATCTGGTATTTCTCTGACCTAATGGTCTAAAGTCGTATTTGGGAGTGAGCACCCAAAAGAAAAAAAGCAAACAGAACAATTCTTTTTATACCAGATTAGTGCACTAGTGTAAAAAGACCTGCATGTGTTATTCTTGGTATTAAAAACCAGTTCTGGTCATGAACAGAGAGAGAGAGAGGGCTTATCACGTTATTATTTTTTTTTTAATCACCTTTGTATTAACAAAATCAAAAGGGGGCTATCAGAACACAACACTAGCCTGCCTGTTGGTAGATGGCATCTCACTTGGTTGCCTTGGGATTTACAGATTCTAAAGGTATTTTCATGCTTCCAAATTCAACACGAGGGGTACACCCAGTGGACCGGTAGCCCAGGACTTTTTAAACTGAATAGGGGATTGCCAAACATTTTTTTTTGGAGAAATACTGCTTTTCTTGAAGTTCTCATGGTATAGGTTGTAGCAGCTGCTTCTCCCTACTCCTCCCCTTTCAGGGGTCCTATGAAACAGCAGGTGTGGTAACATGGAAAACATTAGTGGGTCCCACAGCTTGGAAGTCTCCTGTAAAAATCAATGGTTCCATGTCACAAAAGTGTCTAATAGCCGAGACTTAAGGAGAGAATCCTGATGGAGCATCCCTGGGTTAAAAGAGGAGTACAATAGATGGGAAGGGCCATGGGATGGGGTTAGGAGAGACCCTAATTTTTCTAAGCCTTTGTTTCCTCGTTTTCTCATCTTTAGGTGGGGACAATAATGGTACTTACCTAGTAGAGTTAGTGGGAGGTGGAAGGAGACTGTGTCTGCAAAGCGCAGTGCGTGCTTTATTGCTAGTTCTCCACAAATACTAGAAGTCGTTACTGATCTTTATGGTTGCTATTATTATCATCATTATTGGTCCTACTAACTCAACTAGTCATGCGATACTGAATGTGCCATGGAATATTTTTTACCCACTAAACTTTCTTATTCGCAAAATAAAGGAGTTGGATCAGATGGTATCTAGGGTTCCTTCAATTACGAAGATCTTAGGCTTCTGAAGGTCCACTCTTTTCGTTGTAATCAAGTGAAAAATGCAAATTGTCATACCAAAAGTATCATAAATTTAGAACTCTTGTGTGAAGGAACTGGGAAAAGTTTTTAAAATTTTAGGTTGTAACTAAGAAGTGAATTATGCTAAAATCGACTCTATGAAAGCATTAATGTTTTCTTTAAGCACATGGATATTATCTGGGTATGTGTAAATAAGAGATGGTGAAAAAGATGAACGATAATCCCTGCAAAATTCAAATGAATATTAACTCTTATTTTAATAGTGTAAGTGCAGTGCATAGGGAAATCAAGACATGAATTCATATGATTTCATTTTTTTCAGCTGTGCACATCCTTTGGGTACAGAAGTGTCTCAGGACTTAACGGCATTGCTCATTTTCTACTAGTGTAAGACATCTGGGCTGCGCCTTTAAATATGGTAGCTTATTTGCGCAGGCTATGGCTCAGTGGTATTTGTTTTGTCTTATAAATGTAGTGAAAGCAGGGATTACAGGTATTCCTCAAGGAATAATTAGAAATCAAAGGTTATTTATACCAGGGACATTTTTGAGTAGGATGTGTTTCTTGATTGAGTTGTAAAGAGGTGATACTGGTTTCAGTTTCAATTTTGATGCACTGGAACTCTATACTTTTTTAGAGTCTGTTTGGAGAGGGTTAAAAAAAAAAATCCCTCAGAATTCTCTGCACAAGTTCGTGTTCAAAATGGCTTGTCCTTCTTCCTCTGTTTCAAGCTCTTCTATCCCTCTGGCAAATCCACTCCTTCATTTCTCCGTGTTTGGCTTTTAAAAAAATAAATTCAAGAAAGGAAAAATATATAAGTATCAGCGCTGTTTCTATAAAATAAAGGTATCCCAGGGATCAAGGAGAAGTCTTGTCTTGGAATACAATTTGGCCAAAACTGCCTGGTGTGTGTGTGTGTGTGTGTGTGTGTGTGTTCATCTATCCATGATTCATTCTGAGGGCTGTTTTAGCCTTCATAAAATATTCATGCTAGTTGTGCATGGTTCTATAATTGCCATCTCAGGCCTTGAATTATTTATAGGTTGTACTGTTCACATAGTCTCATTTACTGATAGAGAAGATAACACCATACAAGAGGATCCCAAACACTCTGAGGCCTGTTACTTTGCATTAAGTAGTGGAATTATATTACTGTAGGTGTAAAACGCTGGCCTTTTTTTCCTCCTCTCCCTTTAATATATCATTTTTGTATTTATAATATGCTAATTGTCAGGATGCTGTTAAGCCTCATAATTCCTGCTGAGTGTTGCAGAAATCAAGATGTGGCTGAAATGATTTAGCTCTTGATCCCAGAATGATTGTTCTAAAAAGAAAAAAGCAAAAAACAAAAAAAAACTGTTTTTACACACAGTATAATTTATTGAAATGATGTATGACTCTACATGCATACCTGAGCCCTTTTGTTTTGTACTATTGATCAGTTTGTATGTCTCGGTGTTAACTAACACGTGGTTGGTTTAGGTAGACATTTACCAAGGAGGCTTTCAAGCTTGCTGTCCCTAATTAAATGCTGAGTTTCAATTCAGTTGTGTGACACAGTTTTCTTGCACTTATTTATTTTGCTTTCCTAATTCTTCTTTCCCTCTTCTGCCAACTTGATCTTTATTTTGTATACATTATACTGTTCAGAAATTTATTCTAGGATGGGAATATACTGTCGTATCTTCTCTAACTTTTTTTGGGGGGGTGGTATTATTTAGATTCAAAAGGACATGCTAATGTCAATCAAGATGAAAAGCCAGATTCATCATAGAATTTACTTTTCTGGTATTTCACTATCATATTTCCATGTTTAAAGAAGAGAAACAGAAAAATTCATGGCAGCTCATAATCCACTGCTGATATGTTTTAGTTCTCTCCTGTTCCAGTGGAAACTCATGAATTTTCTGCCAACGTAGAAACTTACAACTCTGTACAAATAATCTAACAACCACTCTCCCACAATACCCACCCCCGACCATTCCCCAACCCCCCCAACCTTCTTCCTGTCATGCTGGTTGCCCTCCCTTCTATGTGTGATGTGCACTTTCTCACACCATTATCAGCCAACTCACTGTTTCCCAAAGTATACCTGCATAATGCTATTGGCACATGGGATGATTTTAACTTGGCGGCTGGATGGTTTTAAACGGTACCCAGATGTGACTTTAAATAACACTGAATCGAGAAATGAGGAAATAACTCCATTTAAAATTTCTTTTAGTCTCAGTTAGGCCAAGGTCCCAGTTTGGTGCTAATCTGAACTTGACACCTCTCTCACACTTGCTTCCTCTCCCTTTTTAATAAATACCCTTTAGCAGGCAGTAGTGTCAAGCTAAAATTTAGTAATTTTGTTTTCATTGACTTTTAATATTATTGGTTCCCTCTATTTAAGGCAACTGGCAGTGGTTTTCATTCATAATAGCAATGGAAAGTGTCATTTTGAAACAACTGTATTTGGGGAAAAAGAAATGAATCCATATTCATAAAATATTAAGTCAATAATATGATAGGTAATATATAAACATGAACAAAATTATGAAGATGCTGTTTTGAATGATGGAAGTTCAGGCAATGCTGTGATGCTGCCGAGGCTGGGGATTCAGCCAGAGAGAGTGGTAGGTTTGAGCGATGGGCAAAAGGAGGATGGAGAATCTAGACGGTGGTAGGGGGTGAGAGCATCGCTTTTGGACAATTCAGTGATCTTTTTCTTTGGGCAGTAAAATTTCCATTAACCAAATGAGTTTTTGTTCAGTTTGCTTTTCTGACTAACTGAAGGTTCACGCTGGATTGATGAAAATTATTTCTAAAGACAGGAGTCCCCTTTTCACCCTAATAAGACAACAGGGTGGGGGATGAAATTGACTATCATGAATGAATGAAGGTTTTACAGGGCTCAGGAAGGTCATTGGAAGCAGCAGTGGATCTTGTAGACTATGGTTGATTAGGAATGTAGGAAATCAGCGTGATTCTCTACAGAAGAGCTCTTGGACAATGCTACATTTTTCAATAAAGCCAGAATATTAGCTTGTTTTGTTATCTGAAGGAAATGATGCCCAGGGACAGTGGCTGGCACGTTGTGAGAGCTCAGCATATATCCATTGTATTTAACTGAATTAATGCTAGGTAGCTGGGATCTGATTAACTCACATTTTCTTAAATATACCCAGTGAAAAGTGAAGTATTTTGAAGATGAGGTTAGATCATTGTTTCATCGACTCAGTGTATCCTGCAGAGTGAATGCCTGTGTCTGTACACTGAGGGGGGGGGCCCAGGAATAAATTACACAGTTCTTAGGAGCTTGTGAGAATTCACTTGACAAGAGTGAATTGCGTGCTGAGCAGGTTTTAAAATCAAAATTCAGATGTTAATGTCTTGCATTCTTATTTCCCCCCATCCAATCAACCAAAGCAGAAAAGGCCAAAACCTTTCTACTTGGGTAGATATGGGTAGCCCAGTCTAAAAGCAGAAGGAAACTTAAGGCCATTTTGGGAGTGGCCCCTCCTGGCCATGTGGTCCTCCTGGCCACGTGTCAGTGTCTGTTCTGGCAACAAAATTGGGTTATGAAGTAGTTTTTATTCCCTTATCCAACATTATGTATTTTGGAAAAGCCACAGCTGTGATTCTACCCGAGGACCTCTCTGTCCCCTCTGGCACCTTTTTTTAGGTTATCCCATTGGTTCTGACTGTTCCAAGCTGGAGCTTTGTGCTTTCTTGAGGTTTATTTTAGAAGGCTGAATTTGGCACATTGTTGTGGAAAGAGCACCTGGACCATAAGGCCAGGTCTGAGGAATTTCTGAGCCCCATCTCTGCTGCTAATGAATTGTGCATCCTTGAGTGAATTCAACGAGCTACCTGTCTCCCCATCTGTAGAAAAACGTGATTGAATTAGAGGCTCCCTAATTTTTTTAGAATGTTTTAATGTTCTATGGTTCCATCATCCCCCGTTCTTTGTTGACACCTGTGGTGATGGGCATCAGATTCCTGGCCCCCTTCGAGTTAGAACATCAATTGTCATAACTTAAACAAGATCACGTTTTTTTTTACTTCTGCCTCCATACACATGGCATGTGACCAATCTCAAGGATGACTCACTGGCTGTTTCCCTGTTTGGATGTTTCTGCATGTTACTATTTTTATATAACTATTGTTAATAGCAAAAGTTTATGTTATTGCAATTTGATGGCTTTTCCCAGCGAGTAAAATGTATTCAGAACATTATTTAATAAAAAAAGACAGGTAAGGGTAATGGAGAATTGTTGTTTTGTAGAACTTATTTCTTCTGAGTACCTGGCATTTGATTTTGATACTTTGATCTGTTTTCTGCAGCAATCTGCATGTCAGAACTTGAAATACCATTACTCTCCAAGCTTTTGCTGATCCTAGGCTCAAATGGCCTGAAGGGAGATTAGTGGTCAGCTAGAGCAGCATCTTCTTTCTGTGGTCTTTCTGCCAAGAGGTGTCTGATCTCTTCTTGAATGGGTGCAGTGTAGGAGAACTCATCACCTCGTAAGGCAGCCCATCTGTAACCATGAGAGTGTTTTCCCTTTTGTTGAGATGAAATTTGCTTGATGAAATTTTCACCGTTGGTCCTAGTTTGTCTTGTGGATGCTTTACAAGTGGATCTCCTGCTTTGTCCTTATAGCAATAGTTGAATGAAATATTTGGAATCAGCTATCTTGTTTCATTGAGTCTTTGCTTCTTCAGGCTAAATGTTCCTTTAAGATCTCTCCGTATGACGTGGTATCGAGGCCTCTGGTCCCCTGATCACTCTGTGCTAAATATACACAAGTGTAAAGAGCAAGGACACTGTTCAATCAGATGTCAGTTCAGATCCCAGATATGCTCTGTGGTTAAGCCTCAGACTTATCATCCTTAAAATGGTGATATTTGAAAGTATCTGACTTCATCAGGGTCTATAGTAGGTGCTAAATAAAGTTTCATTACTTCCCATTCAGATATTTTTTCTTTGTCTATACTAAATTGTAATGCCTAGCAATGATGTGGGGCTCAAGATGTGCTCAGACCATTGGAGAGTAGAGCAAAATTTTTACATTTCAGCTCTGAACACTGCATTTCTACTAATACAGCCAAAGGTTATTTTACCTTTGGTTGGAGGTGGAGGGTGTGTGCATTTCTGTTCCTCGTCTCTCTTAGTCTGGCCCTTGCCAATGTGCTCTGGCAAACAAACTTTGTGTTGGCACCAGGTGGACTTCTTGTTGATAAACGGTAGCAACTTTAGAGCATGAAATCTTGCTCTTTATGAGTGTTTGGCATATTGCAGAATTAGAGTTTTGCCTTCTCTGGGTTTTCTTAGTTTTCTTCAACATCCTCCCTACCTGGTCCTCAAAACAAAACAGCAGGAATAAATGTCACCCTCAGACATGCCTCTTTCAAATTCAAAAGAAAGACAAACAAAATAGGTGTCCCCTAGTGCAGCAGAGAATAGACTCTCCAATCATGTTCATGAAAGAATAAAGACAATTTTGACAGTGTTCACAAGATCAAGAAGTGAATACATCATGCCTGATTCTAAGCTGCTGATCTGGATGAAAAAGCAATGTAGTAAAGCGAGAAAGGAATGGTAAAGCGTTGGAGTTGGGTGCATCCCAAAAGGCAAAAACAAAATAAAACAAACAGCAAAACTTTGTTTAGGAGGGTGAGGTAGGAAACATTTCAGGGCCTGTTCCAAAATTAGGGGGAAAAAAACAAACACACAAAAAAAACGACCACCAATATGATACATTAAACCACTTTGGGGAAGAGGAAATACTAGGGTCTTATTAGTTCCTTAAGGTAAAATATTGCTAAAAAGGCCCTCCTCTGCCCCCACAAACTGAATACAATGCCTTTCTCTCCAGTGGGCTGGTCTGAAAAGTATAATGTTTTCTGTAAGG
Source organism: Choloepus didactylus (assembly GCF_015220235.1). NCBI lineage: Eukaryota > Metazoa > Chordata > Mammalia > Pilosa > Megalonychidae > Choloepus > Choloepus didactylus. The sequence continues at coordinate 14,629,064 of NC_051317.1, forward strand.
GTTTCCAGATCCTTTGGGTCCTCCAGACTAAGAAACAGCACATTGTTATGCAAATTGATCCTGTTTCCAGCAGGCTTTCACTGTTCTGTGAAGACTTCTCTGCTGGGAAAAGAGCTTTTCAGCTGTCTCCTCCTGGGCTGATATCTTTATAGGGCGACCAGTGCAGACTGATTTGTGCATTATGTCCTGCATTGCTCAAAGTTCTAGCATCCTCTATTTCTGCCTCACTTTTAACACACACACTCTCACATACAACAAGCCCAGCGCCTTTTCTCTCTTACGGGCTTCAGAAGACGTCAGCTCTGGAAGGAGAAAAGGTTTAATGCTTCACTTCATGGTAAGCAGGAGGAAGAGTCCATGTCGTCATTTCTTTCCTGGTCCCTCGTGGTCAAGGGAACATAAAAACCTCCTTTGTTTGCTTTAGTTGGTTTTATGACACCATCTTTGCCAGAGTAGGTTACAAGTTAATGCTTTCAACATTAAATATGTTGAAACCATCTCAGATGTTGCTTCCTCCATCCCCACCCCCTTTGCCGACAAGGAGCTGCCACCCCCTTGGCCACTCTGCAGCCCTTTCAGCATCTTTACTGGAAGACTGGGAGACCCAACTCATCACTTAACTTTTAATACCTTAACTGGCTGCTCCTGTTGAGCTGCACACGAGGCTGTGTGATGTCCGACCCCAGACTGTACTTTGATACTATTTTCTTGAGTATCAGCCATTGCCCAATTTTCAAATAACAAAAGAGAAATGCCCGTTGCATCACTGTGAATTTCTCTATGACCTCTTGGGGTGTGTGAACGGTGTTAGTACTTAAACTAGATATTCACAGACCCTAGAAAAACAAATTGGGCAATGTGCTCCCTGACAGACCAAGTGCAGCTCAAAAGTGTTTCTAATAAACATGTAATTAAAAACATGTTTGTAGCTCTCATTATTTCAGTTTCCTTCAACATTTTGAACCATATTTTAAACAAAAAAGCAACATGTTCAGTTTTCTAATGTTGCTGGATTGCAGGAACTTAACTCTCAGCCACACGCAGAAAAAGTGAGTATGCAATGTCTGGGTTTATAAGACAAGAATCTTTGTTTAGGTATTTAAATCTTAGAGCTATTATTTATTTATATTAATTTAATGGTAGATGAGGAGTATGGCAAAAGATTTATAGGAGAGTATAAAATTTTTTGTTTGTTTGTTTCTTGGGAAATTTGAATTCTGATTTGAATCCTGGCCACTGTATTAGAACTAAATCCTTGTGATAAAGCTACATAAAAACTTCCAGAGATGGACGTGTAATCTATATTTTTTTTTTACTTAAAATTCAATTTTTTTTAAAAGAAGTTAAATTAAAAAAAATTCTTGTAGGGTTTATGTAGTCAAATGGTCGTATTATCTGCTGAATTTTGTAGACGAGTAGACAAATAAATGAAAATGGGCTCTAAGGTTCTAATGAGTGAAAGCCTGTCAAAAGGGAGACATAATAGGAACCCTGTAGGATCCATTTCAAACTTTAAAAATATACCATTTTTTTTTTTTCAAATTTGCTTGTTTCTATGTCTATTATAATAATTAGTTCTGAGGTTGAGATTTGAAAACAGGGAGAAAGGGGAAAAAAAGACCTAACCATATGTAAGTTTTGGTACAGGCCAAAAATTGGAGAGTTATTTTTTTCCTAAATCAAAGCAGGTGGAGAATGTTGTGTATGCCAAGAACCCAGCCCACAAAGCTGTGGCCATCTATATAGACTGATTTCCAAGGAAATCCCTGGCTTTCTCTGTCCCTGGAGTTTGTCATTGCTTATTGTGCTCACCCCAGGTGTGTGACATTCCAGAATCTTCCATCAGTGCCTTCTGACAAGGGCAAAGTAACAAAAAAGGGACACAAGTTAAAAAAACATCGTATTCCTTCTTGAACCTTGAATTAGATGAAAATATGGAGGTCGAATTACACCCAAATTGCACACTAATGGTTTTGTGAAATACGAAGTCATGGATTATAAGGAGATATAAATTATTAAGAACTGCTTAGAAGCAAGTAAGCACCTCCTTCCAACCCAACACCCAATGACCAACATAAAAATGTGAGCCTTTCACCTGACTGCTGGTTTCTTGGGCAGGCTCATCTACCTTCCGCCTTTCCACCCACATCACTGGAACTGGATGTCAGTTTGTCCTGAAACTGGACCAGAAACAATAGACCAGAAATTACAACAAATTTGAAACTGACATCAACCACATTTATAGGATTGTCGTGGTTCCCAGTGTTATTATGTATTTCATCTTTTGGAGAAGAAAGTGCAGGGGGTTATTACACAGTTCTTTGCCACAAATTGTGCATCATTCTTATTCCACATCCACGCCTCTGTGTGTGTGTGTGTGTGTGTGTGTGTGTGTTGGAGTGCTTTTCTAGTCTGTGTAGGTATGTCTGTGTGTGCTTAGATGTATGTAATATGTGGCTATATATGTATGTATTACCAGAGTCCCCAGGGTGTAGTTTATAGTTTGGAAAGAAATCATCTTCCATCATTCGTCACTGCCTAGCTGTTGTAGACTGGACCAGAACATCATTTGTTAACAGCGACAAAGCCACACTCATAAACGCCGACATGTTACATTAATTTATAGGCACTGAGTGACTTATTCAAAGTGACGTGTGAAATATAACAGTGCCCGGTATGGATGATTAGGTTTCGGGCTTTGAATTGTTGACAAGGCAGGGGTAATGAATTGCAGGACACCAGCTAGTGCATTTCTCCCTCATTAGTCAGTATTAGCTGCATTAATAGTAATAATTGGATATATTCATCATTTGAAATGTTTTAATAAATGTTTGGACAGTACCTGATCAGGGTTGTCAAATATTAGGCTTGAAGGGTTGTGACAAGAGAAAAATGATGATGTTCCTTAGGTGAGAGATTTATGCAACTTTGGGGATGGCAGCCTTGACTTTCTATTCCCCAGGGAACTCTGAGTTCAGATGAGATAGGGATACAAACCACAGAAAGGGGGAAGGCCGACTTTCCCCTGCCTCATAGGATGTTTCTGCAAGAAGGCTTCAGGAGGACAAGAGGACCTTCTTGGCAGGACTCAGGTCTATGACTGGTTTGCTTAGAGTGGTTTCGTGGGAAGAGATTAAGAGTCTCAACTTCGTCCCCAGGTAGCTGCGTGGCCTTGGGCAAGCCCCTCCAAGTTTCTGAGCCTTCATTTCCATGCCTATGATATGCCTCATTTGGGGTCCCTTTGAGATCTAACGTTGGGGGTGCTTGATCATTGAGTGTGATCCTATAAGTGAAAGTAGATCTAGCTCCCTCCTTCCTTCCCTCTGAACAGTATTTATTGAGGACTAATGTGTTCAGAGAACTCTGTTAGCTTTGATGAGGACTGTAAAGATGGATAAGACTCTTTTCTGGCCACATGGCATTATGTGAGTGACATGGACGTGGTACAGTAACTGGAGGCTAGAAGTATTTCAGTTTCATGGTTTTGCTCTTTATTGATATTTCTCTGTTACTGTGATCAATTTAGGGCTATTTTATTATATGACAAAGACGCGGGGGGAAAGAGGTTCAGTATACATGTATACAGTTGCCCCATCCAACCCATTCCCCCACCCGACTACTGCAAGAAAATAAAATAAAAGAAAAAGAAATGTATTTTCAATTTGCATTTGAGCAAATAAAAATTTTAGATCAAAATGGGGAATGACTCAGATTACAATAATAATAATAACAATGCTAATAATAAAACCAGTGTAGTAATAACTACACTTTATTGAGCATTTACTAAATGCCATGTACTGTCCTTGGGACTTTACGTGCACCCTCTTATTTAATTCTCACAATAATCCCCCCAGGTAGGTATTATAATTTCCATTTTACGGATGAGGGGACAGAAGCTGAGTGAGGTTAAGTGACACACAGCTGACGCATGGTAGAGGAAAAGGTTGGAACCGGGTTTGACCAACTTTGTGTCTTACCCGACCTGCTCTACTGCCCCTGACATTTTGGAGACCTACTCAGTTCTGATAATTCAGGAGGGCTGTTTAATTAGAGCGTGATTGGAAAGGGTGGAAAGGATGGTGAAGAGTCTGGATATGATGTCCTGAGGCTGTGGGAGGATAAGGTGAGCTTTTCCTGGAAAAGAGGCTTGGAAAGATATGGTCACCACTTTTAAATTATTTAAGAGTTAATCTTAGAGAAGAAGGACACATGTTGCTTCCTGGACCCAAACTCAAAACTGGGATTTCTGGAAGTAAACTACAGGAGGGCAGAACTCGGTTCTCAGGAAGAGAAAGTGTCCTATCAGAGCTGTCGAAGTTGAGTGGAAAGGGCTGTCTCCCCAAGACTCAGGACTTTCTGTCTTAGCTTGAATCCTCCTGCCTTCCTCTGGGATTTCTCACATCACTTTCCTCCTTGTCTACTAGGCTCCAGCTGCACTGCCCTTTGCACTAGCTGGAATCCTCTTCCCCTAGATTTTGGCTTGGCTGGCTCCTTCAAGTCTTACCGAAATAGCCTCTTCTGGAGATGTTTTCCCCTACCACCTTATTTAAGGTTTCCCTCTTTCTACCAGCAATCACTTTGCATCCTGCCATCTTTTCTCCTCCAATAGTTCAATCAGTAACTGACATTATCTTGTTTACTTGTGAGTTCTTTATTTGCTTATTGTCTTTCTTCTCCACTAGAAGTTAAACTCTATTGAGGCACGATCTTTCCCATCTTCTGCATTGTATGTCCACCTTCCAGGGCAGGCATAGAGCTTCCAGAGTAACCATTTGTCAGGGACATTGGGGAAGAGATCCCTTCTTTGGATGGGAAGCTGGACTAGAAAATGCCTATTTTTCTTGATCATTCTTACCAGCCATATCTCAGTATTACATCCATTCCCCTTGCTTGTTTGCCTTGTCATAAAGACAGGAGAGTTAGATTTTGAAAGACTTCAATGCCAGCCATTGATTGGTTTGGAAAACATCAGTCTCCTCACATCTAAGAAAACCACTGAGTTAATAGGTTTGATTTGCTTCCTCAGTAACTTGGTGGACATTCTCTACATCTGCTGCCATTCAGCCTGGGGTTCAGATGGATTAGCATGAGACTTTGGCATTGTTTACATAAACTATGTTTAGAATGCAGCAAAAGAAAAGTTCGAATTGCTCTAATGAGGCTTTACCCAGCTTGTGTTTATTATTACAGATGATATTCCCCATTATGTGAAAAAAAATTGAGATTATTGGCACCGAGTATGAAACTGTGGATGTTTTGCATTACTACAATTTGGCTTTGCAAACATTCCAGCATATGATTCTTTACGTTAAGCCATGATGCTGTATGCACACAGTTCACAGCTAGAGGTCTCAATGCCCTTGGTTTCTTTATTTTGGATCCTCAATTATTTCTCAATTATTGGTAGAACTTTCTCATTTGTTCATTTAAAATCCAGCAGGTGTTTATAAATAGCATCCCAGGTTCCGAGGATACAGAGATGAAAAGCCATGGTTCTTATTTTTAAGTACGTCACTCTCTAGCTGGGGAGATGTGTAAGTAAGTAGACAAGTCACAGAGGAACATGATGAATGTGGTTCCAGAGGTGTCATGGGACCTTAGACATGGGACAGTCCATATCTGTCTGGACAAAATTGGGAAGGCTTCTCAGAAGAAGAGGTGATATTTGTGATAGATCTTGAAATATGGAGGATTCTTCCAGACCAGGAATGGGCAGGGGTGGGAGTGCATGTCTGGGGAAGAAACTGACTTGAAGTGTCCTGAGAGAGCTCAGAGGGTTTAAGAATCATCAAATACTTTAGCATAAAAAGCATAAAGGACAAGGAGAGGGGAGAGTCGAGAGATATAGCTGACTGGGTTGTTGGGACCAGATCATAAATGGTGGCCTTTTTGCCAAGAGACCACCAGAAGAGATTGTGTACAAATGTGAGGCAGCAGTATTTGAGGCTGATGTCTCAAGAAGATATCTTCAGAATTTGATTGTTTTGAGAATGTTAGTCCAACAAAAGACTGTTCTTCCTGATAGGGTATTTTTGTGGAAGGCTTTCCAGGTATACTTTTAAGAAAATTAAGATAGTAACGTCTCAGGGTTGCTTGCTTTGAATTTTCCCTAAAGCAAAATCTTACAACATGGTGCCAGTTTACAAAGGATGCAACTTCTCATGGAGGATATGACCCATTCAGCCTTTAAGCAGAGATCTCTCAAAACGGGCTTTCTCTCATGTCCCTATTCTTGGACATGGCATTGCCGTGATAGCAGGATCCTGGTGGAAACCTTAACTGGGTCTTTGCTTTGCTGCAGTTGAGTCCTTTTCTTAGCCTTGTAGTGTGTAGGTGAGACAGCATTGGTGGTACACAGTGGCTTGCTTCCCTTAGGCTGCCTCCATTTGTGGTTGGTTATAACTCAAGGTGATGACTATCAATACATTCTATGACTGCTGGTGAAGACAAGTTAGACCTATGAATATGCAATACACACTGCTTGCTTGACTGTGGGTTTTTTTTAAAAAATACATATGTATGTCCTGAGCTCTGAGTTATCAAAATCCAAATCCAAACCATTGAGCATATCAAGGGCTTCCTTTTGGAGTTTCCCCAGTCTGCTTTGACCACATCCCAAATTACCTTGATCAGAGTCAACATTTTCAGAGAAAACTATTTTATCCTTACTGTGAAACAGTATATGGCATGTTGACCCCGTATTTCTTGTCCTAGGTAATTATTCTAAGGAAATACTCAAATATGCAAATATACAAAGATGTTCATCACAGTATTATTTATAATAGCAAAAAAACTTGAAGATGATCTTAATAAGAGATTGGTTGAATATACCACTTTATATGATGAAATATTGTGACGTTAAAAAATGTTACTGTTTGAGAGTTATTTTAGTGACATTGAAAAGGCTATAAAATTTGTATATGCATGGAGGAAAATGGGATACAGGTGGTTTTTATTTATTACTTAAAATTTTTTACAATAATATAATCTCCTTTATAATAAAAAAGCTAAACACTATTTAAAATTATGCCATATGGGATTTCTATATTTAGGAAGATGTCACATAACCAGAGGAAAGAGTTGATGCATGATGGCAAAAAAATGGGAATTGCTAAGGTCAGACTAAACTGGTCTGTCACTAAGATCTTACTAAACACCAGAGCATTTATTTAAGGCAGCATTTGACTAAGCTAATTCCGGACATTTCTCTCAACTCCTGTGCAGTCGGTTTTAAGTTGCAGGGAAGATTTCTGGCTCAAACTGATGAAGGAGTGTACGTAAACATGGGGTTTATTTTGTCAGAGATGTTCTTGAGAGACTCTGTTCTTTACTGATCGATTTTGTTCTTTGTGGCTATTTATTTACTCTTGAGAATACCTCTGCAGACCCTCACTTGAGTGAAAACGAGATCTGTTCTCACGGCAGGGCTCAGTCCCTGATCAGCAAGGCTCTACGATTAGAGTATAAATTCGGTAACTGTTACTCTTAACATTCTAGAAGGTTGGCCTCATTTCTACAAATGAATGATGTTGCTTCAAATATTTTCAGAAATTCCCATCCGCGTTTCATATTCTGTGCTTACCGTGCAGTGGAAGGCATGAATACCGTTTCTCCCCGCCCTCCAGTTTCTTTCTTTCTTTTTCTTTTTGTGCCTGCCTTTGAGTGAGGCTCATGATGACAGCCGTTCTTACCCATCACCTTGAACCCCCCGGGGAACAGAAGGGGCAAGTGACTAGAAAAGGTCTGAATAGATTGTACTCATCCCTTTAGTGAGTACATGAGAAGAGAGGAGATTTACAGTTAAGGTCCTAAATCAGATCTGGCTGTTAGAGTTTTTGTTGAGGATTTCGGGAGGCTAAAGCTAAAACTGAGTGGCATCTTGGAGGTTAATCCACCCGGCTCTGGAATGCATGTCCTGCTCTCTCTGATACTGACGTGTGGGAGCAGCTGGGGGTGAGAGGCCCCGAGTTCGCCTCTGTGCAGGGCATTGGAGGTGGATGTAATGATGGTAATGTCAGGGTTCTGAGGCAAAAGGCGTTTCTGCCCTAAGTCATACATGTGGGGGCGGCATGGGATGCTCCATGGGCACAGTTAATGGGGAGCAGGAACAGGCTACTCTGAGCCATTAGAAATGTCATTCGTGTACCTTGCAAAGCATTAAGCAACAACCCTTCTGAAGTTCAAGCTGACCACATGAGCTGAGAAAAGCATACCAGTGGAGGAGTCCAGAACCCAGAGGGTCTCCTTGAGTGAGAAGGGCTCAGTTGCACCAGAAAGCCATGTGAAGATGGCATCCAAGTCCATTGCCAGGGGAAGCCATGAGAGGTGGCTCCTTTCCCCATGATGGTTGCTTGTCTCCAGACTCTGAATGGGACCACTTTGCACACTCCAGACCCCCATTCCTGTGTCTGAGAAGTAGAGGGAGTCAGCAGGTGGGGGGGAAAGCAGTCTTCACAAACAACTTGAACATCTTCTGGATTGTTTTAATCTAGGTATAAACTGTAATGAAGAAGAGCATGGATTTTTGGCCTGACAGATTTGGGCTTGAATCCAAGCTCTCTCACTTACTAGATTTGCAAACTCAGACAAGTTACGAATTCTCTGCGCGTCAGTTTCCTGACCAACGGACTACAAGTAGAGTCTGCCTTAGTCATGGCCACCTTAGGGTTACTGTGAGGATTCAATGAGCTCATGTCAATAAAGTGTTCAGTAAATTACCCTGCATTTAGTAAGCATGCAAATAATGGTCATTCTAATTACAAGAGCAAGAACTGAAACAGTAATCATGATGATATTTTATTAGTATCAGTAGAAGTAGAAGTAAACAACAAGTGTCAATATTGTCAATATAGATCTCGAAGGAAAATATTTGATTAATGTCCATTTATTCATCGTAGAATGGATGTTTGTGATGTACAAGATTCCACTAAGTACTGTGGAGGAAACAGAAGTGTATAAAATATGGTCTCTCCACTTAGACACTTTCACTCTAGTGGGGCAGTTAAGAAATATAAATGCAAATTAGCAATTGCAAGGTACTAAAGGACCTGGGTGGTTTAAACAAGGACTGTAGGAATTTAGACAGTGCCATTTTGGCCAATGTGATCAAGGTAGCCTTGGAATTGACCTTGAAGAATGGACTCAATTTCCTTTCAGTAGACAGATAACATTCCAGGTAGAGGGAAGAGGTTGTGCAGAGGTTTGGAGGTGGGAAATGGCAAAATTCCAAGGAATGCTGAAGTGTTTGACCAAAGGTTTTTGAAGGACAACTTTGGAGGAAAAAGTGAATTAGTCGATGAATTAGTCAATTTTAGTTAGGAATGGCCCCACGTGTGTTCAGTGAGGCTGGGCAAAAGCCTCAACCCCCATAATCTCTTCTAGGTGTTCACAGTCCAGTAAGGTAATCAGACTCATGCATTGATAACCTAAATATAAAATGACCTATATAAATATAATAACCTAAATATAAAATATGGTAAATCTCGTAAGAAAGGTATTCACAAACCTTGAACACCTTAGGTATATGGAGGAGAGGCATTCACACCAATGAGAAAATCTGGGAGGTTTGTTGGGAGAGGAAGAATCTTAATCATAACTTGAACGATGGAGGGACTTCAAAGCCATCTCATGCAAAAGGAAGATTGAGCTGAAATTTGGAGGTTGGAGAATTCTCTTATTTCCCAGTGAACATGGGCCATATTATGATTGAGGGCCCACAGGATAATTCTAATTTGGGATAAAGACCAATATAGTTCCTTGGATGTCACCTGGATAAAATGGAGGACAGACGAGAGGGACGTCTCATTTGCTGTTTGCATTCCAGCTGAGATGTGTCTCTCGTAGGGAAGATGGAGGGAGGCTGATGCTTCCCTTGAGAGCTATGATGGCCGCAGATGTCTCCTGGACAGGAGGAGACCTTTATCCTGTCCTCCTGAAGCTCCCTGCACTGAGGCACCAGGACTGCTGCCAGATTCATCCATTGTCTCACTGTCACTAACTTAGTCCCATCCCGGACTTCATCAGGAAGAATTTACCTTTCATGAGAAGTGAACCAACTACTTCATCACTTGAACGTTCTGTTCAAACCAGATACTCTCACCTCTCCTCCAAGCCCCCATCTTCCCAACACGGCTCTGAGCCTTGTCAATTTGAAATAGAGAAGCACAGTTTTTAACCTGTGCTTCAGGAAAACAGTAGCAGACATTCAGTCTCTTCTAAATGTTTGTCACATAATCCCTGGTTTCTTTATACTTTGCTGCCTAAAAAAGAAACATCAGGAGAGACAGAGAGCAAGAGAGAGAGAAAGAGAGAGAGAGAGAGAGCAAGCACAGTGCTTTCTAATGGAGACTTTATTTTGATGTGTGTGTGTGTCCTCCCATCTTCCTGGGCAAACAGGGTTGAAGAAGCGTTACCTGAGAAGGCAACATGTGTCAGGCGGGTCTGCTCTTCTCTTTAAAGAACTGCAGTGTCTGAATTTCTTAGGCACTTGAACTAATGCTGGTTTACCATTAGATAGCACCCGAAGTAGTGCCAGTGTCACATTACAATTAACTAATTCTGGTGGCTGTCACCACTGACTTTGAACAGAGGATCTCCAGCAGAAGTATGACACTGTTACGGCTGCTAATTCAAAGGCATTGTGTGAGTTATGACAAACCCTGGCATGCCTTTTATGCTTATTCAAATGAATAAATTCTAGCAACTTACGTGGAGTGGAGGAGAAGAAAGTTTTAACACATTTCTGCAGATGAGTCCAGGAAGGGTCAACCTGGGAAAAAAAACAGAGGTAGAGAGATTGAATATTAGTGCTTTTACAGAGTAAATGAGGATAAATTCTGTTAATTATGTGACTTTCTCCAGTACTAATGTGATAATAAAGTACTCTAATTCTGGAGAGGCTTGTCACAGTCCCAGCTAAAACAGTGACCCTTCCACGAGGTGAGACCAAAAAGCAACTTATAAAGCTTTCTAGCAAAAAGCCAGAAATCAGAGTTAAATGGATTTTTTTCCCCACTCTGTGTTTTGTATAGAAAACCACTACTCAACACTATCATGAGACAGTTGGTGAATGGATTGTCTTATTTGAGGCATGAAAGCACTTATGCTTGCTTTATCCTTCATTCCTGAGGAAAGAAATGTGAGCAATTCAAAGAGTATAAATAGCCCAGTGCAATATTCTAGTACAATGATTAACAGCACCAAAAGAGAGTACTTGAAATGTTGGTGAAATTTCAGTCTTTAGAACTTTAATCTTATAATAAAAATTTACATGGTAGTGAATGAGCAGGAACGTTTTTTTAGGGGCAACAGAGAAATGAAATTTGCATTTTGCAACACTATAAATAAGGTGGAAGCATAGAGGAGGGATTTTAGGGATATTTGTTTGGGAGACCCAGGGCAGTGCCCCAGGGGATGTGATATTTGAACTTGATTTTGACTGATGATTAGTTGTTCGGGTGGGAGGGATGGGAAAGGGGAAGGGGAAGTACACGGAGAGGCAAGCCTAGCATGCAATGTGCAAAGGTGCAGAGCTGGCAAGGCAGGGAGAGTGTTGGAGGGGAAGGAGACGGGGTCCAGCGTGGTCACAGCATAGGCCTCGAGGGAGGGAGTGGGAGAGAGGTGGGGGCAGGGGTAGGTTTGGTCCAGATCATAAAGGAGAGGGGTGATCAGTTTGGGAGAAGGAGGAGGCTTATTTTGTTTTTTTCAAATAGGTAAGCATGTTTGCCGATTTTATCACATAGTGTCTAAGGATCGAGAGATACGTGGTAGCTCTGGTGCATGTAGATTGCTGCACAAATACCTCCCTGCACTTGGCCACTCCCCTCATCACCCCAGCATAGAGAACAGAGAGAGCCCTGTTCTAGTCCTTGCAAGCACAGGCTGTCTAGTGACACCCTGCATTCATATCTTGGCTAGATCTGTTGCGACTGTTTGTTGGTAGGCAAGATACTTAACTTCTCTGTGATTCAGTTGTTTTCTTACCTGGAGAATTGAAAGAGTGTAGGATTTGCTGTGAGGATGGAAGTAAATTATGCATTGTGCACAGTACCTGGCACACAGTAACCACTCAAAAGACAGCAGCTATGCTTTTCCCCATTATTTTTTTTCCCTAGCCTAAGACTTTGGTAAAGTATTTGGAGCAGCCTTTTCCTTAACAATTAATCAATCATCCAGCCGTCATCAGAAGGAGATTGATATTTTGAGTCATCTTGGCTCAGTTTGCGTGCATGCAAACTTAGCCCCATAGTCCAAGAAAAAATACATGAATTCCCATATTTTCCCAGGCTGCTCCCTTTGAGAACAATTTATCATCATAATCATCTTTGTTAGGGGACAGCTTCCTTTATTAAAAATCAGACTCAAAATATTCCATGGGTTCAGGGAAACGGTTCTGGAAAGAGACTATTTAGTTGGGAGGAAATACAAAGTGGGCTCAACACAGACCCAGTGCTCTCTTTCCACAGCTCTTTGCTTAAGTTGGAGTGGGAGAGTATGTCACATTTCCGTCAGAGGTCACTCCCTTGCATATCATAGCAATCGGGGAGAACCCTAGAGGGAGAGATGAAAACTTAGAGAAGAATTAGGGACTCAATTGCAGCCTTTCATACCCACCTGGAATTTATTCTCTGTTCAACTTTGAGGATTCTGTGCTTTTGTTTAATAAGGAAAACTATTCAATTATAGGCATTTTATTTCTGTCTCCCATGTTGATTGTCCCAGCATGCTTATGAATCTACCCTTGAGTTGATGGGGACGTGCAAGAACGAGATGTGTGTGTTTGGGCGGGGTGGGGTGGGGGTAGTCCCGCCGTGGTCTCGTTTTAGCAGGTAGGCCCTTAAATATCATTGGGGCAGGATAACTTTTCATCTGTTACTCCACAAGGGGATCTGGCCAGAAGACGGGGGAGAAAGTCCTGTCTCTTAGTTGCTATTAAAAATTAGAAAGCTGGGAATCCTTCAAGCATTCATTTGTTCCCTTGCTCATTCATTCAGCAAATATTTGACTTCCGGTTTTGTCAAACACTACGATAGGCTCTGGGTTAACAAGATAGATACATTTATTGTTCCAAACTGGAAAAAGTGCTATGACAGAAATGCTTGGGAACAATGGTGAGGACTTACATGGCTCACTGAAGCAGGACACAGGGAAGTCTCTCTGGGGAGGTGAGGTTTAAGGATCATCTGAAGAATGAGAAAGTATCAGGGCTGACAAACCTGTGTGGGAGCCCAGAGCTGGGAAGAGCTTGGCATGTTTCCGGAAGTGAAAGGAAGCCCATGTGGCTGGAGTGCCTAGGAATTGGAATCAGAGGCTGTCACTGAGCACCTGGATGACGTTGACTGTAACATTTGAGCCTCAGTGGCCTCATCCGTAAAATGGGAGTGATTTGACCCAATTCCTGCCACATCCTTCAAGAGATCTTGTGAAGGTTGAATGAAGAAAAGGTAAAAAAAAAAAAAAAAAAAAAAAAGATTTTTTTTAAAGCATAGTATACTTCTAAAAATTAAACCTGTTATGCTTTTTCAAATTATTGATTTAGACAAGAATTCTTGCTAATAGAACTTAGTACAAGTTTGGAAACCTTTTTTGCATCCAAGGAGGTTTATCCCAGCAAGCACCAGAAGTCTGCTGACACCTTTCAATTAAGGGAGCTATAAGCTGACTTAAATCCTGTAACTTCCTCCCTGCTTTCTGAAGTCTGTGGCCTCAAAAATCAGCATTTTTTGGTGTGTGAAACCTTGGGCTCTTTTATCAACCTCTTGGGCCTCAGTATATTTACCTGTAGAATGGGGATATTAATAGGACCTGATTAATGGGGTTATGGTAAGATTCGTGTTACTGCCCAGAGCCTGGCATATGGCGAGTGAAATGGGCACTTTCTATGCGAAATAGGTGTAATTCCTGTGCCAGCACGATGTGGGCTGATTCATGTTTCCTCCCATTAATTGTTAGAAGGGATAAAACTTACTTGTTTTGGTTTGACAGTATCTTCTTCCATAGAGACAGTTCAAAGTTGCTGACTTTTGAGGCCACAGACTCTTCAGGAAGCAGGGAGGAAGGTACCAAGTCAGATGTTTTGTTTCCTGCATGGTTAATTGGTTGTAAAATGGTTGCTAAAACTTACTGCTGATGATTGAATTAAGTGCCCTGGGAAATCCAGCTGTGAACAGGTGGGTACAGGGGAAAAAGGGAAGGTTTTCCTTGTGTCTGTATTCGCTGTCTGTGGACAACCTCATGCTGCTAAATATGCACCCACCTTCAGTTTTGCTCCTGGGTGCAGGTAGCTTTTTCTAACGTGTCCCTTCACCCATCAGCTGCCAAAGGTCTGGAAGAAAATCAAGCTTGACTACACTTGGATTTCAGGTGACAAGGATTCTTAAGAAGTAACAAAACAAAGGAAAACAAGCTTTTGCTTCAAAAGCAAGAACTACTTTGGTTTTTTTAATGAAAGAAGCCCTAGTTGAAGGGAGCTACAAGGGCCCTTCTTTTATTATTATTATTATTTTTTTAAATTTAAGAATGGACACAAAGAGGCCCTGGCACTAGTGTCACAGACAAATGAGTTGCTGTTACTTTGACTGTTATGGTTTATACAGTTTAGATCAGAAACTGCTAACTGTGGACCACCCTCCCCGAACGCCCCGGCTCACACCAAATTTGTTTTGTCTGATCCTTACATTGTTTTGAAGACTGGCAAATTTAACACTTAAAGATATGTGTTTCTGGCTTTTCTTGCAATGGGAAGTTCTGGCAACACTGTACTATAACCCCCCAGGAATCAGTGGGCTGGAGAAGGGTCGAGGCTGTTCCTGTAGAGAGAATGTTCACTCTTTAGTTCACTAGTCATCAGGACTGTTTCACTCACTGATGTTACCTCCTGGGCTCAATTTATAGGCTTCTGTTTTTTCAAAGTAAACAGCAAATCTGTATGAGGAAAAAATTATATGTATATAATGAAACTGATAATGACTTGAATGGAGGCCACAGGGTGTTGAAGTCATGCAGGCTGGAAGTTATCAGGCTCAGTAGAAAATTCCTTTTCATCTCTCTCTCTCTCTCACACGTGCGTGCACACACACACACACACACCCCTTTTGTGGGACCCTCCTTTTTCCCTCCATCTACTTGGTGGAATCATTCTATAGACATCTCCATCGCCACTTAGCCCCACTGCCCTTGGAGGGCTTTGCATGATGTGAGGTCCCCCTGTAACTCTCCTTCTCACTTATCAGTATTTACCTGTCCATGATCCATTCCCTGAGGATTCTGCTATTAGGTGTGTTGCCAATGGATTATATTCCATTATGGAGTCATCTCTAACATATCAAAGTTCCCAGCAACCCTAGCCTCACATCTTTCCAGGTTCAACTGTAGAGGAACAGAACCCATCTCATTTGTAAGTCTGTCAAATAAAAGTCCTGCAACAAGCTCTTACTTTACCTGGTTGTTTTGACTTGGACACATATCCGTCTCTAGAACAGTCATATAGTTGGGGGGACGTGATGCTTTGACATCCAAGCCTGGATCACAAGTGCTGTTGTGGTTCAAGGGTAGAAAGAGTTGATGCTACTGAAATACAAGGACTCTGAGTGAGGAAAATGGGGGTCTGATAACAAAATAAGGGAGAATGGATTCTGGGCAGCCAACTCACAGACTCCTTCAGCAATCTTTTGAAAACTCTGGATCCCTTCCACAAAGTATGTGTACAAAAATTTGCCCACAATGTTGGGATGCTAAAGGACCCCATGTAGACCATTCATGGGCTCCAGATTAGGAATACCCAGGCTAGATAATTTCTCAATTCTCATCCCTCTCTAGCATTCTTTGTTTTATTAAAATGATTGACCAAAATGCAGTGGGATTTTTGCAGTAAATTAAAAGTTCTTTGGAGTTTTGTTCCCAATATTTCTAGTTTAAATTGAAGAGGCTTAAAAGTGACATGTTGGGGGAAGGTGGGTGAGTGTGACCAGTAAACTACAAAGCAGCCTCAGAATGTCTGAATTGTGTCATTGTTCTGTCTACAATATTGTGTTCGTCTCTTTTCCATCAGCATCTTTATAGTATCATGAGAAATAGTGTTTAATAAAGTGTCAGACTCTATTTTGCATTATGATTCTAAAATGATAAATTCCTTCTTATATTACAATGGACTAGAACACACAGACTTATTGGATCATCCATAATATAAACTGGAATAATTTGGAGTTCATAGGATTATTGTCAGTGCTCTGTGGGCATGATGCTCAGTGGTCATCTTTATTTAGAGACTGGTCCTGAGCTTTAAATCCAAATTAAGCAGTTACTTGTTTTTATCAGAACTTAGCTTGTGTGATGTGTTGGGGTGAACTGATTTTTTTTTCCAATGGAAGTCATTGCTCAAATTAAATTCATTATCCCTAATGGTATGTGAGCTGGGATGATGGGAGACAGAACATGGAGATTCTGAGATTGGGACCAGAGAGGATATAGTGAGGAAAGTGAACAGACAAATGGGGTGAGAGTTTTAAAAGGGTGATGATGGTTTAAAAGAGTTTCAAAATAATTTTCATCATTTGCAAGACTCTGCCTTTCTTTCAGCGAACAACTTCTTTAGCTGATGCCTTTTTCCTTGTGTGTCTGTGTGTGTGTGTGTGTGTGTGTGTGTGTGTGTGTGTCTGTGTGTGTGTAGAAAGTGAACTTGTTTCTTTTCTTTGAAGCAAAAATTTGTCAAATATAAACTTTCTCTGGCAACCAGGAATCCATTTCTTTTTCAGTGGCTTGAGGCTGGGCAAGAAGGGATGAGGAAAGGAATTTCATTTTCCTTTTTTACTCAGAGGTAGTTTGACATGTTTTTTAAAAATACAATTTTATTAAGATATATTCACACACCATACAGTCAGTACAAGGGATACAATCAAGTTTTTGTGCTAACTTTCAATGATGGCCATCTCTTCTCTGCAGTTCACTATTTCTGATATGTAACTCCATCATTTCAGTTATCACATATTATTGACACTGTTGATTTTTAAATTGATTAGATATCCATTCTCAAGCTTCAGCATGCATCAGAATTATTTGAGTAGATTGTTAAAAATAGATTCCTTTCCCACTTTCCCACCTCTACACCTGTCAGAGCAGAATTCCCAGGGAATTCTGATGCAGGTGGCCTATGAAGTATATTTTGGTGAGCTTCCATAAGTGCAGGAGCTGGGTTGTCTGCATGCATTGTGCTTGGTACATAATAGGTGTTTAGTAA
Organism: Choloepus didactylus; assembly: GCF_015220235.1. NCBI lineage: Eukaryota > Metazoa > Chordata > Mammalia > Pilosa > Megalonychidae > Choloepus > Choloepus didactylus. Next base: position 14,646,297 of record NC_051317.1, read on the forward strand.
ATACTTACTAAATGAAGGATCAACTGAATGAATAAATGGATGACCTAAAAAAATATACTGAATGAAGAAACAGCAAACCATTAAGTACACCATTAAGGGTTTTAAGCACTGGGTTTCAGCAAAGTCATCAGAATGGTCTTTAGAATTTTAGAATGGGGAGATCCATGCAGACTATGAGTTACATGGCCTTTTGTCCTTTTAGGTTATGCTGAAATGTTTTAAGAACAATGGCAGGTTTAATTTAGAGATAAACTTAAATTTTAACGAGAAATTTTTAAGTAGGAAATTAAGGACATGAATGGCATGGAATCTGCCCAGTTGATGCTGTTATGAATTATTCATATATGAAACTAATAAATGATCTACGTTTTATAGAGTGTGAGATAGATAGCTTTTAACTGCTCTGATTTGAATTAACTGGCAAATCTTAGCACACAGGGACTCTGAGAAAGACACTCATCATTTTTAGTTTCTAATTTATCCATCTGAAAATAGGGGTAACATTCCCTAGGTTTTATGGTGAATGATAGTCAACTCAATTTTTACAATAATAAAGCTGTTTGTTTTTTCATTGGAAGTAATACCTATTTATAGAAAATTAAGAATATATAAAAAAATAGAAATGGAAAACAATCTTTGTGTCATAAGTAAAAGTTAACTGCTTTTATATTTACAGTCAATATAAATCAGGTATTTATTTAGCGCTTTCCTATACAGCTGTACTGGGTGCCATGGGGTATATAAAGACACTCTTCAGGAGTCCATAATGTCATGGAGAGGACAAATGATTAGGCAAGTGATTGCCATACAAGACATGAAGCCCAAGTGTGACAAGTGCTGTAACAAAGTGGAGGAGGAAGTGATGAATTTTAGCTGGCAGTATTCAGAAAGGTTTCCTGGGTGCAGTGCATTTAAGCTGCACCTGGAAGGTTAAGTAGGATTTTGGGGAGCTAAGATTGTGTGGGAGTGGGCAAGGCATTTCAGACACAGAGAATGCATCCCAGGAAAAGGCAGGAAGGAGACTTCCGGTTCAGGGCACAGGATGTAGATCGTTGTGACTGAAGCAAATGATGCTGGAAGGTGAAGGGGAGGGGACCAATTTGACTGGTAGAATATTGACACTATTGGAGATTTTGAAAGGTTTTCTGATCCAGCCCTTTACCAGCACATCCAGAACAGATTCATACTTTATGGCTATTCTGCCTTTTTTTGGCAGTTACTCAAAAACTCTCATCCTAAGGTTCAAAAAAGTTTTCCAGGAAGTTTGAACCTAAATGCTTGCTTTTCTCTTCTTTTAATTTATTTCTGAGAAAAACCTGAACCAAAGTCATTGGTGGTCTTGGTATAAGGGATATCCTATAAAGACTTTTTGGAAATATTTGTTGATTGAGTAAATGAATGAATGAATGACAATTAACATTTATACTTTATCAAGTCTTGTAAAGAATACTGAGTTGAGAGTCCAGGAAAACCCACATGTTGCAGTGAACGTGGACTTACACTTCTTGATTTCTCTCTCTGGCATCTATCATGTCCACAGAAGAAATTAATATGGAAACACTGAGTCCTTAGGATGAAAAGTGAAATTCTAACATCAGATTCTAAATGAGACTGATTTAAAAATTAAAGCTCGTGGATGTTGGAAAAGGGAAATAAAAAGCCTTTCCTTTTCAACCTGTGACTTTCTGTCTCAATGAAAGGCATTCAAAGATAGTGACTTGTGGAACCTGTAACTACAGATAATATAACTAATTCCTTAAGATGATATTCATTGACTCCTCCTGACAGACCACATTACGTTGGTTTTTCTTTTGCCATCATTTTCCACATTTGGTTTGGCTCTGTTTTCAAACCCACCCACTGGTCTTTCATTATGGTTAAAATGCATTTGAGGGATTATAAATAGGGCAAGAGTGGCCATGGGCAAAATAAAAATGTGTTAAAATTTGTAATTGGGAATATTCTAGTAACAATGCCAGAAATCTGTATGGCGGTTTTGGCTCTATTTTTGAAGGTATCTGGTTATGATGATGAAATAAGGTAGCCAGATTTAGTCAATGACCAGGGCTCCCACGATGTACTATGTATGACATACGAAGGTATATTGTTTATTGGATGTGTGCTTTAGAGCTGAACTGCCTGCATTCAAATCCCAGCTCTACCATTTACTAACTGGGAAACCTTGAGCAAGTTATGTAATCTCTTTTTGCCTCAATAGTATTATCTGGAAAATGGGAATAGAAATAATACTTCATAAGGTTGTGATGAAGAATGAATGGATTAGTATACAAAATAACTTAGAGGAGAGCCTTGCACATGGTATTTTCATGTGTTTACTATAATAAAAATAACTACAAAGTTGCTCTACCGAGAGGCTCCTCCTGCCTTACCTTTTATGCTTGGCTGTGTGGGATTGGCCATTATTATTGAAGCAAGGTTGCCACCTGAGTGTTCATCTTTTCCAGCCTGGGAAAGGATTTCTACCAGTGACCCAGAAGACAAAGATATGAAGGTTTTTCCTTAAATCTTATCTCCGGGACTGCAAGAATTCTGTGCCTAGTAAATCCTTGCAAATTGTGCTCCTAATGGAAACAGTTTAAGACAAGTGTATCCTCAGTCTCTCCCAAGCCCCCAGATGGACAAACACTTGGATTCATTATCTACCTCATTCCTGCTGCATATCAGACTATTGGGATGACTTTAAAGATCTGCCCAAGGCTAACATTTGTAACTTAATACATTTTGGCAAGAAACACTTGGTATTTAGGAAGTCTTTGCAAAAGAGCATCACTGAAGATGAACACCTTCTCTACCATACACATGCTTACAATCTTTGCATGTGCTGTTCTTTCTCATTTAATTTCTAGTCATTCCTTGCAGGGGCAATAAGTTGGGGCAGGTAGGCAGGAAGATCTGGTACGCTGCAGTGCCCTGGCTCTCCCTCCCAGTCTCCACAAAATTTCTAAGGAATTGCAAATTATTATTTCCCCACTGACCAGTAGTTATTTGTCCTCTCCTCTGCCCTTTCACCATCCTGACCCATTTTCATATTTGACTTCTAGCACAAGAAGACCTATTTTCAGTGGGTCCTTTTTCTTAAAACTATTTTAAAATTCATTAGTCTCTCACTATGCATCTCAGCACCTTTTTTTAAAATCCTTGCCACTAATCAGATGTCCTAGATCAAGGCCACATTCTGAGCTCTGAGGTAATGAATGCTTTTCAAGTTGATCATGTTCACTCCTTCAGGCTGAGAACAGTTTCCAGAAATGCCCAAGATCTGAGGAACCTTGGCCAGGGGAAAAGGTAAACTCCTTGAAGTCAGCGGCCAATAATAATAGTCAGTGGCCACATGCTCTCCCCCTGGGATCCCCAAGATAGTGCTGCAACTTGGTGCCATTCCACCTTCCACTGCAGGAGGGGGAGAGAATTTGCTTCATCTGGGTAGAATCCCCTCAATGGCCTTATTCCTTCCTTTTCTGCCTTCCCCACCTCTCAAACAGAACTGTGACGGGGGTTAATTAAAGGCAGCTCCTTTCTCAGGAGTGCCTTTTAGCATCAGAAAAGAAGAGGTCCTCCTGGCAGCGAGAACCCCTCCCCTTACATGGTTTGGCACCTCAGCCCATCCTAGGGTATCCTGGGGATTTGGGCAGACTTACAGGTATCATGTTTTCACATGGATGAACTGTACTCTACAGCTTCTTCTATGTATTAGGAAGCCCCAAGTTTTCTTTGACATTTGATAATTAATTGTTTTGGTCTTCCCTGTTTCCAAGAGACATCTCTCTTTTTGTGGCGGTATCCATGAGACTCTTGTTTACCCCTTCATGGACTTTGCATCTTTGAGGGTTACCAGGAGGTTGCAGTGGCATTGGGTAAACAGCCCCTGGCAGTTTAGATGGTCAAGGTAGGGATGGGTGCTTTCTGGTTAGACGTTTTCCATTTGGGAGAGTACTTGTACTCCTGGAAAGTCTTCCTTGGTTACTTCTGGGCAGAAGATTTGACCATGGAGGAAAGTGGCTCTGCACTTCTTTGCCAAAGCAAAGGGTGATGTCTCGGTCTATGGAAACAGCTTCTCCAAAGAGGCCCTTTCAGTCATGAGGCATTTCCCTCTTCACTCTCCAGTGAGTACGTGTGAGAGCAGCTTGAACTCCACCCAGAAGGGACCTCACTGTTGTTTTCACACAGCTGTTCCTTGCATCGGGACAGAGTGAGCTTCCGTGTCCTGAATATCTTTTGGAAGGACCATCTGCCACATAACCATCTGTGGGTAAAAGTCAGAGAAACTTTCAGGGAACCTTAAGATTGCAAATGGGGATTTTATGTCCTGGGTTAGGTGTGCCTTGATGCTTTTCCTTTCCAGTCTGGACATTAGGAAAACAGCTGAAATCATCCAAACGTGATTTTTCAGAATTGTGGGGGTGGAGGGTAAAAACTCAACCTGCTCAACCCAGATCTATTGCAACGTTTGCATAATAATTAATGATGTACAAGCTGTTGCCTAATGGATGGTTTTACTGTGGGTGCCCTTCAGTTCTGACTAGCTGGAGTCTGCTGTGACTTAAGCTGCTGCCTCGCTCCTTTATTTGTCCTGGCCTTTGGTTAGAGCTGCTGTGGTTATTGTTGTCGTTCCTGGTGGTTATTTCTCCTTTTTTTCTTTCTTTATATAGGGCATTCAGTGAAACCTATAGTTCTTGTCAGTTACATAGATATTTGCTTCTTCTTTTAAATTTTACATTCAAAGAGAGAAGAATACTTTTCATATCTGAAAATCTCAGCATCTTTGAGTGCTAGGCAGTGGGCAGTTGCCAGGGATAAATGATGATGAAAATAATTCTTGCTTCCTCTAAGCCAAGCACTAAACATTCTATATGTGATACCTCATTTAATTCTAAAATAACTCTCCAAAGTAGGCTCTTTCCCACCCCCATCCCCATTTCATAGGTGAGAAAATTGAGGCACAGAGAGGTTAATAATTTGTCTAAAGCCACACAGTGAATTGAGCAGTAAAGCTAGGATTGTGGTGGAAGGGCACAGTGGTACTGGGGAGAAGTGCTATTATTCTTGTGCTCTGAGGAGGCCACTGACCTTAAGGGAGTCACCCAGTTTGTCTTGTCTCCTCCACATGCTCTTGTCCAGTTTACTATACTGTTGTCTTTACTGCCAATCACTCCCATTTCTACCCCTTGGAGGTCCTGAGTTCTGTTTAGTTGGACAAGTATTTACTGAAAACGCACTGGGTTCTGGGTATGGTGCCATGTGTTGGGAATAAAAAGATTATATTTTTAATTTTATATTCTTGTACAGATAGGGCAGCTCCTGATTGCTAATTCAGTTGATTTTCTTTTTGGTGGAGCCCAGAGTTACCTTTTGGTATCCAGCACTGTGCTAGTCATATGAAAACTGCTTAGAATACTGTGTATCTATTGGTTGGTGATATACAAATAAGTCACTGGATAAACAATTTTGCTCCACAAACATCTGTGTTTGGTTCAGTTAATGTTCAATGATGGGCTAATATCCCATATTAGCCTGATCGATATACTAAACACAACTTTTAATGGGAAGTCACTTTTGGTTTTATGACTGTCTCTTTACTGATTGGGGTAGTAGAATAAAAAGTTCAAGAGCTCAAATGTTGAGGTCTTGTGCTGGCTTTTGAGAAACATTTATGTTAGAAAAATCATATAAGTAGGAGCAGGATGAGTGGATTATCATTTTATATCATATACTATTATAACTGGGTGAGCATAAGCAAATCTCCTGACCTCTCAATTTTCTTATATGCAAGATGGGCAGGTTAGACCAAGTGGTGGTTCAAGTCACTTATAAAGTCCTATAATTCATGGAAAACCCATACTGTACTCATCCCTTTGGCTAATGTAGGATATTAGTTCAGTTTTTGACTGTAGATAAATCCCATAATCTTTTTGAGTTTTTGTGTTCTTGCCTTTCAAGTCAGTTGACAATTCCTAGGTTGCCTATATAATAGGGTTCCGTGAGGATTCAGTGAGCTATTGGTGGTGTAAGTACTTCGAATAGTATAACAGACTGCATAACGTAAGATAATACTAATGGTATTGAAAGTTCAAGAAAAGGTGTTGGGTTTTCTGACCCCCCCTCCAAGAAAACATGTTGAGTTAAAAAGGAGTTTCATCCCAGTTGTGCTGTTTCCTGGAGTTTATAGAGCTCCTTGTAACACTATAGGGTAAATAGGGGCTTTGCCCTGCCGTAAGCAAGTTTCTCACAGCTGAGGTGAGGTTGCCACACTCTTCTGACAACACTATAAAATACACCCACCATACGAAATGTGATGATTCGTTAGAGTAAAGTAAGATTTTGAGTTATCATAAGCTCAACTTTGTTAAAAGCCCCCTTGGAATCAGAAATCTTCTCCACAGGCCAGTGGACGTGCACGTTTCCCTGGGTTTACACATGCCTTATAAACTTAGTTTGATAAATCATCCCCCAAATTTGTGCGCCACGTCTAACTCTGTCTCTCATTGGGGATATTTTTAACTCCTACTTCTGACTCCTTTCTGTTCCTTTAAGGAAGTGAGATCTGAAAGGGTCAGACCCTTGGCTTCTACTTAGTGGAAAACTTTCAAAGAATTCCCGAGGCTCCCCTGGGGTAGGGCTGACTCTCCCCAAAAGAATAGGCCCTTCAGAGAGTCTTTGCCACATAAGGGCTTGCGCGAGGCACAGGCAACAGTTGACGGCCGTATCTTCCCCACGACAGATGGTCAAGCCTTCAATTTCAGCAAGCGATCCACTGTCGAGAGGGCGGGCAGGGATTCTGCCAGCATACCAAGTGACAGGGCAGCTTAGGGTAACAGGGATCCGGTGTGTGCCCGGCATAGCTCCTATGCTAACGACGGGCTGCTGACAGGTGCCTCGCCCCTGCTCATCTTTAAGGCAGAAGATCCCCAGCTCCCTTGATTCTGTTTCTCTCTGGCAGGGTTAGTGTCCTGTTTGTCTGTCTTTCAAAATCCATTTTGGCACCAGATGGACCCCCACACGGTAGCTAGCAGTTATCTTACTTGAAGATGCCAAGAGAGTGTGCTGACAGCTCCTTCGAACACAACTTGAAGCTGGCTGTCAGGTCTGGGCTCAAATGGCTTAAATATGCACAGGCGACGGATGTGCCAACCTTGGGGAACCAGGGGTGGCAGCCCACGGGAAGGAGAATGTCAGTGACTTCTCTCTCCATAATACTCAAGATGCCGTTGTGCTTAAAAAAAAAAAAAAAAAAAAAAATAGCTCTTAGTAGAATTATTCCTATTTACTCATTACTACTATTGCTGTCAATAGTACAGTTGGCATTAATATCATTACTACACTATGTTTGTTATTACTAAAACTACCTTGGTATAGTGGTTAAGGGCACAGTCTCTGGGGCGACACTGTTGAGTTTGAACTCCAGATTCACATTTACTAACCTTTGGTGAAGTTATGTACCTTCTCTGAATCTTGGTTCCCTTGTGTATAAAATGGGGCTAATAGCAGAGGTTCGTTCAGCGGATTAAATGGGAAAATGTATTTGAAGCTCCTAGTGGTGTTCTGAACTCGAGGTAAGCCCCCTAGCACCATGCTTACCAGTTGCTGGCCTTGTGTACAGGATCTCAACTAACTCTCACAACTGCCTTGTAAGGGAGGAACTGTTATACCCCATTTATAGACAAGGAAACTAGTGCAGAGAAGTTCAGTTACTCATCCTGGTACCTGGCAGAGCCAGGATCTGAACTTCATCGTTAAGTATTTCTAAAGACTGAGGCTTTCCCAACGTACCACACCGACTCTCACTGTCAATTAAATGGGGCTTGGCTTTCCGACTAGTTCTCCTTGAATAAAGTGGCCTGCTTTCACATTTTGCTTTACTTTGTGTGTAGGTTTGAACCCCACCTAGACGGGGAGCTCACTGCCACCAGTTGTAGGACAGTAAATGGTTTCTGAAAGAAAGCCATGCATGTGTGATCACTAGGGCCACCCAATACTTGCCTTTTGAGAGCCCAGAGGAAAGGGGCAATGTGAAAGCACTTAGGATTTCAACTACTCCCTCAAACTCTTGCCTCTCCCAAGTGCGCCCTACTGGTAAAGGATGGCAGATCCTGTGTCTGTCGGGTTGGCCTGTGAATGGCAGTGTTGCTCTTTGCATTGGGGGAGGGGTGCTCAGAGCCAGGTTTCATTTTACAAGGTTGAGCTTCAGCAGTGTCCAGCGAGTCATTTATCTTGGACAAAATGTTGATAAGCTTCGGGCTCCGTGGAGAGAGCCTGGAAGTAGGGGCAAGTGACTATTTGGAGGCCTGCTTTTTATTGACTGGCAGTCAAATGTTGCATGATGCTACGAGAACCACTTCAGGAAGATATTTCCATTTTAAAATGTTATTCCTTTGGTTGAAGAAGTCATTGTTTCTCTTGAAAGAGTTATTCCTGTTCTGTTCTCCCCCTTTGGCAGAGTCTAAGAGACCAGGGAGGAGAGAGATTCTTCCAGAACTTCTTTCAGTTTAGTATTCAGAAATTGGTTCCATTCAGCTTGTCTCCGTGCTATACCCCTTGTTATTTAGGGCCCCGGCATTATGTGATTAGTAGACATTGTACTCAGAACCAAATTAGGACTGAGGTATTATGAAGTGATAGTCCCTCACAAATTATGTTGATTGAGATGAGACTTTTACTTCAGTGTAGACTTGAGATGAGGGAAAGGTAAAGAAAAGAAAATTCCTACAAAAATTAAATTGCCCAGCATTTTAATGCATTTTAATATTTTCAGAAAATATTTGAGCCTGAAATCCTCAGGCACATCTATAAGTAGAAGGGAATAGTAGAACTTGGGGTGGCTCTTAAAGTGCCCCTTTCCTGAAACATACCCTAGCCTGGCATCTTTGATATCTGCTGCTTCCCGTTACAGACTTTTAGCAACCAAGATGGTAATACAAGAAATAACTCAGCAAGTTGTAGAGTGACTGTGTAATTCATCATCCAAAGCAGGACACTTTAGATAGATAGAGTGGTTGCTGTTAACACTTACAGCAGTAGGGCAATTGTAGGCTGGTATCGTCCCTGGCAAACCGGGGGGTTTGGTCACCTGAGCAAGTAAAATCCCCAGATCTCATATAGAACCAATTTAGGAACCAAGGTAGCAAGGAGCAAGGCAGGATGCCCCTTAGAGAATCACAAATAGTGTTTGTCTACAGCAGGCTGTCTAAGAAAAACACACAGCAGATAGTTGTGAAGTCAAATGAATTTAGTTAGTATGTGAATCTTACCTGCTTCTCATGGGTGTTGCTAATTAGAACATTTTATTTGGAGATGACACAATCAAAAGTGTTTGGCATATCCAGCCATTCATCTAGTATGTATTTTGCCAGTTCATCACCTGTGAATTTATGGGGCTCAAATTCCATACTGTTGACAGGGACTATGAGTAATTCTCAGACAGTTATATCCAGTTGGTACCTGCCTTAAATTATGGTGGAGACTTTCCCTCTGAGTGAAAATATTTCCTAGGGGACTTAATTTGGCAATCTTTGTGTCAGATCTCTTGGCAATACTGGGAGTTTTCCCTTTATAAAGAAGGTCCAGTTTGGATCCAAAACAAAGGCTAAAGCTTCAAATGAAGTACTGGTTCTAACATCATTCTGAATATTTCAGAAAGTGCACAGAGAATAGACTGTACAATTCAGAAACATCTGACTACATCCCACCCCTCACCCCATAATAGAACCGAAATCCTAACCTTGATAATTTGTTTCTTTGCAGGTTCTTCTTGAAATTTTTCCTCAAATGTAACCAAAATTGCCTAAAGAATGCAGGAAACCCTCGTGACATGCGGAGATTCCAGGTGGGTCTCTTTCTTCTTTAAATCTGAGAAATGACGTGGATATCGGGAGAGGGTAAAAAAGGCTTAGGGCCAGAGAATATATAGCGTAGCTGTTTCCTCAGACATGAAGAGCAGGTGAGGCGCTCGATCCCCCAGGGAACTGCATCTGGAAGGTGTTGTTTTTGTTGTGGAAGACTTGGGACTGAACCACCTGTGCTTACTGGCTGAGTCAGTGATGTCCTTGGAGTCCAGCTAAGCTTCCTTTATGGGCTCAGATGCCTAAACCGCCAAAGGTGACGTGAAGTACGAGAGCACTGAAATGGTGGCTTCTTCTCCTAAAGTTTGTATAAATAGAAAACTGGTAAATAAGACCCTTGTTCTGTTTTAGATTATGCCCCCCTTCTTCCTTCCTTTCTCCTCACTCTCCTTGCCCAATCTTGGAAATAACAATAATTGTCCATTAAAAATGGACTTCTTAAGAGCAGGGCATGTCTAGGGCCATGTGGTGACAATTGTCTTTCGGAAATGTCCTTGTACAGCACATGTAAATGTTCTCAAGGATCAGTCAGATCTGCCACCATTTAAAGCATGCTGGTATTTTATCTTCACATAATTATACGTTTACTAAAGGATGAAGATGTGAAAACAAATGTGCTAACATCAAAGACACAATATGGTACTTGAGTTTTAGGAAAGGTTGCTGAGTTCTAGATACAGGACTTCTCAAACTCAAAAATGCTGAGAATCCCCTGAGGAGCTTGTTAAAAAACAGATGCTGACTGAGGCCTGGGAGGGCCTGAAATTCTACAGTTCTAACTGGCTCCTGGATGGTGCTGACAGTGCCAGTCCACAGACCACACTTTGAGTAGCAAGGTTCTAGACCCTTGTGTTGCTCTCCTTTTAATTTTGTGGACAACTCATTTGCATGGTCATTGTTAGTTTCCCCATCAGAGTAATGATCCCTATATGTATATCCAAACTTTCTGTCAGCATAGTGTTTAAAATGTGCCCTCATACAAATTTAGTCAGTTTTAACTTTAAGAGTAGATTGAAATGTATGATCTCTGAGAGAGGTTCCTGAGAAATATTGAGAAATTTTAGCTGCACATTCTTTGATGGGCAAAAAGAAAGGATGATTGAGCATTGAATTTTTTTTTTAAATTTTATTTTGAAATAAATTCAAACTTACAGGAACAGTTGCAAAAACAATACAAACCCCATATACAGAACCCAGCATACCCCAACCCCCCTCCCCCAATACCCCATCCACCAACTTTAACATCCTGTCACACCACCATTTCTTTCTTTCCTTCCCTTCCTCCCTATCTATCATCCATCATCTGTTGCTCTGTCTTCTGAACGTATTGAGCATTGATTTTTGGATGCTATTATCTCTTAGACTTCAAGACAATTATTAATTTTTTAAAGAGATGAGACTTGTTAGTCTCATTAAAGAACAAGTTCAGTGGAAAGAAGATATTCTCTCCTGAGATTCTGAGGTACTTCTGAAAGTCATCTTGTCCTGACAGAGATGAACAGGGAGAATCCATAGATACCTAATTTTCTTGGAAATGTTTTTCCTGGATGGCTTCTGACCCTAAGTTGGTCAACTTGAATCTTCTAATTCACTGGTTTTTTTGTGTTGAGTTGGATGACAACAGCTTTGCTTTTAGGCTGCTGAAACCACACTTGTGATGCTACCAAGTGTGTGTTGCTAAGTGTCATTTGTAACTTGAGTTGACCTTAAGATGGGCCATATATCTACTTTGACCAAGCTTGTTTTGGGAGCAAGACATATCCAGATGTGGAGCGATTCATGTCTAATAAACATGTCTATTAAACATGCCTAATGCCTTATGAATACCAGGATCAACTTTGCTGTACCACTTTGGGATGGACTTATTGGTGACATGGTGGAACATAAACGAGCATTTGTATAAGATTTTCAGAGCCATGCTTTCCTTCACAGAACCCTCTAGTGAAATACCTAAAAGCCTTGTATTACAGGACTGCAGCTGCTCTTATACAAGATGGAAAACTAACTCAGTCTATTATTTTTATAGTGTCTAGAAAGCTTTATTTCTGCAACCAAAATAGTTATTCTTCATTTAGTAGAAAGAACACTGAGATGAAGAGGCATGAGTCACGTTTTTGGCAAATCTTGTGATCTTTTGGAGTCTCAGTTTCCTCAACCATAAAGTGGAGTAAAAAATAATGGCTCTGCATATGTCACAGGATATGAAAGAAAAACCACATTATGCATGCATAAGCAGTTTGTAAATGATAAAATAGAAATGCAGCCTTTGGTGAAAATCCTTGAGATAACCTAAAGATGAATCTGCATTACTAGTTCAGTCCAGGATCTCTCAACTGCAGCACTATTGACCTTTTAGGCTGGATAACTCTTTATGGGGGTAAAGGTGTGGCTATATACTGTGCATTATCAGATGTTCAGTAGCATCCTTGGCCTGAAACCCATTAGAAGCTAATAGTACCCTCCTCTCACCTAACAAGACAACCAAAAAACATCTCTGGACATTGTCAAATGCCCCCTGAGGGACAAAATCACCCCTGGTTGAGAACCACTGGTTCAGTCCTATACTTAATGACCTCTGACAGTCTGCCCAGTGACAGTGCTGCTGTCCTAAAGAGTGCACCCTTTGATTAATCATGTTATCTGATTGACACAAGGTCCGTACTGTCCTTCAAACACATATGAATTATCTGAACCCTGACATTTTGCCTGTGATTCTTGAACTGGCCCTAAAATAGATAGAGCCCTCTCATGGGGCAGCTACCGTGGCCACCACAGTCAGTTTTTGGGTTGAAGGAGAGCCATGTCTCTCTCTCTCTGTCAGCAATGACACATTACTTGTTGACTCTCAGGTTTCACCTGCTTTTTCCCCTTCATCCTTTCATTACCTCCTGGGAGGAGATAGAGAATGAACACTGACACATTTTATTTTATATCTCTATAAATCTACACATTCATTATCCTTTTTACACAAAAACTACTCGGTCTTTTGCATGTAGTCTTGTGGATATTTGTGCAATCAGAGAATGAATGAAGTGCCTCAAGATAGTTAAACTAAAACTTTAAATATCGCTTACCCAACCTTTCAATTTTTTTCTCCAGTCTTATTTCGTCTGTAACTCTCTACTCCCACACTTCTCCATACCATTTCATGCTGTTGACCACTCCATCCTCCTTGAATCCATCTTCTTTGGATTCCATGACAAGGTCATTTGGATTTCCTCACTCATTCTCAGTCCCCCTCCAGAGTATGATGTTTCCCTGCTCTTCTATAAAAGTTGATGTTCCCCAAGTTTCCTTCTGAGACGTGGGTCTTTTCTCACTCTATATGCTCTCCTGAATGTTTTCTCTGCTCCAAGCGCTTTACTTACTACTGGGGTATTGAGGACCCTCAAATGAGGGTCCCTGAGACCTTACGCCCAGTTTCATTCCTAGCCACCCAGTTGCCTGCTAGATATTTCCAGGAACTTCAACTCAATAAACCTTGAACGGAACTCATTGTCATCCTCATTTTTTGTGCCTCCATCCCTAGCTGGCTTCTCTTCCTATGTTTCCTGTCTCGGTTCATTCCTAACTGAATTCAGTATTGGGGAGATTATTGTTTATATTTGTGTGTATTTCAGTGTGTTCCTTTTACATCTATGTGTGTATCTATGGACTTGGCAATGATGATAATAATGATGACAATGATAAAGCTAACATTTATTGGGTGCTTACTATGCGAGAGGCATTATGCTAAGTACTTTATGTAAGTAGTCATATTTATCCTCAAAATACCCATATTAGGAATGTGAAATATGGATTATTCCAATTTTATAAATGAGGAAACTGAGGCTTAGAGAATTTAAGCAGTTTGCCCAAAGTCACACATCTACTAAGTGGTCAGGCAGTGATTCAACCTATGCTGTCTAACTCTCATACTAGCTGATATTTCAGAATAGTAAGGAAGTTGCTCAAAGTCTGTAAGCAGATACTTAATGAGGAAATAGGGAGGCCCCTTATCATCTGAGAGCCACAGTGACTACTCATGAGTATGAGTTGGAGCCCCAGGAAAGCCAGAGAGGGGGCTTTCAAAAGACGTGCTTGCTTAATAGAGCCTAAAGATGTCATCTGCATAAAGAGATTGGGAAGTCACCAACAGTGTTCAGGCAGAGGGTAGATTCCTGTTGAAGGGAGGAACTCGAGCATTGTTCCAGAACAGAGCTATGGTGTTGGTCAATTGTTACCGGTATGAATTTTAGAAAAAGAAGTTCTTATTCAGCAGGCTGCCTGGGCCTTGTTTAACTTATGGAGGTTTTGACTAGTTCTCCAAACTAAGAAAGACCCATTAAGTCACATTGGCTCACCTAGATAGGACAAGAGGAAAGCAGCCAGAGACATATTAGAACAGTCTGTTAAGAAATCATTCTGAAGTTCCCAAATCTCAGGAATAAACCAGAAGGGGGTGATTAGTCTCACCTGCAGCTATCCTGACTGCCAGGGATGTCCCATAGAGACATTGGTTGAAGGTTTTCCTATGAACAAGATGTATAATTTGCGTCGGTTTTCTCATAGTACACTCATTAGGAAGCTGATTTCAAATATCTTTACTTCTGTATTGCCCCTGCAGGGAGGTGAGAGAGTGCATCTTGTTGGCATGAGAAAGCTCTGGCCTGTTCTTTACATATCAATGTGGCTTTTACCAGTTATTCTGAAAGCCCAAGTCCTGGAGACATCTGATGGAAAACATACTCTCTTGCCTATTAAGTGTGCTCTCTCCAACTGTCACTGATGCTGCTTTTCTCTCATCCCATTTTGTATGCTTGCCAGGCCAGCCTGATCCTCACGCAGCAATGCCAAAGTGTGTCTCCTCTGAACAGCAACCAGGGGCCTGTGTAGATGACTGAGGAGAACATAGGAAAGGTTGTTGATCTCTTGACATGTAAAGACATTCTGTCAAGCCAACTCAGCATCACAGCAGCTGAGCTTCTGGTGTGTAAACAGAGACTGCTTAATTACACAGGTCATGTCAATTAGTGTGACCTTAGCATTTTCAAGAAATTAATCACTTTCTGCAGAGCTTGGCCACGTTCATACTTTAAGGCAGTATGGAATAAACCTTGTAGAAAATCTGTTAGGATTTTTTTTTTTTTTCCAGTAGATGTTTTCTTTTGAAATCCCTAGGCTGTGGTTAGGGTAACAAACTTGCTTAACTTCAACAGTTGATACAGGCTTCATTCAGTCCTGGTGGGTGTGGGGTAGGGGGCAGGAAGTGAGAAAGTGGGGTATGCTGGGGACAAAAACAATTCATGACACGGAAAAATTCACTGTGACTAAAATGAGCCTGTTCCTTCATCTTGACACTAAAAAGATGCTAATGTCAAAGGACTGTGTTAAAACCACGTCGCGGATCTGGTTTTTAACTGACAGGCGCCAGATAAGTCAAGGTTAAGATTTAAGTCCTTATCAATAGCTTTCCTTGTTGTGACTGGCTGAAAGAAGGTAGTAAGGGGGAGGAACAAGAATTGGGTACAAGCTGTGGCTGCAGTAAACACAACAATACATGAAGACTATGTGTTAAAGTATAAATTTTCAAATCCATCTTCTCTCTTCAGTAAAGTTCTTCCTTGGGTTATAAATCTATATTCATATGTAAATGTTAGATCTATGTCTATATATGGACATAAATATAAGATCTATTCATTCATGCATGCATGCATGAACTCCGTAGTATTTATTGAAGTGATACTTGGGGCGTATATAAAGATGAGCAAATAAGGTGGGGTCTTTGTTTCAATGAAGCTCTTAGTCTTGTTGGAATATATCAGTTAGGATAATACTAGCTGCTGTAACAAATAGACCAAAGCATGTATACTGGCTTACATAAACCAGAAGGTTATTTCTTGCTCACATTATGGTACAAGGCAGGTGTTTCTCTTTGGTGGGTCGATTGTGTTCATGAATGTGTTTGGGGACCTGGACCCTTTAGGTCCTGGGGCTTCACCATTCCCTATTACCTTGTTTTTTCTGTGATGGCTAAAAGAGCACATGAAAGGAGCACACAGAACTCTCACAAACCTTGGTGCAGAAATGATCCTTGTCCAATCTGCTAACATTCTGTTGGCTGGAAGTTAATCACATGGCCACATATAAGCACAGGGGGAGGCCTGAAAATGTGTGCCACCCAGGAAGAGGAGAAAATGGATTTACAGTGTGCAATTATCATTAGCTGCCACAATGAAGATGTGTAAAAATTAATACTTACAAATGATTAAATTTGTAATCATTGTGATAATGAAAATTAAACAGGACATAATGAGAGAGAATAACAGTATGAGGTCAGTGATGGGAACCTACCTTAAAGTAGGTGATCAGGGAAGGCTTCTGAGGAAGTGACTATTAAACTCAGAGCTAAAGGGTAAAAGTGATTGTCCTGAGAAGAGCCAGAAGAGTATTCCAAGGAGAAAGAACAGCAAGCACAAACTCATGTTTACCCAAGGAGAAGAACAACCTTCTTTCACTTAGTCATTTGAGTGGGGGATAGGAGATATGAGGATAAACAACCAGGTTATTTATCCCAAATTCCCATGAAAAATGGGTTTTTCTTTTAGAAATGATGACATGGGAAATGACATTAGAGGGCAACCCCCTGCCTTTTTTTAGTGAATTCTATAATTTTTGAGGATCCATGTCATTTATTTAAAAATCCACAGTGGCTCTGAATCAATATGTTACAGGGTGTAATTAGAGGATTCTTAAAATACATGTCCAACCTCTGTGGTTTCAGCCTGCTTTTAAAGCCACTTAAATTAAGAAGGAGACATTCTCATCTCTTTTATTTCTCTCCCACTGTCCCCCGCCCCTTGTCTTGGATGTACTTATAGTGTTTTGACAAACAGCACATCTCGCAATTAAATTCTTTACCAACAGAATGCTGCGGGCCTGAGCTGCAATCATTCTCTTCATACAGAATAATTTTAAGATGCACCATACTGATTAATTATACTGAAAGCAGCTCTAATGATAGTTTCAGAATACAGGATTAATTCACATAACATGGTAAATACAAATGGTGGATTTTCAACCTGATACATTAAACCATTACGGCTTATTGGGCAAATATGTATCTTGGCATGAACCTTATGCTGAGTCTTGGCAGAAAGTATGCATTACTGAGAAGGAATCCTTATGAACAGCATTTGATGAGTAGTGGTTCTGCATTTAGAGTAAATAAATTTCTATATTAAATACAGTTGTCATTGAAGAAAATGTAAAATACCTTAAAGGATAGATGTAAAGTGTTTGTTTCAACCAGTGATTGCCAATGGATATTAGTTCTGAGGATGTCTAAAGTTTTGGGGATTTACCAGTTAAAGCTATTCTTATATTTTTCCACTCTTAAAGGTGCAAATTGTGGCCCTCTTGTCACGTGTCAAACACTGTATAAATGCTTTGCATGTATTATCTTACTTATTTTTCTACCACTTTTTCCCTTGCTGACTTTGCTCCAGGCACATTGGCGTTCTTCCTTTTCCTTCATTTCTCTTCCCTGAATACACCAGACACCTTCCTGCCTCAAGATCTTTCCACTTGCTATTCTTTCTCCCTGGGAAACTCTTCCTCCCCAAATCATTGAATGGCTAGATACTTCTTATTGCTCATATT
Source organism: Choloepus didactylus (assembly GCF_015220235.1). Classification (NCBI taxonomy): domain Eukaryota; kingdom Metazoa; phylum Chordata; class Mammalia; order Pilosa; family Megalonychidae; genus Choloepus; species Choloepus didactylus. The sequence continues at coordinate 14,663,795 of NC_051317.1, forward strand.
TCAGTTAAAATGTCATCTTCTCAGAGGTTAATCAGTCACCCAATAAAAAATAGCTCCCACCAAGGCATCACCCCATTTTATTTTCTTATTAGAGCTTAACAGAATCTGAAATTAGGTTTTATTCTTACTTGTTTATTGTCTGTTCCCTGCCTCGCCCTCAATAAGAACTAAGCTACTGGTGAGCAAACACTTTCTCTCTCTTGTTCGCTGATGCTTGTCCAGTGTGCAGAGTAATGCCTGGTACACTGTAGGCTCACGACTCATTCCTATGTGTAAGTGACTCTTTTGAGTCACAAATTAGTAAGTGATGGAGTTGAGGTTCAAACTCAGGACTGTCTGACCCTGAGATCTGAGTTGTTGGCCATTATGCCATTTGGTTGCTCCACTTTCCATTCCATGTGCCATACTCTCATCGACAGAGAGCACACATGATGATTCTATATGTTCTGCTCACTCCTGCTTAAAATGGCCAATAAGAGTAAATAAATGGAAGACATCAGTTAAGCAACACAAATGATGCCGTCAAGAGTCATCAAAAGCATCCTGATCCATAGAGGAAAGAACAAGGTTTAGATCACTGATGAGCTTTTTATGTCTATTATGTGCTGCAGTTAAGGAGATGGAAGCTGAGTCTAGTTTCCAAAGATCTAAATTAGTTTAGCATGAGTATCTGAGGATTTTGCATGTCTGTGTCTTACTATTAGGAGAATAGATTTTTTTGCCTTCAACCTTAAAGTGTGGATTTAACGCCGTTAGCCACTCGCTTACTATGGCAGTTCTACTCTGTTACTTCCTGTAGGTTCATGCGTCCTCCATAATTTTTAATGAGCTCTTTGGGATCTTTCAGCCAGATAGAAACTAGCAATCAGATGAGTTTCAGAGAATGTCTCATTCCATATCAGTCAAGGATATTTTAAAGGACAGAGTTAATGAAGACCGAACTGCTGCAGACCATTTTTATGTAAATAATACCTAAATTGTAGCCAGTCACGCGAGACACTGGAGATTTGTACTGGAAGGTACTAGGAGAGCTGAGGGTCAGCAGGCCTAACTTAGGCACGTATGGAGGGGCCAGGGACTGTTGTGGGTGAGCACTGGGCTGCAAGTCTGGAAGTTTCCCTTCCAGCTTGCCTCTGCTAGTGATTTGTCCCATCACCTTGAGAATGTTTTTAAACCTTTTGGGCCTCAGTTTTTGAAACTGTAAAAGGAGGTATTGCACAGATTTGCAGTGTCATAACTACTGAGGACTCCTTTTATAATTTGCTCTGACGAACCCCATGTGATAAAGTATTTCTTCCAACCTAATTGCATTTCTTGAGTAAGAATTGCATTCTCTATTTGAATATTATTCAAAGCTATGTAAAACTGCTGCTCATGAGATAACCAGTGTTTTCACATGGAGTTGATATCCCAGACAAAGGAAACTAACTTAATATTTTTGTAAAGTCTTGTTATGGATGTGTTTACAATTCCCTTTCTGAAATTTTGTCCCTCATTACTACGTTTGAAAACTCTTAGTTGGAAGCTGCTAGATTGGCGGATCTCTTAGGTCTCTTGTGACTCTAACATTTGATGAGTCTGTAAAGAAAAGTTTTAACAGACAGGAAGGCTGGAGAGTGGGGGTTGTGTGGGGTTGAGAATAGAAGTTTGATCAATGACTTTTTTTTAATTTAATTTTTAAGTTGAGACAATTATGGTTTCACATCTAGTTATAAGAAACAATGGAAGGTCTGGAATCCCAAGTATCCTTTACCCAATTTTTCCCAGTGGTAACATTTTTCAAAACTGTAGTAGAGTATTACAACCTGGATGTGGACATTGGTAAAATCCAGCCATCTTACTGAAACTTCCCCAGCTTTACTTGTGCTCATTGTTATGTGAGTGTGCATGTTTAGTTCTATAAAGTGCCGTTCCACGTGTGGGTTCGTGAACGCGCCACTGCAGTCCAGAAGCAGCATCCTCACTCCAGGATCCCTCCTCTTGCTCTTTCGTGGCCCTTATCACCTCCGTTCTGCTCTTCCCTCTGTCCCTGAACTCTGAACCACTAAGCTGTTCTTTTCTAAAATTTTGTTATTTCAAGAATGTTGATTAAATGGCCTCATGATGTATGTAACTTTTGGGGATAGGTTTTTTTTTTTTTTGCTCAGCATCCTTCTCTAGAGATTCATTCAGGTTTTTGTGTATCAATAGCTTGTTCCTTTCTCTCGTTGAGTAGTATTCTATGGTATGTTGCTCTCAATGCCTTTTTATTTCATGAATTTCAAGCCAGTGCTTTTACTGCCTTATTATTAAGAACCCTGAACTAATGCAAACATAGAATAAGCTAAAGCCAGAGGTAAGGAAGCCATGACACAGGCCACTGTCAGCACACACTGAGTTAACTAGCATCAGCATTGAAACCAAGATATATCTATATCTATATCTATATCTATATCTATATCTATATCTATCTGTATATAGATAGATAGATATGCATATTAGTCACTCCAAATTAACTTGCTGCAGTGGTTACTTTGTGGAGGGTGATACTTATTATCAAAATATTCTAAATTTAAACCTTGAAAGTATTTTGACAGGTTAATGTTTCCCCCCATTTTATGTTTGTTGTGGGAATACTTGAAGATACAGATTTCAGATCTTTTAGTTGCCTTTGTCAAAACTCCTTCTTCCACATGAGCAGCTAATTTGTTAAGGTGATCTTCCACTTACTATTGGATTTAGCTGTTTGTGTCTTTTTAAAAATCTGCCCACAAGACAGAGGTTTTATGCTTCCTGAATCTAAGATAATATATTTGGGATATACAAGGTCTCTTGCCTTACATGAAGGGAGGAGAGAATGATAGTGAGGGAGTACTAAGCAATACACAACTCCCAGAGAACCTCTCATTAATGTGAAATTTCAGGAAAACTAGACTGAATTGGTAACATGCCTAACTTTCAGACTATTCCCAAACAGTCAAGTTTCATTTAGTTGCAAGCCTGGAATGTAACGGGCTAAATGCTGATAGGTTCTAAAAAGCTAAATTATATAACCAGTGAAAATTTCAATTCACAAGAGGCATAAATTGTATGATAATGTGTTCTGAGCATAAAGGTCTTTAAAATTGCAAGATTTCATTGTTAGATTGATAAAGCAGTGGCCCTTGAAGAAACAGTTTCTGTATCCTTTATTTAAAACAGCAGTTTATGCTTGGTTGTCTTCTTTTTTCATTGTGGTAACACATATATAACATAAAATTTGCTATTTTAACCATTTTTATGTGTACAGTTCGGTGGCATTCATTGCATTCATGCCACCATCAGCTCCATCCATTACCGAAACTTTTTCATTTCCCCAAACAGAAACTCTATCCCATTAATCAGCAACTCCCCATTTTCCCCTTCTTACCCCTTCCTGCTCCTGGTAACCCCATAATCTACTTTTGGTCTCTCTGAATTTGCTTATTCTAGATATTTCATATAAGTGGAACCATATAATATTTGTTATCATATCACTTGCTTATTTCATTTATATGCTTGGTCTTCTTTATGGCAAGTGGGATACTTCAGATTTTAACCACATTTAAATATATAGGTTGTATGTATGTTACTAGAATAATTTTTTTTAAAAAAATTGCATTAATTGAATGAACATTCTGTTATGAATTTAAGTTTCTGAAATGTCATATAAAAATGAGATGTTAATTTATTTTTTTAATTCAATAAAATACAGAAGAATTTTTTTTAAATAGATACTTCACATTATTTGCCCAACACATTTTTTTAAAAACTTTTTGTTTGACATCACCAGCAAAACAACAACTACTCTGCTATTGCTAATAACATTTCTGGAGTGATCGATGTGTACCAGGAACAAAGCTAGCCATGTCAAATAATGTAAGTTTCATAGGAACCTTACAACTTAGGTACTATCATTATTCCCATTTGAGAGTCAAAGACACTGAGCTTGACTAAAGTTGAGTTGCCCAAAGTCACATCAACCAGGAAAGGTGGAATTGGGAATGAAGAATCATTAATTTCATATCTAATACTTTCAAATTCTAAATAGAGGGAATAATAAAAATAGTGACCTTTAGGGATATCTAGATCTGGGAAAGGACATAGCAGAGCAGATTCTGAACAATGAAGATGAACCAAGAAATTCAAAAGGTCAGTGTAAAACCACCAAAGTCCATGGGTAGTTGCAGATTTCTTGTTTGCCCTTCTTATCCTTCACCTGAACAGAGTCTAGAGGGTAAAAACCCAGCTAGAAGGTATCATAGAACATGCTGGATGGTAATGAGTTGGTGTGTCCCTGGATTGTCATGTTAAAAAGCAAAGCCCACGAATAGAAATTTGATTCCAAAAAGTGTAGTGATAAAAATACATACGCACATAACCCTAAAACTGTCCACCTAGGCTAATATTTATTTCAGGAGATATAAACTTGGGGATCCTCATGAATAAATTAGTACAGGCATACCTCCTTTTATTGCACTTCACTTTATTGCACTTCACAGATATTGTGTTTTTAACAAATTAAAGTTTGTGGCAACCATGAGTTGAGCAAGTGGACTGGCCCTATTTTTCCAACAGCGTGTGCTCGTTTCATGTCTGTGTATCACATTTTATTTAAGGTATGCACATTCCTTTTTAAGACAAATGCTATTGCATACTTATGAGACTACAGTGTAGTGTAAACATAACTTTTATATGCGTTGGGAAACCAAAAAATTAGTATGTCCAGCTTTATTGCAGTATTCGCTTTATTGTGGTGGTCTGGAACAAACACGCTACATCTCTGAGGTATGCCTGTGGGGTTTATTTCAAGACCATTCTAGAACAGTGATGTCCAATAAAACATTCAGCAATAATGGAAATGTTCTATATTTGTCCTGACCAGTACAGCAGCTTCTAGCCACATATGGCTACTGAGAACTTGAAATGTGGCTATTGAGATGAAAGAATGAAATGTTTTTAATTTTACTTAGTTGCTATTAATTAAAATTAAAATTTAAATAGCCAAGTATGGCTACTGTATTGGACAGTACAGTTCTAGAGAGTAAAGTTCTAATAATAACAGATATCATAAAATCCTTAATATACATGTTCTTCATACTCCCACCACCTCTTTCCCTGGGCAGTGGAGTAAGGAGGTGATAAAAGAAGGGGTGGTTGAGTCAAAATGTAAAATCATTTCCCATGTTTATCTGTCCCATGTAAACTGTGTTTTGTTGACAAAATTTAGGGAGGTTGAAGATTTGGCAGGCTGGCTGTCCCCTTGCCTGCATGAATGTGTCAGCACCTCATTAATCTTGTATTAAACTGTAAAGACTCTTTTCCCTCCTACTGTGGGACTATTTTTAAAGGACACTTCAGTATTCTCTTTGCATCTTACGATTAGATTTTTTTTTTTTTAAATTTACAAGTTGCTCTGTGGATTAATTTTAGCATATATTTCATTTAAATACATTCTGATCATTTCCAAATTAGAATGAGAGAAATTATTTTCAAATAGGGAAGTTAAAATGTATTGTGTTACAAGTTTCCAAGGAACATATTTGGTGTTTATTTTCTAGAAATTAAAGGCATGAGAATTCTCCAGTATTATCCCTTCTCCAATTTTGATCAGTCTTTCAATTAAATGATTCTCTCACACAGATGGCCCTGGTGAGTCTTCTTTCAAGAAAAGAAAATGAAAAAGGCATAGTTCTTTTTCCCTTAACTGTTTTTTGACATTTTTTGGCCAGTATAGGAATTAGATGGCAATGTCTTAAAAAAATACTGAGTATTTTAAGCCTTAAGCCTGTAGTGCTAGTGTCTTACAGGTGCATGGCGAATTGTCATTTTTTTTTCCTTCTTAAGACAGTCATTTAGAATAACCACTTTCTGTATTTCCTGACACTGGCAACAGATACCGTTTGGGATTCCTTTTATAGTATCTTCAGCTAACGACTTCAGAGAACACTCAATTGTGGTCTTGTAGTAAATCAAAATTTCTTTGAAAGACCCAGCTCTGTTATGTAATTATAAACGTACCCTGAAATCATCTCCCTAACTAAAGAGAAAAGTGAATCTCCATTTTCTTAAATAATATAGAATCTTCCCACTGTATATAATACTTTTTGAAAACAAAAGAGTAAGACAATTTTCTTGTATCCTTTTCTTCCTCTTCTTCCTCCTTCTCTTTCTTCTTCTTCCTTTAAATTAACCTATAATTGATGAGACATTCAAATAAGTCTCAGGCTGTGTCAGACCTGGTCTGCCAACCAATAAAGAGAAAACCTCTTTGCAAACTCCTACCTGGAACTTACTTCTCCTCCCATGAATGACTCATTCTACCTGGAATTTTGGGTTTCACAATGACTGTGGAGAATACTCTAGGTCCCTGAATGGATTTTCAATCACTTACTTTGCATTCTAATAAATTAGATTTAAAAACTAAAACCAACTTCATGATAATATTGCGAGCAGCGCTTTCACAGCCGCAGTTAGTTGCGCTCTTTGAGGCATGGGAAGAGGAATTTAGCTTATTTTGCCAGGATGCCTTTCAGTTCAAATACAGGGGACAGTGGAACTTTTATGTGTGGCAAGCGTTGATGGGACGGGGGTCGGTGGAGGGGTGCACTTTGCCAGGCAGGACCGACAATTCGCAGGCATAGGCCAAAGCCCAGTGCTTTGCCGTCTGCCCCACTTGGGTGGTGAAACTGCAGCCGGCTTTGCACAAGGCCCTAGAAGTCAGTGTACCCCTCTGCCGACTCCTAGAAAAGGCTTCCTTGGAGACTGGGGCCGCGGTATGTGCCAATCCTTGTAAAGCATTTCACCTCTTCAGAGCCTAATGCCTCTCAAAACCAAGAACAATTAAAACGAGAGCCTTTCTGAGCACCTGGGGAATTGAGCAAAAAAAATCAGAAATCCTCAGCCTTCTGCTCTGGAGGCTCGCCTCATTATGAAAGCAGATCTATTAGCCCTCTTGCCATTGTCTTTCATGTCTCAAGTGAGGTGATTCTAATTAAATTAATCTGCATGTCAATCTATCGGTGATCAATCAAAGAGCCTGAGATGCCCCCTATGCTTGCGGCTGACAGGGGCTGATAATGGAGGAAGAAATAAACTGTGGAGCAAAGTTAATTAGTCAACATAATAGGTGGATTAAACGGGAGCTGGCTGATTGGTGTTCCCCGTGTCAAAGCATGGGGTGGGAGCTGAAGCTGCAATTACAGACAATTATTATATTTGGTTGTAAGAGGTCACATGAATAAACATATCTCAGTGGGTTTTGGTTTTAATCCCCTTTCCCCATTTAATATAAGGGGAAGTGTAGGTCATTTCTTCTCATTGTTTTAGTCAAAGTTCTTTGAGACAGCACCTTTGCTTATGTCCCTTTCTGCAAACAGGGTTCAGAGTAAGTTTATGAGAGAGTCAGGGTGCTTGAATTGTCTCTTGAGCCAGTGTCACCATTTTTCCCTTGGCATTGAAATAGACATCTAAAACCCTTAATTAGCAGGGTTTTTTGTTTTGTTTTGTTTTGTTTTGTTTTTTTGCGGCGGAAGGAGGTATACTTGGGGAGGATTGTAATGGTGTTGAGGGGGGACTTTCATTTGATTGACCCAAGCTAATGTGGCAAGGAAAAGGACAAGAAAGCCCAAAAAGGTACTCAGAAGAGAAAGCTGTCTCCCAGCTCTCACTGAAACCTCTTTTTCATTTCTCTATCCTGTTAACCCTGACACAGCGGGGGGCAGGTGGGGGGAGGCATGTATTTTAAAGATTCAAAAGATTTTTATTTGCATGATCAACTGTGATATCTGCTTCAGTGTCTAAACTGAAGGGTAATTTAGGTGAAACACAACCACCCTTGTGTAAAAAAATATGCTAATAAAGATCCTCTTGTTAAAATTATGGTTAACAGTGTACCTTCTGCTGTATAACTATAAACTGTGCAATTTTACTTAAAACTGCATCAAAAGCTTTCCATGCCAAAGACCCACTCATCAATAGCTTCTCTTGTTAGACTTGTACAGCATAAGCACCAGTTATTATGTGAAATAGCTATGCAATTTTCTTCAGCTCCCAGCTGTTATTTATTTAACTTGAGTTTATTACCCTCCATGCTTTTATATTAAAATGTTCATTCATTTCTCTCTTATGTCTCCAGGTCGTGGTGTCTACAACTGTCAACGTGGATGGTCATGTCCTGGCGGTCTCTGATAATATGTTTGTCCATAATAACTCCAAACACGGGCGGAGGGCTCGGCGGCTTGACCCCTCGGAAGGTACGCCCTCTTATCTGGAGCATGGTAGGCGAATCATTTTCATTGGTTGACATTGCTACTTTAACTGTGAATTTATTTGGTTTCTTTCTTCCAATTTCACCACATTTTCTATCCAATTTCAGATTTCAAGTGTCCTTTTGAACAATATTGATTCTCAGGGGGTTTTACTCTTCAAAATATGGAGCCTAGTATTTAAAGGCAGGAAAATTTCTTTGAGACCCACTATTTCTGGTTGTATGGGTCTTTATCCTGGAAATAGCTGGAATAGCTTTCTTTCAGGTTGAGTGAGAGAGAGACCTGGGCTAGTTCTTTATTTTAAACTCCCACTTGACTAAAAAAATCAAGAAAGGCCAAAGCAGGGTAACAAAGATTGTGATACATTTTAAGGGTTTGCAAGTTGACCATGAAAGTTTTATAATGAACACAGTCTTCTTTCCGATCCTGCTGTTGTACCTCTGTGGCTACGTGTTTAACTTCATTTGGAGATAAGATCCAAAGTCTAGGTTGGTGGCACTTTCTGACTATGAAGTCCAGACTAAATGTTCCTCCTCTGCCCTGTGCAGAACCCTCCCCTCCCCACCACATGACAGAGCATGCTTTCTGTAGGTAGATTTTGGTATGGGGAAAATAACAATTATCTTGAGAATCTCAGCTAATCAGTGGTACCTTTGAAAGGACTGGAGGAAACCAGATAAAAATTTGAATCAAGGAAAGTAAAAGCCACTCGGAAGAGCCATGGGCTAGATAGAGTGCAGTTTGAAGTTTACTGTGCTGCATGTCTACGTTACATCTATCTGTCTGTCCGTCCATCCATCGATCCATCCACCCATCCATTCAAAAAGTAGTGATTGAGACTCTAATGTATACCAAACACCCTGCTAGGATTTTTGCATTCTCCTTAGGTAAAACTCCTGACCCGTCTTCCTCATCTACTTTCCAGTTTGCTATTTCAGCAGGGTTATTTTAGAAACACTACCACCTTATTGCCTGACTTTTCCATGGGCCATGAGCTGTCCATGATATAATTCATAATAGAAAACTCTTTTCCCTGCCAGCATCCCAATTTAATAAACATACTGCTATCATCTCTTTTGCTTGATTTTTTTTTCTGTGCTTAAGGAATACACAAACTGTACTTTTCATTAATTAGCCAGATGGAATGCTCTTAGAAGGGATTCTTTACCAATCTAGTTTTGCAGTCTTTTAAAAGCAAACCATCATCTTTCAAAAGCTGCTTCTTTATGGTTTCATTAGTGCTGAGATAGATGGATATTACTTTTTGTAGGAGGCCATGGAAACACCTGCTCATGATGACATTCCAAGTTTCATTTCTGTACTTAAAATTATTCTGATCCTCACTTTATTGTAATGTTGCCTTTTTAATATCCTTGGAGTCACTTTAAGGCATTGTGGGACTAGAGGTGTGAAGGCGAAAGGAGGAAGAACTAATAGGTACATACCCCATGCACACAATGTGTTTTGTTGACTGTGGCTTGTTATTTGCAATGGTTACTGCCCCATTGGGGTGACTTGACTCTCAGTTTCAAATCTGCCAGTCATGGATTCAGTTTCATTGTCCTACAAATGTGGGCCAAACCCAGCTCCCAATCCCGATCCTGGAATGCCGGTGAGAGAGCATAGGATTCTGTGCAAAATCACCCCTCCACATGAAACCAAACAACATCAAACAAACAAAACCAAGCCTGCTAGCAAGGACACCTCCAGGGGATGGAGGTCAGTAACTTGACTTCACAGGGTGAGATGGGGGAAAGAGCCTTGAAACAGGTGCCTGAGAACCCCTAATTCAATTCTTAGTTTCATCTCTGAACTTTGTGTGACCTTGGATAAGTCACCTCAACTTTTAGGTTCCTTAGTTTCCTTCTTCGTAAAACAAAGGTTATGATCTGTAAGTGGTTAAACAAACAAACAAACAAACAAACAAAACCCCCCCAAAACCCACACCCTGCTTTGGATGAGGGGCGGGTAATACAAATAAGGGAAGTGGTTTGGGTGGAGACCAGGGAGGACAAGCAAGTACACCCTCTGCTGCCCCTGAGATCATCAGTTGTTGCCAGGTGGGAGTGAGAGCCCCGTGGGGCCATGTGTTCCAGTTGGGCAAGAATTTAAAATCTAATTTTTAATTGTTGGGAACTAATTACAAAATGTTTCAACACTGGAGGGAAGGAAGGGGCAAAGCAAAGTCACTTGCGAAGAATGCAGCCACATAGGCTAACAGTTTGAGACCTCTGGATGAAAAAGTCACTCAACTTCCTGGCAGCTCAAATATTTTCATTTTTGTGAGTATATACCAGTGTTTCATTCGGGATATCACATTATTCTGCTTTAAAGACCACATTTTATACCTATGTTGTGTTTACCAGTCCACAAAATGGTCATGTTACTATTAACATGGTATTTGAGAAAATGGTGACGTTTTCCTATTTTAAAATGGTTAACCCTCCTTGGGGACATGGATATGTCCTATGTCCTTCAGCCAAGGGGCCTCACTGTCACCAAAGCCTTACTTCACTTCTCTCCAGCAGAATGAAACCGTAGACACATTCAGGTCCTTAATGATGATAATAACAAAGAAACTTGCTTCTCTGCAGAATGAATTAACTAACCACACATAACCACCCACTCATTTAGACACATCAAGCTGATACATAAATATCTACTCAGCAAAGGGTGACTATTGAGCCTTTTCATTGGCAATGTGTGGGAGTAAACCTAGACGCTAATTCATGTTGATTTGGGGGTAGGGTAATACTTTATCTTCTCACTGAAAACCCCTCTTTGAAAATGCCCCATTTAAGATGTAAGAACCACACCCTCCCCACTCCCTTGTCTCTCTGCTCCCTCAACTCAAACAGCTAACTGCACGGTGAGACTGAAAACTATCTTCACCCCTTGAGACCTTTGTTTTTCCCCATTTCGGCTCTTTACCATCTCATTTACAGGTAGCCTGAATTATTTTGAGCTGTTCTGCACATCTCTATTTTTATCTTGCTTGCAGATAGTTGGAGGAAACCTCCCTTTGGTGCCTCACCTTTCTGCATATAAGTAGAAACAGTCATCATGGTTTACATTCATGCACAGTCTTCCCTGTGTGAAAACCCCTGTGCTTAACCAAATATCCCTGTATTTCAAGTATGATAGTTGACAATGACAAATTTATTTCCTAGAATCTTGTGTGGTCCAAAGAGGGTAAATCCTGGATGCCGTGCCTCGTGCTAATTGTCTCGCTTTCTTTTTTTTCTTCATTCATAAGGACTGAGAGTTTCTTTAGTTGGATCTTTATGGGAGAGTTTAGGCTAGTGAGGTTTCTTCTCTAACCAAGAGCTTTGTGGAAGATGTAAGTAGGGGAGAGAGAGAGGCAGCCTCAGAATGTAACTGCTCTCCAGCTTCTGATTTTTGAAAAAACAGTCTCGGGGCAAAAGAACTGAGTTGTTACCACCCATAGTAATGTAAAGCTCTAGCTGCACATCTTTCTGTCATTTGGGCAAATGCATGGGGACTCTGTACTGAGGATCATCAAAGGGCTTGGGGAGTTTTGTTATTGTCATCGTCATTTTTTTTTTGAGTTTCTGGCTGTGTTTACTTGAATTTAAGGCCAATTGTGGCATCACTTTCTCTATTTTTTCCCTGTGGCAAAAAGCAGTGCCCTTGCAACACGATAGTGCAGAGACCCTGTCAGCTTGCATGCTCTAACTCTTTATTATCTAATGATCTAATATGCAACAAGGCAAAGTGCCGGTGCTCATCATTCTGACACAGAATGCCGGGAGAAGTGACTAAATTACTTTATGTACCATTAGCGCTAGCAGCTATGGTGAACTCACCGGCAGTATTTATGCAAATGCCTGCGAATACACTCTAGCGGCTTTGTCAGGAAGCAGTCTGACAAGCAGTTTAAATGCTCCTTTTTTTTGGAAGGGGGATGGGGGGCTCGCTTTTTTTTTTTTTTTTTTTTTTTTTTTTTTTTTTGCGTGCATGTTTGTCTCCCTTCTCTTTTACTCCCCTCTCTCCTCTTTTTTGGACGGTGGCTGGAGGCCTTGCCTCCTCCATGCTCACTGGGGACATCTGAGGGGAAGGAGAGCTCGGCTGTCAGCCACCCTTTCCAAGAATGGAGGGTAAGGCCTGATCTGGGATTCTTCAGATTTCATTTCATTTTTTTTTTTTTTTTCTAAATTCTTATATTCTGATGAATTGTATAATCCTCATGTTTACTTGGTGGACCCACAACCAAGAGGTTTTAGAATCTGAACAGTTCTGACCTGAGGTCCTACTTAGTTTCTTGGCTCAAATATAGATGCTTTTTAAAATAACCTTTTTTTAAAATAGACAGTGATTTAAATTTAACTTTTGTGGGCAGCAGAAATGAGTGGATGAAATTTCCCTTCAAAGTATTATAAAGTTTGAGACCTGAAGTATAAATGTGCAGAATCCCGAAACAAAACAAATCAAAACAAAAGTGGGGTTCGGCCAAACTAAAAATATTTTTGGAGAATAAAGGATGGTGATAGAATCACTGGGCCAATCTCCTTGCTGTAATTACAGCTTTAGAGAATCAGAATCAGGTTTTCACCACCAGTTAGTCTGACCTTTCAGCTGCGGTGCCCCTTTCCAGCTGTCCCTGACAGTATGGTGTTATTCTCACTCTTTAGCATTTGACCCTTTGTAATCCTTTTGCTCCAGATAGAGCAGTTTTTGCTTCTGTTGGTTGCCCCTGGCTATGCAGCCCCATTGACTCCCTGAGCCAGCTGCACTTAAATTTGTTGTTTTGTGGACATGGGGACAAAGATGGTTGAAGACTACCCCAAACTGAGAGATAGCATGCAACTTCAAAGAGAAAGGAGGGGCTCCTCTCTTCTCTCCTCTGAGGCCCTAAAAATTGGCTAGTAAACGCTGGTTGGAGCTAGTAGAAAGAGGATGAGACTGTCTGACCAGCTCTGCCTTTAACTAGCTGTGTGACTCTGGGAAGATGCTTTTGCTTCTCTGGGCCTCAGTTTTCTTATAGGTTAAGGAAGAGCTGGGTAGGCATGCAAATTCTATGGTGCTCCGACTTGGAGCCACTGCCACATGCCTTCCCTCTGTCAGCACCCCCTCTAGGAGGTGCCTTTGGAGAAACAGAGCTTCTTCCGGGGATGGAGAAATTCGCAGCTGTTTTGAATATAACTCTTTCTTTGTCTTTCCAACCAAGGAATAAGGTGCCCATTGAATGGACTCTAAATCATCCATTACTTCATCCATACAGAGCATCTTCAGCATGCTAGATGCCAAGCCTAGGTGCAGCGGCACAAGGCAGACACAGTCTCTGCCTTCATGGAATTTATGAAAAAGAGAAAAGAAAGATATTGAACAAAATGTGCGTTTAACTGGTTAATGAAGTGCATACAAGGGAACCGTAAAAAGGGTGGTAGCAGTGAGGTGTCAGGGAAGCCAAAACCTGAAAGATGAATGTTTTCACCAGGCAAAGGGGACAGAAAAACAATTTCCAGGCAGAGGGAATAGCGTGTGCAGAGGCTGTGTTTGCGTAGGTGAGTTCAAGGACCCCAAAGGAGACTGGAAATGACATGCGTTGCTCCTGGCCAAGGGCAGATGGACAGCAGACTCGATTGGGGTGGTCGCTGAAGGCCAGAGCATGCAGGGCCAAGTGGGCTGGGCTGGTCAGGACGTGGTCTTAGTGGCCACCGTGGAAATGGTGTGGAGCCAAGCAGGACTTTGATGAACTCAGTTTCAATAACATGGGCTCCTAGTGCCTCATGAAAGCCCAGGGCAAGATTACACTGAGTTGGTTATAACTGCCTGTTCCTGCTGGACTTTGGAAGCTCACCAGGGAGTTGGCTGTGGCTTGAAGCTGTCCTCCTGATTACTCCTCATTTGATCAATTAGTGCACGTGTTCAATACGGTTAAAAAAAAAAAGTCAAACATTTCAAGAGTTCTTTTTCCAGATGGTTATGGCTTATTGATTTACCTTTCTCATAAGCAGCTTAGAAAGTATTTACCTCTTGGCTTTTTTTTGAACTAGTGGAAACCCTGACCTTTTTAAGGCTTCTAGAATGGAGGGCTGCTGCATTATTTGCCCTATGGAAATGGGAGAGTGAAAACAAACTAAAACAAGAGAGGGAAACATACCCTTCCAAATTTCTCTCTCTCCTGCTACCTTGGGCAACGACTTGAGTCACAGCTTGTGCTGAGGGAAGAGTCACTGAAGTACGGGAGGTCACCTGGTTCACTCCCTCATTTTACAGAGAAGGAAACTGAGGCCTAGAGGGGGCTGTGATATTCCCACATGCACACAGTCACATGGCTAGTTTATGTCAAAATCCACTCAGTGATCTTTGCACTCACCTGTGGTATACCGGCCGGCAAGTGTGAGTGCCATGCTTTCACGGCTTCAGGGTCCCTGTGTAACCCAAAATGTCGGAGGACTTGGGATCTGCCCCTGCTGCCTTTAAATTCAGGTTGGCTTGGGTCTCTCTGGGACTCTGAGGATTATGCAAAGTACGTCCGTGAAATCATTCCAGCTTCCTGACAGAAAGGGACCTTCTATCAAAAGGCAGAATATGAATGATGCAGGGCTGCCCACTTAGATGCCAGCCCTTAATGTGACTGGTTTGTGTGCAAATCTCTAGACAGGCCCATTTAGGCAGGGGTCTCTTGGTGAAGGGTCTGGGTTAAGTAGAAAAATATCGGCATCATCTTTTGTAACTGATGGTGGCATATTACAACTTATCAATTGGTTTTCCTCCTTGAAAAAGGAAGACAGTTGCACGAGCAGAACACTAGGGTTAAGAATATCCAGATGTGTCATAAAATAGAGCACCGAGTCCCCAGATTTTCAAGCATCAAATCAGGCCTTTTTCTTTGAGCAGTTGGGAAGATGCCTTTTGTCTTCCCTCGAAATAGAAAGGATGTGGCAAGTAGTCAAGATAACGAACACGGATGTAAGTGAAGACTGATTTTCAGTGTATCCCCTGAGAAATTCATAAAGCAGATAACACCAGAAATCTGAACATGGGGACTCGGTAGCCAGCAGGCTTCAAGCAGATTGAAGAGTTCATGAGCAACACATAACTGCTGAGCAGATGATCTACATTATCCTTTTTTGACTACCGCGCGGCCAACAGCACTGCTAACAGAGGAGAAACAGTGTTCAGACTTAGTTGCCGTGCTTGATGGTGACCAGGTCAGGTGATGGTATTCATCATCATCATCATCATCATCATCATCATCATCACTGCTGTTATTTTTGGACTCTCATCAGCTAACATTTATGGAGCATTTGCTATGTGCATTTTACATATATCATCTCATTAAATCCTCCAAGAAATCTGATGAGATGTACCAATTATTATCAGCATTTTGCAAATGAGAAAACTGAAGTTTAGAGAAGGTCAGTAACTTATCCCAAATCACAAAACTGATTAGAACTGGACCTGGGATTCCACCCCGGGCCTAACTAACCATGTGTCTCTGAACAAGAGCATTGTAAGTAATCATTACAATAAATGTTCATTGCACCTTTACTATGCCAGGCATGCGGTGCTACAGCCAGCCTGTTGTAAAGATGAGGAAACTGAGGCTAAAGAGAGGTTAAGTAACTTGCCCAGGGTCATACACCAATAAGCAGTAGATTAGAGTATAAACCAGAAAGCCTGACCCAGGGGGCTGCAGTCTTAACTACTGCTCTTACCCATTACGTTAAATTTCTTCCCATCTCTTATCCCTTTGTTCTTATTTGTTTCTCAATACAAGTAAGACAATTATACTAGCATCTTTCAAAAGACAGCACAGAGCATATCTTTTTTTAAAAGTGGGACATATTAGGTATGTTTACCTTATAGTTCATTTTCCTTTAATAACCTGTTTTCCCCATGACAACAGCACTAGTCAAGTAAAGAAAATGCTGATTGTACTTGATGACTGGTTTATTGTCTATGGAGGCTGGCCAGATAAGAAGGGGGGTGGTAATATTTTATTTATTTGCAAGGATGTTCTAACTCATCTCCCTTGAAATCATTTGTTGACCGTATGGACTCTGGCATGTGTAAAAAGTGGAGAAAAATGAGACCATGAGAAAACTCTGAGATTGTGAGTTAAGCAACTGGTAGGATGCTAACTGTATCCTTGTTAGGATACTAAAGAGTTGCTAAACTTCATGTTAGAAATAACATGGGAAACTGATAAGGATTTAGGAAGGCTGTTTTCATATGAGTTCCTTGACAAACCTGTAAACTGTGGGAAAATTCCAGTTATTTGGTAATTTTGTGTTACCTAATGAAAGAATAAGTCATACTGTCATACCAGTTATTTTAATGAGTACAAAGTGTGTGTGTGTGTGTGGACCAAAATGGCAGAACTTTTTAAAGCCCTTTTAAAATCATGCTATATTTGGATACAAAAGCATCCAGTTGTGTGTTTTGTTTGTAATTGATTCTTCCAAACCAGGGTTCTCTTCATTACATATTTCACACTTGAGCTAGCCTCACTTGAGAATGCTGAGTCCAAAAAGCACAGGATTCAAGTGATGTGATATACTGTTCATAAACCTTCTTAAAATGAGATATTTAGGAGCAGTGAACAGGAGTTGAGTTGAAAGATTTTTGTTTGAACATTTTCAAAGCTATACATGCAGAAGAACAGGAAGACAAGGTGCTTCTGCTATTTTATCGTGTAACCTCAAGTAGGTGCTTTGGTATCTCTGGGCCTCAATTTCCTCAACAATTAAGGGGGGTTATTTTAATGCATAAGCAAAAAATACGAGTAGCATTCGGAAGTCACATTTTCAGAGCTATTATCGCTTAGGGCAAGACTAAATTTAAAGAAAAAGTAAGTTGATCTAAACACAACTAGCAAGAAAATAATTTTTGGGAAACATTGTTTTAGAGGGCTTAAGGGTTGGGAGAAGTAATAATTCTTTCATGTCACCAGGAAACATTATAGGACACTGGGAAGCACAGTTTCTTTGAAGAGTCAAATGTCACTTTTTTTTTTCTTTTTTTTTTTTAGGTTTAAAAAAAGCTAAACCAGACTTAATATCCTAATAGGGTTTTAAAGTTTTAAAAATCGAAACTTCTCCCAAGCTGTTAACTCTGTATTTATTTTTAAGCAGTAGTGTCTGCATGTCAGTGAGCAGAAATTAGTTTGGAAAGGACGACTTGAGGAATTGGAGAGAGAAATCAGCCAGGGTCCAGCCAGGCGGCGCATTATGATAATCTATACTGAACCAGCTGGACACTTAGCAAAGCTGACATTGTGTTGTCAGGGGCAGGATCACCCATCAATTGCCGAGATAGGATTCGAGTTCAAATGACAGAAAGAGCAGCAACTGTGTTGAAACCAAAGCATGGGGGAGGGGTGGGGTGGGCAGGAACCAGCCAGGCCGAAAGACAGGAAGTCCTGGTACCTCCGGAAGGGGGTGGCTCTGTTTTCTCATCTGGCTGCTACCCTTCCTTCTAACCTTAACATCTGTCAGCAAGATCCACCTGGGTCCTTGCATGATTAGAGCTCACTGCAGGGGGAGCTTACTGGGGCTAATTTTAACCATTAGAATAGAGGGCTTGCTGGACGGGGGTCAGATCGGCCTCAGAAACGGATTCCACTTACACACTGCTTAAGATGCCCAGGGCGGGTACAGTGGAGATCGTTAATATCTGCTTGAAGCATTCTCAACTTGTAAGCAACTCTGGTCCTGAAATATCTTAATAACTGACGATTTCTCTTTATTCATTCACTCATTCTTCCATTAAACACTTGGAGTGCCTCCAATATTAGACAATAGGAATATAGAGGTGAATACAGCAGGAACAGTTGACATTATGAAGTTTATATTCACATGTGTATGCATTTTTATGTGTTGATATTAAGCAAATAATTGCATATATGATCATTTAAATTGCAATTATGGTAAGCGCTATAAAGGAGACATTGAAACCACTACGGGAGCTTAAAATGAGTGGATTTAGTCAAATCTGAAGAACCAGGGAGATGTTTAAAATTTAAAATAACAACGAGTAGCATTTAGTCAAGCAAAGAAGAAAGAGCATTTTAGGCAGAGCTGGTAAAGTGTGTTCAAAGGGCAGAGTGGGGAAAACATTAGAAGCTTGGAGGAGGGTTAACACAGGGAAGGTGGTTGGATCTGGGTCCATTTTTGAGAAAATACATTTGGAAGTTTCCCATAGGTTGGTTTCTCTGTGACTTGGAGATACAGGCCTCATTGTATTTTCTTAATTGCAGGTTAGCAGAACTCATTGTCCAATAAAATGTTAGCTTTTGGACCAATATTCTTGGTGGGGATGACTTTAATGATTGTAATAGCAGCTGTTGAGCACTTACTATGCATCAGGTTTTGTGCAAAGCACTTTGCATCATCTCTTTAATGCTGGTAACAGCCATAGTAGAGTAGTACCATTATTATCTCCAGTTAACAAATGGGGGAAACTGAGACCATCCTTCAAGGAACCGGTTGTGACCAAACAGAAGAAGATTTAGGTTTTTGTATCCAAGCAGCTGGTGCAAGGTGGGCATCATCTCTGTTCTTTCCCACTGTTTAATCAATGCCAGTGTCCTAACATTGGACTTCAGAGGCAGAGAGAAGTCGTCCTGCTATTCGACCACGTAATATAATACCTGCTTCAACTGAAGCAAATTGACGACATTACTCAAAGGCAAATTTAAAAGCCAGATCTGTGCTAAATCCCAGGAGTAAGTTCGTTGGCATGTGCAGTGATATATGGGAAGGTGCTTTTCTGGGTTAAGATAAAAAATCCTGGTATCACGTCTTGCTATCGGGCACCCCATCTCAGTCTCCCTGTGCCAGCCCTGCAACTTGAAATACTCAGTGGACAGAAATGAAACTTTATAGAAATTAGGTGATCATCATCTTATCAGATGAATATGATGCCATCAGCATGATTTTAGCATCCTTGGGAAAAAAAAAAAAGAGAGAGATTTACCTGGAGGGGAGCAAGAGAAAGTTTGAGGCAGGGATTGTAGGACTGTTGCTTTCCTGCCAGCATGCCATGGGCAAGTTGGCTGGGAGATGACCTGGTAATTAAAGTCCTGCTTAAATGTATGTTGCTGGTCAGTCATAACAGAAGCACTGACATGGGAAACCAGACAGTAACCGGAGAAGGAAAAGAAAAGCGAAACACAAAAGTAACACTTTCAAGCCCACAGGGTGCAGAAATAGATCTGAATGGACTGAATATGTATCTGACCACTAAGCGTGAAAGTGGAACCCAAGTACTAATATATTTTTATCCCAATCTGTGAAATTAATCAATATTTTATATGTGAACATATGCTCCTGTGTTGCTGGCTTATGTAATCGACAGTTGCAATCTGCAGGGCACCAGTTTTTCAAACCCACATTCTTCACCAGCGATTTTAGGGAGCAATGCAGCAGCAAACAGAGCAAGTAGGGACACAGACAGTGTTGGGTTCGGGGCCCCTTTGTAGCACATCAGATTTTTTCATCAGCTTTGGGACAAAGTGAAAAGAATTTTAAGATACAAGCATATGTGAAATAGAAACTTAGCAATATACTTTGGCTTTTATTTAAAAGAATGGTTACAATTAAGGTGGTTGGTACAAATTGGGAACTTTAATTTTTTTAATATTCTTTACTTCTCTTCCGAGCAGAATTGGTGAAGCCAACATGTGCTGAGCACCTACTATGTGTTAGTCCTGAGACAGGTGCTTTTAGTATAATGGGGATGCACCCTGGCAGTTCCAATGTGGCTTATCATTTCTTGATAGAGGCAGAAAATATTTCTTTTGTGCATTAGAGCAGTCTTTCTTTGTTGGAAGCTTCTGGCTGAATCATCAAACCAGCTTTGCTTTTATAGTAACTACTATGTGCAACAAATCTATCTATAAGGTCTTCAGATTCTTAACAATTCTTCTATAGAGACCTCAGATTCTTCCACCTTGCTACTTTGGTAGAATCCTAGAAGCTCTTCTTGATTTGGTTAGCTAAGGCCTGTAGAATCCAAGCCTTGATACTCAAAAGGAAAAAAAAAAAGATATTGGGAAAATGTTTTTAAGGTACTGTTTTAGGATAACCTATTTGTTAGGTAGTAAACTTTTATTATTTTCTTTATACGTGTGAAATTTTATAATGAACACTGTTGAGATGGATAATAGCCAGATTGACATGCAAGTTAAGGGGAACTTTCCTACACTTAAAAAACGAAAGTTCTCATATTGTTACAATCACTCATATTAGACCTTCAGACTCTGAGTGTGTGTTTAGCAGTTCAACTGGTAACAATTGAAAAGTTTCTAAGCCTGGAAGTCTGACAGTATTTTCAGTGTTTCTGTGTTTACATTGGCACCTATGGCATTATAGTAGGATGCCAGTTTTTGAAGTTGGAAATAGAAGAAGGTAGAAAGAGATTTTACTATAATTCATATGTAGACTTGAGTCTTAAGGGGAAAATAAAATAACTTTACTTGGAAATAGACTCGTAATGTTATGTAAAGTTAATGAATGTTCACCCTCTATCTTGGGAATAAGGATTTGCACAACTAAGATTTTATGGGACTTTGACCATATTTACATGATTGAAGTGAATATTTTAGCCAAATTGAGCAGAATTTCAGATGAACACCAAAACTGAATGGTAGTTTGGGTGTTTTTAATATTTGACTCTATAAAACTGGATTTTCAAAGGCTCGAGTTCAAAACTTAGATCTTTGCTCTGAGACTTGGTTGCATCATTTATAAAGTGGAATTAAGAAAAACATCTTGCCCCCTCCTCAGGGTTGATTTTAAGAATAATTGAGATAATGTATGAGAAAGCCCTTTCAAAACTTAGCAATGCTAGTTAATTGTCAGGTAACGGTAAATGAATGAATGAGGGTCCCTGCCTGTAAGGGGTGTGTTGCCTAGTTGAGTTGTTCTGCCTGAACATACATCTACATGCCCAGCTATTCACATGCCCATATCAAGATAAAAGTTCAAGGAAAAATGCAGCAAGGGCCAAATGAATGGGAAAGAAAAGTTCTCAGAAGGGTTAGTGCTTTCTAGACAGGGGTAGAAAGAGCGTCACACAGAAGACTGGTCATTTTGGCAAACTGCTATTTGACTGGGTGGAAGTGAATGGTATAATCTTCCCCCAAAAAGAAATAGTGGAAATGTGCAAAGCATGTTTTGAGACAGTGGATGTGGAGAGCTTGTCATCATCACCTTCAGTTTTTGATTCCCCTTCTCCCTGCTCTCCTCCTGCAACTCCTTCTTCTCTTCACCACCATCTCACATTTATTCCTTACTTACCATGGACTGTGCTCTGCACATAGATTGCCTCAATTAAACCTCACAACACCTCATTAGGTGGGGGGTATTTCTTATTATTATACCCAATTGAAAGAAAAGTTAAGAAGTTTGTCCAGGCTGGTTCTTGGTGATGCTGGAATTTGAGCTGAGGTCTCCCGAGTCCAGAGCTGCCTCCAGGTCTGGGCCAGGTAGGAAAAGAAGTTGAAAAGAGACACTAGGTCCGATTATTGAGAGCTTCAAAAGCCAGGCTCAGAAGTGGACTTGATTTCTGTAGGGAAACTACAGACAAGCTTCTGAGCAGGACACTCGCATTTTGGAAAGCAGTATCTGAGGAAGATTAATCTGGGTGGTTTTGGTATGTAGCCTGGACTTTGCATGCAACTAATCAGATAGCAGAAATGAATCTCAAACCGGCAAGCATGAGTGTTTGCTTTTCACTGACCAGATGGAACAGTCCAGACCCTAAAGAGTAGTTTTGAAGGAAATGGAGTCAGTACAACATGGAGTTCAAACGGAAGTGGGGTTCCCTCTCTCCTTTGCTCCTCTTGTCTGGATAAGTCCAATGATACACATTCCGGTGCTTGTGACATCACGGATCATCACCACGGAAACATCTGTGCTATAACAAACACTGAATTGAAGCATCCCTGAATGTGTTAGGGAGGAGAGGAAACTGGCTAAAGATGATAAGGCTCGCAATAAAAAAAGTTCACTCAAATACGTTAGCAGTCAGTTGCAGCTCCGGTTGTGGAGAGAAATACAAGCAGAACTATTCCAAAAAGCACAGAGCAAGAGTTGTGCATTATTAAAGGTTGGGCAAGGTTGATTTTGAGATGCTGGTCACATTCAAAACATGGTTGCCTTAAAAAGTCACTATCTATGCTGTCTTAAGTGATGACACCAGAACTCCTTCGGGGCATGGAGCCAGTTTCCCAAGCTGCTTATAGAAACATCTTCTAGGAGGACTAGCTGGGGACTTTCATGTTCTGGAAGGAGGCTTTAACAAATCAGAAGCAGAATTAGCAGTGGTTGTGGTTTGTATTTTTTGTTTAGTGAGTGAATGGTACTATTAGTTGTGTGGCTGCAGAAGTTGATAACTAAAAGATGATGCCTGGCCCTCTGAAGTTTTAAATAAGGTGCACACTGTTGGATCATGGGCTGACTCCAGCACTCAGCCACATTTAGGTTTGATTTGCTGAGAAGTACTTTAAGAACTTATATATTTTTCACTGACAATTAAAAATAAAGAGATTTTATATGAAAATCTGGATATGCAAATTCCCTTTATAATCAGAAAAGCTGGTAGTGCTGTATCCCCAATTCTCAAAAGGCAACAGTTACTGAAACTGAGCAGTGGCTGTCCGTTCAGTTAGCTATGATCCCCACCACTCAAACTGTGTTACCCCCAGCCCATTTTATTCATTTACCTTTCTGTCCTGCCCTGTGGGCATTTGATTTTGTGATCCCTCTAGGAGGGATCAGATTAAATGTGCCCAGCACAAGGGGACTCTGTCCTTATCAGTTACAGGCTCAGTTATTTAAACTTGATCTTTAGATCAGCATGGTCCTATATGATGGAAATGTTCCTGAGATGATGGAAATGTTCTATCTCTGCACTGTTCAATATGCTAGTCACCAGCCATGTGGGGCTATTGAAATGTACATTTCTAAATGTGGCTAGGGTGATGGAGAAGATACACTTTTATTTTTATTTTATTCTAATTAATGAAAATTTAAATATAAGTGGCCACATGTGGCTGGTGGCTACTGCATTGGACAAAGCAGATTTACATAATAAGATTGAACACTGGGGATGGGGGGTGCTCACTTAGGAAACAATATGAGTAGTAGACACTAAGGCTGAGTGTGTGAGCCTGTCTATTTTACAAGAGATTACTTAGTGAGCTTTATCATATCGGGTCACTAACTTCCAGAAAGGGAACCGCCCCTTAATACCAGCTTGAATTCTTGTCAACTTAAAGAGCAAAAGACATCTGCTTTTCAAGGTGTGTGTATGCAGATTCTCACCAATAAGCATAAGTTCTCTTAAGCCTGAATGAGAAGTTTCACTTCTCTATCTCCCCTGACTGTCCAGTTAGGGGTACTACTTAAATGTAATAACAAGACCTGTGTGTGGACAAGCCTATACTATTCCATGAGCTGCTTGTCCCCAATATCCATGATGGCAGAGAGCAGCTAGCTAATGGAAGTGTGGGGCTGTGGGGGACAGACAGGGGCTCTGCTAGATAGCTAGCAGGATCCTGTTTTTTCGGGGCTGAGGTTCTGCTGGCTGCCGCCCCTTGTGGTTTCCATCACAAGCACACACTGAGCACATCCAAAGATCACGTTGCCATAAACCAGCCTCAAAGCAGGAGTTTAAAAAAAATCCCTCTTTTGTGCAACTTATCCGTTCATTTTTACAGTGTTTGCCTGGGAAGTTTCTGACAGTAATCTGCTTTGCTCGGCCCAGGCAGTCAGATCCCTCCCTTTTCCTTTGTCACAGAGCTGGAAATCCCAGGACCATCTATCGGGCTCTGGACTACTGGCAACTCGCCAGCCTCTGTCCTGAAACCTGCCCTAAACCAACTTTTCCAGCTGATAAATATGTAACTTCACTGCTTCTAGGGATAAATGCATGGGAGGGCAAAACAAACATGAGCCTCTTTTATTCGAGGTGAAGCTCTGAATCATGGCCACCCCCCATCCAAAAAAGCCTCCTTACAAATAGAGGAAACCTGATGAAAATGATGGAAAAGTTTGTTGTAGCTGATTTTATCTAATGATGAGTAATACTGAGCCTCTTATAATGAAAAGGAAGAACAAACAGTAGCGTATCTCTTAACACTTGGATGTTTCATCCCATGGGAATTACATGTCATCTATTCTTATCATCAGGTTCTGCTGAAAGGATACTGTAGCTTACAGTTTTTTTGTGTGTGTAAACTCCCCATTATGACTGTGAGTTGAATGAGTCCTAAAATTCAACAGGAAGAAAAAGACAAAAACCCCTAACAAAAAAAAGTAGATCTAAGTACTTTAAGATTTCTTTTTAGCAAAATTCTTAAGTTTTTTGCAAAAATGTTTTCTAGAAAAAGGCCATGCCAATATCGACTGAGACTAACTAATGAAATGTTAGATTATCTACATGCATCTATGTTTTATGGCTGAATTGAGTTCTGCTCCCAGACACAAGGAGACTAAAAATTCATATTCAGATAAGGAAAGGCCAACGCTGGCGAACAGATGGAGCAGGGTTCGGCATAAATGTTTAATCCTATCAGGCCGATTCCTGTATGGCCATCTGGATAATCCGGTGCACACATTCAAGGCCTGTTAAAAATACGACTCCAGCCAAGATTAACGTCACAGATTTTCCACTAGACTTGGCCATATTTGACTTTATGATTTTCCAGACCTAGCAAGATTGCTTGTGAATAAAGACTTGAATATTCCTTGAAGAGGCAGTTACATGCTTTGTTTTGTTCTGTTTTGTTTTAACCTGAAAATAGTTTCTTCTGTTTTACCATATTGAGTGTCCATTTTTTGGAAGGTATTTTAATTTCTCTTTCTTCCACGGCTTTCATTTCTGGAACTTTTCTTACAACAGGATAATAAGGAGAATTGAGCTAAAAATAATTTTGTTCCTGAAAGTTCTCTTTGGCAGGAAGAAAGGAGCTATTTACTTATTGTGTAATCAGAAGCAAGTGAATTTACTATTGTTGCAACAAATATCACAATTGGGTCCTTGAATAATTCATTTTGAGGATTCTCCCACCCTCCATGACAGTTTTTTCTCCATTGTTTTGCAATGGAGTGGCTGGCAATCATAGAACAAGAAAAAAAAAAAAAAAAAGAAATAAGAATTGATGGCAATATTTGTCTTTAGATGCCTTAGGATTAATATCTTATACATCTTAATTTTGGATTTGGCAGATCAGAGATGATGTAGAAAACAGTGCATCCATATGTCCTTGAGTTAAAAAATTCTGAGCTTCTGCAGTGTATTTAACAAACAATTTTTGCATATTATGAAACAATGCTATGTTGGGTGTCATTAAATCAAAAAGCCTTCAACAAGACTTTCAAATGCAATTTAGAAGTTACAGGTACATCAAAATGTCAAGATTTTTCACTGCTAAACTGTTAAATCACCCTGTGTACTGAACCTGTGCAGATTTCTGGATCTCAGACAAATTCAGAAATCCAAAAGCGTTTTCCCTGCAATATTTTGATTACTGTGGTTGCACCGGGATGTCTGTCTTTCCTTTGCTCAGGTGCTATGTCCACTGTGTTGAGGAATTTTGCTAATTCAGAACAGAATAAGGACGTTGCTAAATGAACAGAAAGTAGATACAATTTGACTTGTCTATAATTAGCAAATCGCATAGTTTGGAACTTAGACTCCCTGGGGCTAAGCTTAGGTATACCTGGATATCACCACCAGATTAACTCCATTGTAATGCAGACCATCATTGGAGCTATATTTCCATCTAGTGACAAGGGATTTTTCCTTTTCTCATTTTCTGTGAGAGCCATTAATGTTGTCAAAGCAAAGGGCTTTTTTTGCCAAATGAAGTACTTTGAAATAAAGGATGAAAAACACTTGAAATTCTCAATCTCCTCCTTTAATATTTAATAGGTTTAATTGCATCTGGTGTTGAGAAATCTCTATATCATGGGTTACATTTCTCTTTAAAGTGACAAACACACCATGCGCATGCACACACACAGATGCTCTTGCATAAAGAACACGTGATTCTTTGCCAAGGAATATCTAGATAGGCTGGTGGACCAGGCAATAAATGCAGGCCAATAGCAAACCAAACAAATAAAAATCCTAATAAGCCAATAAAATGTTTAACTGCATAAAGCAATTACTGAAGAACTTAAAGGAAGGCAGAAACAAATCTCTAGTAACTCAAGTTAAAGCAAGAACATGGGTATTACAAAGACTACTGCACCTTGAGTGATGAAACTCTTAATTATTTTTAATTTATACATTTATGTACATATGTATGTATGCATGTACATTGTATGTATTTGGCTGGCTATGAGTCTCTAGTGGTAACATTCTGCAAGTGAAGTTTATACACTCTGGGGCTGGAGCTGAGGTCAGTCATTGTAATTGCTGTTAGCTTCTAAGGCGTCCAGTTAGAGGAAGGATGAACCAAGAATAGATTTGTCTCCTGTCCATGGAGAAAATATAGAGGGTCAGTCTTCAGGGTAGGGGCAGGCCTCCTTTTTGTCCTCCTTTTTGTCCAATATCTGCTAATTCTCAGGATCCAAAAAGGCAGGTTTTGGTGCTGCTGAGCTTTTGAGTGGTTAGGAAAGTCATCATTTCACTCAAATAAACAGCAAAAATTATTGTTCAGATTTACAGGACGAGCAGTCTTTGGTAGGCTGTGTCCAACGAGGCAGCACTTTGTGTACCCATCAGTCTCTGGAACAGGGTTGCTCCCAAGCACATCATCACCAAAATCAAGTCGAGAAAAGGGAGAACAGCCTGAGATTTTATGAGGTCACATGTATCCTGCAGAAATGAGCTAAACTCATGGGTTTCACTATACTTTCTGCCAAGTCTCAATAATTTGGGACAATAACATGAAAGTTCCTCATTTTTGAAAAGTTTCCCATTAATATTCATTCCAGGCAAATGGGATCCTTAAAAAAACATTCTACTTTGGAAAGACTGATTCCAAATCTACCTACTTTGTAAATTTAGCTGGATATGTTAGCAAGTAGCTGAAGTGGAATTTCCTCAGAAAGGTTTTCAATAATCTGTATAATCTGGTATGATTGGAATATAGGTTATTCTAGTCAATAAGTAAATTCTGGTTAATAAGTAACTGATGATAATTACAGCAGCAGCTGATGTACCTGTAGGCACTTTCTGTGCATTTTGCCAGAAGTCCATGAGATGGCATGCGTGTGGAAACTGTAGCTTACAGAGGTTAAGTGACTGTTTCAGGGTCACACTGAGTCATGGATGTGGAATACAAACAAGCTGAAGCTCTTGCTCATTTTCAAATACTAGAATCCTCCACATGTTAAAGGCAACTTAAGACAGTTTTGTCCTTCTGTGTTGACTCTGAAGCCAGTAGGGCTTGTGCTGCCATTGCACAGAACTTCCTTTGTAAGCCACAGCTATCTGCTCTGTAGCAATGCTCATTAATAGAGAGTTCTGCTTAATGGAATGCTAGAAAAGGAAAGTTTACATCTTTTCATACAGCACGCACAATGGGAATGGAAAATAACATTTATTTCCACTTCAGTGGAATTTCATCTTGAGATTTAAGAACTGGATCAGAACATTTCTAAATTTGCATAGTTTACCAACTGATAGATTGTCATTTCCCCAGTGTATTTAAATCCAGGAATGGGGTGGGGAGGACAAACAGTGCATCTCTGATTAGGTTTCCGTAATGGGGCATTGACCATTGCAAAAGGCTCATTTTTGGAATAAGAGGTGATAAATGCTGAACCCGGGTCATCAGTACAGCAACCCGAAAAAAGTGAGGTATTGATCACAGCACAAAGATATTTCAGAGGCAAAAGTAAGAGCAGCCCCAGGACCCCGCTGATAGCTGCACATACCACTAATTCAACTCAATGGGCAGGCACCTCTAAGCTCAATTAACCCTTATTCCTAAGGCCACCCATAAACCCCGAGGTAAACATGACTCTCCTGGCCCTTGCTTTCCATCAATGAAATAGATCATTTCTATTGGAGGCCGAGGCGCGCTTCCAGCTCATAAAGTCACCTTGCTTAATGAAGAGCCTGATGCTTCCAGTGAGAGTGTGCAGGCACTTGAATTATGTAACATTGATTCTGTAAATCAGACAATTTTAAACTATGGAGGGCATCCGTGATTTCTTCTGCTTCCTGCAGCTATTTGAAGGAAATACAAATGCTCTGGAGGTAGAGCAGTTGATAGCAAATGTCCCCTGGTGCAACTGTCTGCACACAGAACATTAGTTGTTAAATATGTACTGGAGCCTGAATGATTTCTTTCTTTCTTTTCTGCTCTTTTTTTGTTTTTTTTTTTTTTTCATTCTTCCTCCCTTTTCGTTCTCACCATGACCATTGTTCAGAAGCAAATTGGAAATCTGGTAATTAGGCCCTGACTCACGGTGTAGTATTAGAGTCCCGAGCCAAAGTTCAACACCCTGAAATGAAATTTAAACCAATTAATCTGTTAGATTTTTATCACTTGTCCGTGTTTTCTCAGCAATTCCCTCAGCACGTGGCCTTTGATCAACTCTCATACAAACGCTAAAATGTGTGCCTGCTGCTAGCAAGATGGGAATGACATTAACATGGTACTCATAAAACAATCAGTGCAGAGAAGCCCTCAAACAGGCAGGGCAGAGTAATATTTAATAAAAGCACACACACAATCTTCAGAATTAGCATTTTGTGCCTTGCAGTACCTTTGGGAGAAGAGCTTTTATTTGTGGAGTGATCATTATTATAACAAAGAAGAGCTACCTAATAATTTCCACTTTAACTCTGCAACGTGCCATGAGCATTTCAGAGCCATTATGCTAAACTGTGGTGGCGTAATCATGTTACTGTCATAGTTTGAAGGAAGGAAAATCTCCTCTACTTTGGTGGCTGGGGCGGGGGATAAAAAAGGCAACAACAAAAAAAACAAACTTTTATTTTTAACGATAATTTAAAACCACAAATTGGGTTGTTATCCTTGTGGATACATTGAGGGTGAAAATTCACTGGTGAGAGAGAAAGGCTCTTTTCTTATTAATTAAATCAAGAATTTGCTGGTGATGGTGGTTTGGTATATAAATATCACCCCATCTCACCCCCGATCCCATAATATTTTCTCAGAGATAGAATTGTATTGATTATTACATCTCTGGACAGGATTGAGCTCTTTTGTAAATCTTTTCACTCTCAAATTCCACTGAACCTATCCACTATGAACCTATCCACTATGCCTGCTTCTCTCTATGTATCTTGAGTGAAAGAAAAACAGGAGCTGCTGCCTTGGATGTAGAAAACTTACCAAAAAGCAGAGGGAAGGGCAGGCTCAGGGTATGTCATCAGCACTGCCAGATTTCTTGTCTTTTTTTTTTCCTTTTTAAAAATTGGTGTCAATTTGCTCTCAAAAGTACATCTGTTGTCTTTCACACAATTAAATGTCCTGCTGTTATTTAATTTTTTAGTGTTATAACGTATTACTTTAGTATCTACATATTTTAAAAATTCAAACCTTACAGATGTCTACAGAGGAAAAGTTAATAGGCTCCCTTCCTCCTCAGTCCTACCCTATTGACATTTTCTTTCCTTAAGTCCCTACTGGGGACAGTTGGTGAACCTCCTTCCAGACCTTTGTCATACCTGTTTGTACACACACATACACAACACATGCTCAGACACAAACAGGTTCATATATATTGTTTTTTAAAAAATAAATAGGGTTGCACTATTTATTAGTCTGAAAGTTGCTTTTTTACATACTAACATAGGTTTTAGAATTTTTTCCCATTCATTTTAATGACACGCCATAATTTATTTAACCACTCCCCTGTGAAACTCTGGGAGGGCATCTAGACTCCTGAATTTTTGTGCTGTTGATATACTTTGGACATTTTGGTGCCTGTAGTTTTGGGCACATTTGCAAGTATTTCCTGGTCTGGCTTTAGTTTGGCAAATTTGTTTGTGACTCTAGGGCAACAGTATAAAATGGCAGCCTATGAATTGAATCAGCCCATAAATATTTTCTTTGGCCTACACTTTTTGTAAAATATTGAATTGTTTGCCAATATTTAAAGATTGAGAAATTGCACATAAAAATCTGGCTTCTCAGCTTCTTTCGAAATATCAGAAGACCAGACCACTGGGCGGGTGTTTGCGGGAAGTGTCCCCAGCTGGAGTGGAATAGTGGCTGCTGCCTTTAGATGAGGCTTGTGTTCTGCAATCCACCAGTGTCTCTGTGATTTCCCATTGCTCCCCCAAGTCTGAGTGTCAGTGGCCATTCTTGTCATGCTTGTTCTGAGACCCCGAGCTGCTGTACTCATTTGTGTTTCTTGTCTTGGCCCATACGGAAATGAGAGTTCTTGACATCTGCTGTTATGTCTGGTCTTCTAGCTAGTCACAGTGCTTTCCAACTTGCATTACTGACATTTTGGAGTTCTTCATTTGGGGGGTCTGTCTTGCGTATTGTTGGATACCTAGGATCCTTGCTTTCCAGACACTAAATGCCAATAGCACCTTTCTCTCAGTGCAACAGCCCATGTTTCTTTTACATGTTTTCCAAACCTACCAGTGGAAAGTTCCACAGAGCTTTCTCTCAGGGGTGATATGACATAACAGATGTGTAGGAATTCCTTTAGAACCCTTTAAGGTCTAAACTTCGGAGAGCTCCCTGGCTTACCTGTTCTAAGCATGGCGTATGGTCTCTAAGCAGGGATGGAAGATGGTGTTGAGTGTGGAGGTAGGATGGATTGAGGAGTGTCATTCCTTTCCTGGGTTGCTTCCTTCAAGTCTTTTTTCTCCAAAAGACTAAGCTGGTATCATGTATTGTCTCCCCACCAGATTATCTCTGGAAGCTTCATGTTCTTTCTTGCCTCCGACTAGTGGATGTATAGCTTTGTTTCTGGATGGCTGCTCACAGATTTGAAAATACTACCACTTTCCTTAGGAAGTTCTTGAAAACACACACACATATGTACTTATATGCATTCTGTATCCACACACCAAAAAACGGAGAACAAAGGGAAGGGGTCAAGCCTAAAACCAGAAGGTCTTGAGCATGTTCTCATGATGTCTTGACTATTGGAGTGTCTTTCAAAGCCACACAAGCACACCCTTCTGCCTCCTTGTGGGCAATGGTGAGAAAGCCTGCAGGAGACATATTTATCTAAAGAAATATGTTTGTATGATTCAAAAGATAAAAATGGACTGTAGTTAATAGCGCAATTATGGAAATGTGCTTTCCTCAGTTGTAACAAATGTACCACACCAATACAACATGTTAGTAATAGGTTGGTATGTGGGAATCCTGTATTTTTGGCATATTGTTCTGTAAAACTGCAACTTCTCTAATTAAGAAAAAAAGATAAAAATTAAAAGAAATCCCAAAGCTAACACAAATAACAAACAGCAACATCATTATGTGGTTTGTCTAGTTATTCAAAGGGTCGCAGAGTTGAATGACACTGTTGGGTTTCACACTTTCCAGCAAGCCCTCTTTTCTCAAGCCTGGTTGCCATTATCCCATTCTCAGAAGTATACAGGGATCTAACAACACCTTTCCTGTTCTACTTTAGCAACTAAGTATATTAAATCAAGAATTAAGTACAGTGTTAAGACTTTGGGACAATAACTAAAATGTTTCCAAGCTGCTTATATTTTAAGAATCTTATGTAGTTTTAAAATATACTCTATTTCTCTTGTGGTTTGCTTAAAATGTATCACATTCTATCATTGATTTGGGAATACTCAGTCATGCATTTAAACATTTTTGCTCTTAAAGAAAAATTTGTTTAAGAAAAAATCCTATGTCTGGGGCATATTGAGCACAACCTTTGTATGTGTTAAAAATTGGGCAAGGATTCTCAAAGCATGAATCATTTACATTTTCTGGATTAATTATTTTGTTTTTGGGAGAAAGTAGAGGAGAGAAAAGACATCTGAACTGCCCAGTTTTAGTTGTAAATGCATTGCTGTGAGTTCAGCCAACATGAAATGTTTGGTTTGGATATTTCCAAGCTTCCCTGTGCAATTTTATAATACTAATTTGAGTCAGAATCAAGCACATTCTCCTTGTTTGAGTGGTGGCATGTGAGCAGTGGTCCCACTTGGGCTGGGCTTAATATTTTCTTTTCTTCTTGCAAAAATTAAAGCATGATATTTTGCCAAATTTGACAAAGTACAATTTTTCCGCCATTTTTTTCCCTGTTAATATTAACTGGTACTCTCATTGGCTTCGATACTTAGAAATCAGTCTTGGATACTTAATGGACTTTTATTAAAGAGGAGGCTCCTGTTTTCTCTCCTTTCACAATAACTCCCTTGCTTTAGTACTTTGCCTTGTTGCTGTTCATAAAAGTAATCATGAGAACAGCAGCATGGCAGTGTGGAGTTAAAAATCCTTGGTGGCACAAAGGTGCCCTCTGAAAGTTGTTGAAGACATAGTCCAACATTACATTTATACCCCAGCAATTCTGTGGAAAGCATGTCATGCTTACTAGAGCAAACTGTCTCCACTCTGTTTGAAACCACTGTACTGACAAATGATGTCTCATCTCCAAGGGCCATTTATAGTGGGAAAAGAAGTGATATGAAATTTTGGAAAAAGGCAATTCTAGGGTTTTCTTGGTCTGGGAAAGACATCAAATCAAGGACATGTGGCTGGCTCTGTGGTTCAGCCCTGACTCAGCTATTTGATTGCATAAGTTCATCCTGAGAGATCTGCATTCTTTGCATCTGTAAAAATGGGATCCATAATATTTATTTGAAAAATCTTAATGACTTTTACTCAGGGATGTTGCTATACCAGGCTTATAGACAAAAGGTATGGAGTAAGTATTTCCTACTCCAGCCTCCTCTCTTTCTTAGCTTCCCATTGAACAAAAATGTTTATCTAAAAACATGTGAGTTTTCTTTTCAGGAATTATGTTTAATTATAAAGCAACAAATAAGTTTTCCAGCATGTTCCAAAAAGGCACCCATGTTTTTTAAACTTGAGCATTTTATAAATTAAAATTTACTTTCATGTTTTGCTGCATAAGGTTTCAAGCTGGGTAGAGATTTGGGGAAATATATATATTCTTAATGGAAACAATGGGAATGCTTTTTAAAACTGAAACTGCACCCTTAGGTTTCAGGTCCTCAAATGCAGCTGGGAAATGCTGAGATCTTGAGGGACTTTGTGTTAGTGGAAAAGATAAAAGATTTTTTTTTCTTTTTCTCAAGTCTCCCATCATTAAAGTTTGGTTCTAACAGCAGACTCCTTCTCTTTTTCATGTGTGTTGAAAAGCAGCTACTCCCTGTATCAAAGCCATCAGCCCGAGTGAAGGATGGACGACGGGAGGTGCAACTGTGATCATCATAGGGGACAATTTCTTTGATGGGTTACAGGTCATATTCGGTACCATGCTGGTTTGGAGTGAGGTAGGTGTTGTCTGAACATTAATATCTAATAGTTTGGTTTAGTTGTGGGTACTGTCTACACTGAAATTTCTAATAGAATGTGTTGAATTTAGTGGTGTCACTCTGAGTGGGCCAGCTCCTGTCTATGGAACTCTGAGAAACTAAGAAAAATGGGTTGGGTTTACCAGGAGGCAACACTTTCTAAGGGAATGACTTCCATCCTTTGCCACAAATGCATCAGGAGTGCTTCCTTTTTGTAATTTATCCTTTTGGGTTTGCCATGGCATAAGGGTCCTCTTGAACTTGGGCGATGGAGAGGAAAAGGAAAGTCATAAAATGTACAGGCAGGCTAATGCCTTTAGCAAGGCAGTAGTCTACGGCTATTCTAGATGGAGTCTACTGTAGGCGGATCTTCAAGGAACACCATTCAAATGCTGGCGATGATCTAGGTGATAGTGGCTTTTCATCAGACAGTGAGTGACTTGCCAGGGGAACTTCGAAGAACCCAGCCCCAGGATTTTTCAGCTTTTAGACATCTTGGAGTGTGACTGCAACCATATGCAAATAACTATTTGTGCAGTGCTATCCAAGCACTATGATCATCATTTTAACCTGCCAGTTGCCTTTTTGGGCAATAATCAGTGTTAGCTCAAGATTACGAGCCATAAACATCACAATTACATAGATGCTATGGCAAACTTACCTATGCTTTCTAAATTAAGAGCCTAGATTTTCAACCAATATGCCCAGAGCCCCTTCTCTTTCACCTCACTAGAATTTAGAATAAAAAACAATGCTAGGGCTAAAATTTACCACCGTGCTCATTCAATCCACTTGTTTTACAAGTAATCATATTAATCACTAAATTTTATTGAGCACTTTCTAAATGCTAGGCAGTGTGCTGAGCTCTTGACATGCAACATGTCAATCTTCTCACAACAGTAGGAGGTAAATACTTCAGCACCTATCTCTTCTTGATGAAGCTATTAGAGTCTAGAGATATACGTAATGTATATAACTCTCTTACATAACAAGAAAGCAGCCAAGCAGAGACCACGAAGTTTAAGTGATGTGTTTATGTGGCCACACCAAGAAGTCAGTAGCAGAACTGGAGCTAAAACTCTATCTCCATTCTAGTTACCCTCTTATTCTCTTTAAAGGGGGCATGGAAATGACCAGAGAATTAAGACCGTAGTAGTTGGGTATGTTTATCTTCCCAAAGCAGAGCCTATCCTTTTTTAAAAACCTTTGTGCCCATCTCACTGCAAGTAACCCACTCAGACAAGGCCCTTGCCAGCTCGTGCTGCCACTGCTTTTGTATTTCCCATGCAGCCGAAAGCAGTGTGCACTTGGCCTAAGAATCAAAGCTCTCATAACACTGAATCAGAAATGGTTCTTCTCTGCCCACCCAGTTCATTTTTGTCCAAGTGGGAAAATGCCAGGCATGAAAGGTGGACTGAGCTTCCCGCTGCCAACTGCACCCCATTCTTAGTTGGAATTACTGGATTGTAAATGAACAGCATCACATACATGGCATTTTTTTGCTGCCAGCTCTGTCTTCATCCCTGCTGGCTTGGCTACATGTCTGGGTCTTGTGGACTATATCTTCATCACTTCGCATCCCTCTTTCTGTTGCTTATTATGGAAATCAGGAGAGGGGAAGAAAAAGAACATATTATTGACTCCTTGCTTCAAATCATTCCAAAGTGAGACCTTGAGCAGTAGATCTCAGAATGTAATTTGGCAGTAGGTCTGTTAACCCTCTGAGAATCAGGTGGGTTAGCCTGTAGCTTCCTTTAAAATCCTGGTGCCTGAGGTGCAGTAAACTGGCTACATTGGGTATGGAATAAGGGCTTTGACACACCAAGAAATCATTCATTTGTACCTCTACTTTGTCTTTAGTCAAGCTCCCCCTGTTTCCTCTCAGTCCCCCCATTTTCTCATCCTCTTTTGAGAACAGGTAAGAGAGGTTAAAATCTAACTCAGATTTATCCAAATTGCTTTTAAGGATCTATTTCCATATAACCGAATCCACTCAAGTCATGACACGGAGAATCCATTAAAGCAATACTTTTGTCCATCTCTCTACTCGTCCCACCTCTGCCCCTCCACTGCCACAGCCACTGCCAGGAGCTGAGGGTGGGGGGACACATGCTCCTTTTTTGCCTTCAAGTCCCTCTCAAACTGCTCTCATTTGTGGCTATGTCATAAGCCAACTATGACCCTTTTCTGGTGGAAAATGTACCAAGCACTTTCCCAAAACATGGGAGTAGATATTCTTTTAAAATAAATAAGTCCCCTGTAGAATTAGCACTTTGGTAACTGGAACAGAGGATTTTAATTTGAGCTGTAGAATCATAAGAGTCTTGATGTTCAGAAAAATGAATCTTAGCAGAGGTGAAACTTTTTGCTAATATTCTAAACTATTTATAAATTTATAAACATATATATATATATATGTATATATATATATATATATATATATATATATATATGTATATATATATATGTATATATAGGCTTTCACAAAGACTTTAAATGACATGATTTTCTTTCCCTTTTAATGCCGGTTAGGGATACCTACAGAATTTGGTACTGTCCCAAATCCAAAAATCTATAATATAGTGGTGAGCAATTGAGAAACAGCTCACATTTACTATTTGTCATGTGTAGGCACTTCATGGCTATTATTTATTTAATCTTCATTATAGCTCTCTGTGTTAATACTCTAATTCTCATTTCACAGATGAGGAAACTGAATTTCAGAGAGGTGAAGAAACTTGCCCAAAGTTACACAGCTGGATAGGGCTAGAGATGGGGCTTGAATGACACTGTGCTGTTTTTGTGAAAGAAATGAAAGTCAAAGTCAATTGGAGAGCAAATAGACTCTTGAGAGGGGAAAGAGGGACAGAATGAGGGAAGAGAGCAAAAAAGACAGGTGTGTTGCCAGGGGTGCTGTAGTAGAAATAGGAGCAATAGCAAAAGTGGTAGTACTGATGCCTATTGTTTTTAATCAAATAAAATGATACAAGCCTCTTTTACTTTCGTAGGGGCAAAAAATATCACACAAGGTGAGGGTCATTTCCCAAGGCTTGCATTAAATGAAATCAGCAATTGATACTGCACGGATTTAAGAGAAGTCAGCTCTATCTCCCTCCAGCCTCCCCCATTGCCATCAGTACCTTCCCCTCATCCACCCTCTCTCCTTGTTTTTCCTCCTCTTTTTCTCAAAAAGAGAGAGAGAAGACATCTATGAAAACGCTATGGAAACATGCAGAGTATAGCTAATAGTGACATTCATTGAGTCAGGCACGATGCTAAATGCTTGGGATGCCTCCCCTGCCGGCCTCACAACAACTGCTTATAATGTTCCTATTTTGCTGATGAGGAAATTGAGGCCTGAGGAAGTTAAAGAAGTTTCTCAGTTATCAAGTTGTGGAGAGGAGATTTGCACCCAGACAGTCCACCTGCAGGGTTCACCTTAACCTTCCATGACTTAGCTTATGGCCGTAGGGTTTTACCTCGTCAGACTAGGGTGCTGTCCCCAACGTCACCGCTGAAGCCTTGTGCTGGTGGTATCTTAACAGTTACCATCACCTTCTGAAGAATTGGCATGTGGAGAATCAGAGAGTGGAGAGGGATCCCTTCATTTTTCAGTTGTATATGTTTGTGACTGGAGTCACTGGCTTCTAGAAAGAATTTACCCTTATGAAGTGAAGGATGTGGGCTGAGACAGAAGACAGCCTCTCCCTTTGTTTACACAAGCAACCTCAGGAAAGACAGTTACACTGTTTGGGCCTCATCTATAGGGTAGGATCCCTATCTATCCAAAGTTATGGTCCCTGGACTGCATGAGCTGTTGAGGTTTGGCTGCTTCTAGGATCCAGTACTTTCTAAGTAGACTTTTATCTCTTTCTTCATTTCCTTACTCTATAGCCCAAAGCACTCAAGAAGCAGGCTTGTGGGCCAGGACAAGCAGATAACGTTTTCGATTAGCAGCTGATGCTGTTATTGGGAGTCTTTTTTTAGCTAAAGAAATTAAAAAAGAACCAGAGAAAATAGGGCTGGCTTAATTTACCATCATCTGTGCTCTTCCCCTACCAACCCACTGTTTTGCAAATGAGTAGTTCAGTTTAGCTCACTGACTGCCCCCTGAGGGTTGGGAAAGAGAAAGGTGGCACTCATTGCTACCAACTCAGGGCTGCCTTCTGGGAGCTCCCAAGTTTGGGGTGAATCACGTGACTTTCTCATGAATTTGGCTGGTCATCTTGGTTACTCTTCTTCCTTCATTGTTTCTTACCCTGTCTCTTTCCCCCCTTTTTAGAGTATATTATTTCTCGGATACTCTTGTGCTTCCTTCTCTGCCATGTTCTGAAAGACTTAAAAAAGATCTTTGCAGTGTTTTATGTATAAACCCAGGAAAACCGATAGGGTTATGTGTTAATATTTAATGTGGGACGTGTTTTTTTCTTGACCAAAGATGTACTTGATTATTCTTGTTTTTCTGACAACGTGTGATTTGGAGCAGGAAAGGGCTCATGCTCCTGGTTTACAGTGCTAATCTTTATTTTGATGTCTACTTCTGAATTCCTCTAGTTTCTGAACAATAAGTCCCGATTGACTTGCCTCCTGATTGTCCAGCACTGTTATAGGTACTATGGGATGACTAAGAAAAGTTTTAGTCTTGTGGGATTTGACATTTTATTTGGAAAGGCAACTTGCTCACATGAAGCAAATTAGAGAGTTATATAATATATTTATATAATCCAGTATTAAATTTGATTTAGAATTCAAGGCAGGATTCCAGAAACAGAGACAGTAGTATAGTCAGAAGTAGGCTTTTGAAATGTAATCAGTCAGATTCCCACTATGTCTGTGCTAGACATTTTAGGTTTCCTCAACCTTCTTATTTAGCCACTGAAATATCTTAAGACATTTAAGCCGTCCTAAGAGGAAGTACTATGGTGGCATTGATGGGGAGCAGGTTGTGGAGGACACTGAGGGCAAAATTCCAAGCAAGGGCTTAGGTGAGCATGGTATTAATTACAGTTCTTCCCTTGCCCAATTATAGGATCTAGATTTTAGTCAGTGCTGGTCATTGTGCCTCAGTTTCTCTATCTGAGGATAAGGGGCTTAGACTAAACACTCTCTGGAACCAGTGGTATGATTCTAGGAATTGCTGCTATTTGGAGTTTACTCCCCTGAGAATCTCCATGGTAAGGAGGAAGGAGCGTAATGGGTGACAAGTAGTTTCTTTTCTTGCACTGGTGTTCATTTCCTTCTAGAACATGCTAACGATACACAAATGTCATGTTTATTTGCAAAAGGATTCTGTGAACTTTGTCAAACCAATTCAATTAGCTACAAAATTAGACCCCCCTATTGATATTTCTTCAGTCAATATTCAAATTCTCTATGCCTCAGATTTTTGTAACTGATTTAAACCTGAGACTTCCACCAGAATGTTGCCCTAATTCATCTTCCGGATAGTTCTATGGAATAATAGTTCTTTGGAATATTAATAGGAACCCATGGGACATGAGGGAAGGAGCTTTTTCCAGATAAGTTTGGGAAGTGCTGAGTCAAACAAATTCAGCTGGTCCTTGTTCTAGGACTTTGCAGAGCTTTTAAGATGCTAACATGTACTGTGACTACTAAGAGGCGGTATGCAGCATGTCCCAAACTTTTGTGACCATAAACCCCTTTTTTTTTTTCAGGGACCACCTTTCAGGACTATATTTTGGTGAAGGCTAAAGCACATTTGGATTTCTTGTAGTGTTGCAAAAACATGAAATTCAATCAAGTTATTGGGCGGGCATAGATGTGAGAGAATCATCTGATCTATTTGCAGAGCAGCCGATCAGATTAGACCATGAATGTTTAGAGCCATTATTCTTTAATGTGGTAAGGCTTTAAACAGCATTTCTCTGGTATTTTGCATTTGGTTTTACTCAGTGCACACTTGGCGTTAGATGCCATGCAATTTTGTAGAGCAGTTATATTTAAGGATTGCCTGGACCACTTAGCTCAGAGGCGAGAAGCCAAAGTTCATCGCCATATGGCCCAATTAGCCTCACACAAGGACTATATGTTGTCTTCATCTTTGGATGAATGTTTTCTTCATCCACATTTCCAGAGATAGCAAGAAGTTAAAAGAAACCTGAAGGGAGACATTGGGTGAAAATAATTGGGTGAATGGCAGTTTTAGGGGGATTTAACCACTTGTATCCCAAAATTGGAAAACAGGGTTTCAAATGCAGTTTCTTTATTTCTTTACGTTTTCCTATCTATCTCTACTTACCATTATCATTTGTACACATAGTTCCGAGGAATGATCATGAATAAAAAAAAGCATTTTCTCCTCTGAGACATTAAAGAATGAATGGCTAAACTCCTGCATGCGTTTTGACGGAAATTTCCCAGGCCTTCTTGCCCCACCTTGAATTTACTGAACCACATGTAGAGTTACGAAATTTTGAGGGCTTTGAGGGACACTTTTAGTCACCATTTATTTAAGTGAGGAAAAGGAGGGTCCAGAGAGGTACAGTGGCTTGTCCAAGGGAGCACATAAGCTACTTTTACTGCTGGGTTTACAGCCAAGATCTCCTATACCGACCTCACCCCCAATTCAGCTTTCTATTGAATTAGGTTTTCTCATATTTCCATAGTCTTTTAACATACTTCCTTACATTTATCAAACCTTCCTAAATGTTATGCCTGATGGCACCAGCACTCTAATGATAGTTATGTATACCACATGTACATCAGATACAATTCTGCCAAAATGAAAAAGAAAATTAGGAAAGATGGAAAAAAGACATTATCTCAAATCTCATCCCTTTTCAATGTGGCCTGACAATGACAATGAAAACCCTCTAATGCTGCTGTGTCCAAATGGTAGTAGCCACATGTGGCTATTGAGCCTTGAAATGTGGTGAGTCTGAATTGAGAGGCTATGAGCTTAAGGTACACACTGGATTTCGATGACTTAGTGATAAGAAAATAATGTAAAGTATCTCAAAAATAATTTATACTGATTGTTGAAATAATATTTTGGATACATTTGGTTAAATAAAATATATATTAAAATTCAAAAATAATATAAATTAAATATTTAAAAACACCTCTTTCAAAATTTCATAATATAAATATAAAAATTTAATATAACATACATAATTCCATTTCCATTTGTTTTGCCTATATTGAAGCTTACATACATACATTTCATAAAAAGTTGATTAAAACATAGATTTGAAAAAGAGTTGACTAATTTTTTCCTAAATATATAAATTATAAAGTCTTTATTCAACCCGTACTTACTGACCACCTGTTTGCTTAATGCAAAATTTTAAACTTTATTTGTGAAGGATGAAAAGGGCAGCCTGAATCAGTTGCATTAAACTTTGAGTATGAAATTGAAGAATACCTTTCAAGCCCAAGTTATTTCATGGGGAATCATTTCTAAATGAGCCAGCCTATTAAAAAGGAAAAACAGATAAAATTTTTTTTCTAATGGCCTTTCTAATATAATTACAGCCATGCTCTCTTTATTCTGAAAACGCTTGAGTCTGTATTTTTAGTTTTTATGACCAAGGCATCTGAAATCTTTTCTCTGTCTATATTGGTAACTATGGGATAGTTAAATATGATGTTAAGATGACAATTCCAGCCAGTTGTTTACAGTGTGTTCAGAAGGTATGTGCCTATAACTTGATAATAGGAGTCACCGAAGTGTGATGCATTTCTAATTTTAATATGAATCAAAGACAGAATTCATATTTGGTTGCAGTCTTGTGACTTTTATGAAGAAAATGGGTATCTAGATTGTGTTGTATTCATATCATACGTGTGTTCAATGCCAATTGCCAGAATGGCTCCCAGAAGACCTGAACGAGTTAAAGGCTTCCTCCTTATAAAACCTCCACTGGCTTCCTCTTTCCTAAAACCATGGCTTCTTAGTTAGGGATTCAAGTAGATCCCACGCTGTTGTCTTGCTCATGCCCTCCCTCCCCCCAGAATGGTTTTCCCTCCCTACTGTTCCAGTATCTGTCCACCCTTTAAGCTTCAATTCAACTACCACCTTTTCCCATGAAACCTTCCCTGGCAGGTATGGAGTATTTCTCTTTGTCTAAATGCCTGTATTGCGTTATCTATACCATATTATGTTCCTTATAACATTCTGTCTTTGCTTATTTTGATTTATGGGCATGTCCTTACCCCAGAGGACAGGGCTCCTGCTAAATTCATCTGGGTCTCTCTCAGTGCCTTGCATGTCAGAGGCATTAATGAAAAGTTGTTGAATGGCACTACTTCCCATTCATCCATTCAGACATATATCCTTAAGCAACTGTTGTATTTGATGATGCTTCAAATTGTCACTACCAGGTAAATAGTTTGTAGTTGAGTTCTTGTTAATGCCATGCATGGGTAGATAGTTTATATTTAGGTATATTTTCTGTGCAATAAGTATGCACTTAAATACCTTAGTGTAAATTTACTGGTATAGATATTTTATATTTAGATATATTTTCTGTGCAATAAGTATACACTTCAATACCTTAGTGTAAATCTACTGGT
Organism: Choloepus didactylus; assembly: GCF_015220235.1. Taxonomy (NCBI): domain Eukaryota; kingdom Metazoa; phylum Chordata; class Mammalia; order Pilosa; family Megalonychidae; genus Choloepus; species Choloepus didactylus. The sequence continues at coordinate 14,706,025 of NC_051317.1, forward strand.
ATTGGTGAGGATTAAATAGTAATAAAATTAACACTTTTTGAGTGCTTGATATAGGTGAGACCCATTCCAAAATTTGTTACAGGCATTATGGCAATTAGTCCTTATAACAACACTATTAGATAGCTAGTCCCTCTCCCTGTTGCCCTCTCCCAGATAACAGAACTGAAGGGCAGAGAAGTTAAGGTCACACTGCTGGTTATTTACAAAGCTGAGATTGAATCAAATTCCATCTGAATCCAGAGCCATCTCTTAACCATCTAATATGAATGTCATAAAACCTTATTTATCTAGAAAAGAGTTTTATAGTAACTCCAAGTCTCCAAAATTCAGTGTGAAACAAGAGCAAGCAAAAAAACAAAACAAAAAACAAAACAAAAAAAAATCAAAACAAAAACAAAACAAAACAAACAAATAAATAAAAGACTTTCGGGATAACCAAAACAGTAATTTTTCACAAAAAACTATGTTGTCTGTTTTCCCAGGTCACAGCAAATTAGAAGGAGCAAAGTAGAGGTAGGTTTTTGTGGAGGTCCGTTGTTAGAAACATGCTGAGTGACAGCAGAAGTGAGAACTGACAGCCTCATGTTGAGGGCAGAAACGGAAAAACTCAAAAGCAGACGCAAGCTGAATTACTGTGCAGCACATCAGTGTCCATAATGATGCTGGTCCTGAGTCATCAAGAAAGAGATGAAAATTATATTCAATATATTCTGTTTAAAACAGTGAGATGTGTTCCATGCATCCTTGAAAGACCTTCAGCAAAAGCAGTTGTAATGGCTTGGCTTCGATGTTCTGTAGACCCTACTTATGTAGCATCCCTCACTTCCTGAAGGGGCATGTTAAATGAGGAATTACTGAATATATGTGCAAGGGTCGCTACAGATAGTATGCAGATGTAAAGTATACCACAAAATATTATAATATTTAGTATCTTGATTTCCTTTTTTTTTTTTAAAGAGCTTTAAAAGACCCCAAAAATCATAAAGTCGTTTTGGTGAAAGATGAATTCATTCCCTGCCTACTCCCCCATCAGTCTTTTTGGTGCTTATGTTTTTCTTTCCTAATTCCATAGGCAAAGAGTCTGGCCAAGTGTTACTGCTTTTTGTTAATAAAAAGCAAATGGTTATACAGCCTGTAAATTGCCAACTATGATAGCAAGCATTCAATCCCTTCCATAAATGCATCTACTTTTCCTTTTCATTTGTATTTTAATTTTCCAACCAGCTAGCAGCCACGCCAGACACAGAGTAGGGGTTGATGTTTTTTCTTGACTGAATTGAGGAAAACAAGTCTCGAGAAAGAGCTCATTCTGCAGTTTCAAACCACAGGGGCTGGCATTGCTGGTGTCTGACCCTTTCTTTTTGGAATACCCTGTGCTTCAGGAACTCCTCAGTGCTTTTCCCACTCCCAGATTGTCAAGATGGGGTCCAGTCTTTAGAGAGGCCCCATTGGCACAAGCGCTACATCCTGGAAAGAGCGTTCAAGAACATTTATTTAAAATATAAATTACAAACAAAAAACAAAAACAAACAAAAATCACAAGAAACCAAAGGTGGTTGAAGCATAATACATTTATTTAGTCTGTTTCTCCCCAAATCTGTTATTTTAAAAGATGGTCTTGTTGCCATTTTGTTTTATTCAACTCACTGTGTTGACTTAGGGACCTCTTTAATCCTGGTTAGAATCAGGCCGTCTATGTTTGTGAATGCCTAATGAGGATGCCAGGAATTTTCCGGAGACAAAGTAAAAGTATTTGGAATTATTTGTTTTGATGGATTCATAAAGGACTTCATTTAATCTTTATCCTAATTTTTAGTGGTGGCTAATTGCTTCACAATGTTTAATCATTTAATGTTCAACAAGTATTTATGGAGTGCCTGCTAGTTCACAGGGACTGATAAATACTGGGAACATAGCAGTAAAAACAAGAAAGGCAAAGTTCATATCCTCATGGAGCTTCTATTCTATTTGGAGGGCGCAGAGCACAGATGGGAAAATATATCTGTATCTATCACTATCGATCTGTGTCTATGTCTATATCTACAATGAGAGACATTTTAGAAGGTGTTAAGTAATACCTCTGACTTCCTAAAGGCCAGGTTTTAAATCCGTTCTTTAGCTCCATTCCTGAGACTTTAGTTTCAAAAGTCTCCTCTGACATTCCTACATAAAGCTTATCTTTGGGAATTCATGTGACCCAACATATTTTGCTAAACATTGGTTTAAAGTTGTTTTCTTGAAAGGACAAAAGGAAACCAGAATGTTTGTGAAACAGTAAATGTCTCCACTGGTTTTGTATCACGTTCCTTGAGAAATCATATTCTGACTTTGAGACAGGCAATTCTTGGGAACGAAAGAATCTGTATTAGGAAACCCAGAGAACTTTGATTAGGAAACAAACCAAAAATATACAGAGGAAAGCTGGAGAAGAGCCAGCATTCTCTGATTTATGTTGTATCCATTTCAGGGGAATAGAAATACAATAAGGTAGTTCATTCAGGACAGCCACCAAGAATACAGACTTTTCATATTTCAGCTTCCTTTAAGAACTCCTGAAAATAATATTTTTTTCAATGCCATGTCTAACTACAAAAAGGTGAATGTTACAGAATGGAGGGAAGACAAGTTTGCTTTTTTGGTCACTAACAACTGTGGTGTCTCTTTAAAAATCCTTAGTTGATTTGGTTTCAAAGCTTTAATTATGCTTTTATGTTACAGTTTCCTTATTTAAGTGTCTGCTTTATGTCTATCACTCAGCACCCCCTGCCTATCTCAAAAGAGATGGATATTATTGCTCTAATTGAAGAAGAGGAAGAATGCTGTGAGAATTATTAATACATAAATTAAAAAAATTAATCTGGAAAGTGCTTTAGATTCCCCAGAGAGAGGCACTACCCAAACACAGAGCATATTTAGTGTTGCTGAAAGTACCTCTTCATAGCAGATAGGAGCTAGTGCAGTGTTCGATGAGTAAACTGAGGCACAGAAGGGTGATGGTGGGTGAATGGGACAGGGGGCCTCAGGACCCAAAGCCCTTAGATGTGCGATATCTGAAAACCACTATACCATTGCCCACTTTAAACCTTTTCTGGTCCCGGATGCTGACTGTTTTTCCAGAGAAGAAAATTTTCTTTTGTTTTACATCTTCTCTTTAGGTCTTTGTTTGTTTTGTACTTTTCTTTTCTCTTTTTCTCTCTTTTATTTATTCATTTTTTATTTTGTAGTGTTGGAAGTGGCTAAGCTTAAAATATTAAATCCCTAAGGCTAGTAATGAAAAATCACTGGTGTGTTTTCCAGTAATACCAGTTAATTTTTTGGCTGTGTGGCCTGGAACTTCAAATGGCATTTATTTCATATAGTTCCATTTGTTGGAAAATATGCAGAAAGGCTTACTTTGGAATTACTTTTCTGTTTTGCTGGGAAATCATTCTCAGCTTGCCTTTCACCAATGAGACAGATTTTTTTTTTTTTTTTTTTTTTGAGTACCTACTATGTTCCCAGAACTTTTGAGAGTGTAGGAAAAGCATAGCATGCAATCCATGCTCTCGAGGGTGAGGTAGCATGAAAAATAAATGTATCAGGAATTCTGGAAGAACAACATATGATAGTAGGGAGAGATGGTCATGTTGTACAAAGGTAGTTATGAGTCAGACAGACCTGTGCTTCTAATTGGTTCCTAGATCATGTTGCTTAACTTTCTAGAGGCTCTTTTTCCTCATCTATGAAACAGAGCTAATAATCAGCACTACCCACTACTACTACAGGGTGTGAATCACTGAAAACACTTAGCACAATACTTGGCCCTTAGGAATAAGACAATAAAAGGTCATGGCTGCTGAAGTCACCGTCCAGTCATCAGTGCTATTTGCTATCAGAGGAGAAGCTAATTCCCAAGACTTGTCTTTTTTCCCGAGAATTCTACAATGTTTCCATTACTATTTTTAAATACTAGGTAGATACACTCATTTATCTCCCACATGGGCCATACTTTTGGTACTCTAAGAGGCTATTGTAGAAGCCATTTGGGGAACTGTCCTCCCCTGTGCCCCTCTTTTGTACTTCCAGACCTTTGCAGGCTGCCTTTTTAGAGTTCAGAGCAGCTGCACAGTCAGCCCTGCGTCCATGGAGGCTTCTTCTCACCTGTTTCACACTCTCTATCCAGGAGAGGGTCCATTTCACAGCCTCTGTGGCTGCCCTCCATCTCCCCCGCTTCCTCAGTGGCTTCACTTTGCACCCAGAGGGTCCCACAAATCCCACTCCCAAGCCTACCCCCAGACAGCAGGCACTTGTGCTTGGGACAGACCACCATGGGACTCCTGGTCTGGAGAAGACAAAATGCTCATTCGTGCAGCTCAGGGGGAGCATGACTGCTGGTGCCTGCTGTCCTTGGTGAGCTGGCAGCCTCTCCTGGGTCCCCGTGGTGACCGTATGTGCTTCTCTCATCTGAATGCCATACTGAAAAATTATTTTTGCTGATTATAAAATTAAAGCATTTTTATGCTTGGTAAGTTGCAGAATTCAGAAAGGTATTTGGAGGAAAATAAAAATCACCCATAAATTCCCCATCTAGAGGTAACTTCTATTAACAGTTTGATGCTTTTCTAATTAGTCTTTCTTCTATGCAAGTATGGATCTAATTCTTATATATACACAAGTAATACATATTATACAGAACTGACACTATTCAACTTTTGAGTTTTAGTAATATTTTTCTCATAATAAAAGTAATACCAGCCAATGTACACATTTATGTATTTATTTCAGAATTATTTACATGATTATTATTTCCTGTGCAAGCTTGTATGTGTGTGTATGTGTGTGCATGTATACACACACAGTGCCGTCAGTTCAGAAATAAACATTCAACATTTAGTGTAGCCCTTTTATTGGTTACTTTTTTAGTATTACTTTCTTAACTTTTTTTTTAATCCCTTATTTCATCTTGTCACTGTTCAATGGAATCACAGCCCTTTAAACTTCCTCTTCTTTTTTTACATTCAGATGAAATATGAGCACTGGTCCCATGCCAAAATACTGAGGCAGTTGGAAAATTAACTTTAGAAGCAACTTAGTTAAGAGAGGAGTAGTTAAGATGGATCCCCATGTCTAGTGGAGTCAAACATTCTAGTAGAATTCTGGCCTAACATATGTATTTATTCCAGAAATACTTTGAAAATATCCTATATGCAAGGCATTGAGTTATACGGTTTTGAGGATACAAGTATGAATTAGGAGAAAGATAGGTAGGAAAATCTTTATGGCAAAAAGAAAGGTGGCTCTAAGTACCATATAATACAGGCTGTAATTGTATAAATTCCTAGAAGAGTGCAGGGAACTCTGACTCTTAGGATCAAGTAAAACTTCCTGGAATTGAAAGCACATGGTCAGGGTCTTTCAGAACAAGTAGAATATCAACAGGGAAAGGTTTGGGCCAACTAATGGCATATACACAGCAACAGAGTTAGGCAAGCGTATAGTATTTTTGTGTATCCACATGCACTAAACTCCAGAATGTGGAAAGGTGGATTGGCTGTCAGGCTTTGGAGTGCCCTGAATATTATGCCAAGGAGTTTGGGCCATATTTTGTAGGCAAAGGGAGTAGTTCAGAGTTTGAGACAGAGTGTGACGTGATAAGATCTGTATTTGAGGAAGATAATTCTGGTGGAGAGAGTAGAAGTAGAGAGAGAGGGACCTTTTGGAACACAATTGTTACGTGTGACAACCTGGATAGGATAAAGTAGAAAAGCAAAGAAGAGCCAATCAGGTCCATTGGGGGGCAAAATCATATAACTTAAAGGAAGTTTGGTGGGAGAAAGAATAAATATGACCCAAATCTTCTATTTTGGATGATTTAGAGGATGGCATTCCCTTTACTAAGAGCAGGAACACAGAAGCAAGGAACAGGTTTGCAAATAGTAAGGTGATAAATTTGGTTGAGTCACAATGAGATTGAGGTGGCAGTAAGATGTGTTTAGGGAGATTTTATTGCTCTGTTACTAATAAAAGTTTGGTACTTGGCCGAAGAGATCAAGGCTATAGGTGTAGATTTGGAAATTAATTTAGCTGAAGTGGTTGAGCCAATGAGTGAACTCAAGAAGTGTTAGGTAAGTAAAAAGAGAAGAAAATCTAGGACAGAACTCTGTTAAATTTCTGCAAATGAATTGGCAGAAGAGAGGAACAAGCAAGGAAAATCAAAGTAAGCAGGAGAACACTTATTTACAGTCATGAGAGATTGGTTTTCCTTCCAGTGTTCTATATAATATTAGCTAACTTGCCTGCCTTGTGCCATCTGTAATACATATCCCTGAAGGATAGATTTTAAAAGCTGTTGACTGTGAAAGTACTAGGTAAACATTTAGACATTTTGCAACTCTTGGTTCTTATAATTAGTGTCAAGGATATGAAGGAAAGTGGAGACTTCCAAGGGAGAAAGTGGTATCAGAGATACAGAATTTCAGAAGAATATGCATTTCTAGCCCATTTTGTATTGTATGTAATTTAATTTAAGGAAATGAAGCCAAAGGAGGGAATCTGTCCTCCAATCACTTAGAATGTGGAACATATGCCCCTGGTGATATGGGAAAGAGTTTTGGATTTGACACATACACGACATTAAAAAGAAGTGAACCACGTTAAGTAAGAATGTTAACTCTCTTTTCATTTCTGTTTTAATCCTTCTGGTTTGTGTTAAGGGAGAAAGTCTCAGTTAGGGCAAGTTTAAGTCTTTATCTTTTAACACTAGTTAATCTCCCATTTCAATAAAGAGAGGACAGAAGCCTTCAGGTTGTCCACATATCTATCTGGAATCTAACACCATATTAACTTTAAAATTATCTTTTTTATATTTTCTATATTTTCTTATTTTGGCAGGTGATACTAGTTTTCCAATCATGGTAATAATACACAGTTTCCTTTTAAAATCTTTTTTTAACAAAAAGGTTATCAGGTTTTAAAAATATGAAGTAAATAATTGTATAGATGGCTATACAGATAAGGAAAAACTGAGAAAGTGTTATTCCAGTGATTAAAGTTTGGGAAATTTAGACTGATCAGAGCCCTTCCACCCTCTGTTGCTTAGAATGGCTGCCCTTAGTTCAGCCAGACCGGAATTAATGTGTGAAATATATCCTGGGATCACAGAACTCTCAGGCTCTCGACCTTGACTTTTTTCTTCCATAATCCATCAATTTCATGTGTCAATATTAGTGACTGTTCCCAGGCTAACAACCACAGTAAGGAAAACATCAACAAATTTATTCTCTCATGATGATTCAGATTCTACCTCATTTGTGTAGGATGGTTGCTTTAAGAAGGCTTCAGTTAGGGCAATTTATTAAAATTGGAAATGAAATTGTAAATGAAAATTTGTTTGAATTTCCCTGAGCCTATGCTTTATGCCAAACCCCACTCAGTCAGTGGTTTCATTGCAGTCATATCTAATCACTTTGTAAGCCCATATATTTTGTTCCTCAATGTAGCAACTCATAGGCAATATGTCTTTATACTTGGAAAAAATGTCTCCATCCATCTATTTAGTAATATCTTTCCGTCTTTAAAATTTATTTCCCCTGAGAAAAGGGAAGGTAGGTAAAGTGTTTGCTAACTGGCTGAAGGCTCTTCTAAGTTTTGTTGTGAATTAATGTTACTCTATATCCCAAGCAACTCTTAAATTAAAAGCATGCCACCCTTCTGGAATATAACAATATGGTGACTTTCACCATCAAAAGCACAGCAATAAATAAAAGATGAGAAAGCATGGGGCTAGAAAAATACACACATGGTCTTTGGGTTTGAAAAACTTGTTACTACCTTTGAAAAGATTCTACATGGACAGTTTCTTCTCTGTAATTAGGAAGGAAATATTTGTCCCTGTCATTTTTGAACCACCCAGGTGTCACCTTTTGCTCTATCTCTTGTGCAAGAAACTTAATCAGGTTAATCACATCTGAAAAAAAGGGATAAAAAATACAGACATTGTTCTGGCCCAGTGAGGGTTTGTATGTAAAAATCCCCAGCTATGTGGTAGATACCTTGGAGGCAACTCAACAAGTGTTAGTTTTCATCATCTCAAAAGCTATCTGGACAGCTGAGATTAAACTTGCACTTGATTTTGGAAGGTCAAAACCTCTTTTCTCCTATTCTCCATACAATATTAAACTTGATTCTGTGCTTGCAGATTAAAAGAGCAAATGAGAAGTTATAAAGAACACCAAGAGGAAAAAGACTGAGAAACTAGATAAAATAGACAATTTAAAAAATTATAGCCATCTGGGGCTATTTGTTGTACAGGAAAACAACCCTTCATTCCCTGCTAGTCACTTAGGGCTTCTTTTTCTGTATTATAGCAGTATATAAAAAGGGTATTCCAAATAATGATCTCAATTTATCAAGGCCAAGTTAAATGATACACACTTTGCCTATTTTAGAAAATATATAATGCATTTTAGAATAATTTCAATGTGAAACGAAGAAATTTTCAAGAAAAGATGTTGTGTGTGTGCTTTCACAGGTTAATCCTTAGCCATCCCAAACACTCAGTCCTGGAGATCAACTCAGTCTCCAAGAGTTCCACATAAGCATGGTCTCATGGAAGTATCTTTTACACATCTTCAGGAAATGAGCTAAGGCTTCCTATATTTTGTGGAATAGGATAAAGCATTTCTAATTGCTAAGTTAAAATGATTTATATGCAGATGTCCTTTTCTTTGTTTTAAGAAGGAGAATTTGTCAGAAATTACTTGTGAACTTTAGCAGTTGCAACTTTCTGACATTCTTTTCCCCAGGACTTGCTGTTAGAGCAATTTCAACCAGCGGGGCCCCAGGCTCTGGTGCTTTCCTTCTAATGGTGTCTTCTGTGATTCTCTGGGCAAAACACTTGAACTGGGCCTGGTTAGCAGGTTGACATAAGAGCCCTTTCTAGGTTATCCCCATAAGAACAACACAAACATAAGCTAGTACAAATGCATGTGCTGATCCACTGTGTGTTGACTCAGTACCACAAATATCGGGTTAAGTAAATCTGAAAGGAGTCGAGGAGTGGGCAATGGCAGACGCCCTAGAGAGAGAGATAAAATGCAGAATCCACTCCATCAGAGGTCAGCCAGTCAAATACCAGGGCTGGATTTTTCAAAGAACCAGATAATGCCAGTTTTACGGCCATTAATAACATTTTAGTTATGTAAACAAAGATAAGTGTAATAAAAAATAAATTCTGTTTCACAGTGTAATCTGATTGCCAACAGGGTTCAGAATGGAGCTTTCTCATTGTGCACGTGGCGTTGCATCGTTCTGCAGCCCCCTGCCCAAGCTTCTAGTTCCCTTTTATGGACAGTGCTGAGGACTGCCAGATCCATGGGTTATTATGGGAAGGCAGATTCTTTGGTTTCCCTTTAAAGCTCTTTGTTTGTGCCTCCGGTAGTTAATGTGCCAAACGGTCTTCAGGGGTATTTCATATGTGTGTTCTGTAGCTAATCAGAGCACCTTGACCCACTGTTTTCCTACTCCTGTGTTTCCCACATGTTTAAGGGCTCAGTTCAAACACCAGGCCCAACAACTTCTGAAGAGGCATGGCAGAGTTCAGCTCTGATTTGGGTGTCTGCTTCAAACAGAGGCTTTCCAAAGGATATCCTGTGCTAGATAAACCATTTCATTAGACCAGGTTCAATTTTCAAACCAGGAAGCAGAGTGCCTGCCTTGCAGAAAAAGCCAAATAGTGTTGTTATGGTTGTACACAGAGCACTTGTAAATATTGTTGTCAGTATCTTTTATACAGATTTTGAGAGTGTATTTAAACATTGACAGGTTAATTATGTGTTTTAAAGCTTTGCTTATTGAGGGCTGATGGGAAAGCTGCAAAATGAGTCCATGTACATATTGCAATGACAATTTCCCCCAATGTCTCCTCCAGTTGATTACTCCGCATGCCATCCGGGTGCAGACCCCTCCTCGGCACATCCCTGGTGTTGTAGAAGTCACCTTGTCCTACAAGTCCAAACAGTTCTGCAAAGGGACACCGGGAAGATTCATTTACACAGGTAAGGGCCCCTGAGCACAGAACTGCCGTGGTCTGGGGTGCTTCATCTTTTCTTCTGTGTGTGAGTGTGAATTTTCTTTTTAAATCTAGTTCCTGGAGAGAAAGACAGTCTTTCTTTCTCCATGTCACTGTATGTTTGAGCAAATGAGTTTTTATTTTATTTTATTTCATTTTATTTTATTTTATTTTATTTTATTAAGAATTCATCTGGGTGTCCCTGTTGAATGACAGGGTCAGTTGAAATAATTGGTTGTGTGCCTAAAGAAGTAGCATGAGATGAAAGGGAAGGGGAAGGGGGTGCTACACAACCCCAACTCTCTTTGGAAGTTAAGCCAGCTGTGTTGGGGTTTGTTTGCTTAATGGAGTAGAGGTGTGCTTTAATCAACAGAACAACTTTCTTCCAGCCCGGTTATAGCATTTGTATTAAGGGAACTTTGTAGTTTTCATATATAATTTTTGATTGGTTCTTTCTTCCCCAGTAAGCTGCATTTTGTCCTCAGAGGTTCTCCCCAAATAGCCCTGGCACGTGGAGCCCTAGGTTTACAGGGTGAATCTGAATTCCCTGCCATCAGATGGGGAGACCAAGGCAGGTTGTCTGTGGAAATACATCAAATACTTAGTCTGAGTATCCAATGTGTATTCTAACTCAGTGATCCTAAACTGTAATGTACAGACCAAACACCTGGGGATCTTGTGTTTAGATTCTGATTCAGTAAGTCTGAGTGGGATCTGAAATTCTGCATTTCTAGTAAGATCCCTGGTGGTGCTGATGCTACTGGTCCAAGGACCATACCTGGAGTAGTGAAGTTCTAGGAACTCCACTTAGTATTGGTCATTCCTGGATAGCTGTCTCCAGGACCTGGTTTCATTCCTCATTTGTTGAAGGACCACAAGGCCAGATTACATCCAGAGTGTGTTACTTTTACACAAAGAGACCCCAAAGCAGGGAAGGGACAACTCTATTAGCACATCCTAATTATAACCATACAATTAAATGGATAAATTTTATTTTGCTGGGACATTTTCCCTCAAAGCATCTTTCCATTTATATTTTAATAGTAGGAACAAAAGCAACCATGCATCTTAGTTTTTCTCTCTCTTCTCTTCCTCTCTCAAAATTATAAAAACAATTAATACATCCTGACCCTTGGAAATGCCTCCCAGCCCTTTAAACAAAATGCAGGTTTGGTGCCTGCCTGACGATTAGTTTTAGTTAATTGAAAATTATAGGATTGACCCAAGAGGAAAATTTTGTTTGCACTCCAATCACTTTTACAAATTAAGGAAAATTACCACAATTTTGTTTAGCTAAGGTTTCACACTGAGTTCAAGAAATTAGCTCAGCCATCCCAACGAAGTCAGCACTTTGTTAGTGAGCACTTGAAAAAATAATAGTCTATCTAGAGTTTTGTGGTGTATACAAACGAAGCATAGAGAAAGCTATGATGCTTTATAGAAGTAGGCCAAGTGTTTTTAATTAGGCTCATTGGTTCAGCATAAGTTTTGAAGAACAATCAAGCTAGCAGATTAGCTGTTTCTTTTAAAGCTAGGATTTCTTGCCATTCATTTTTCCCATGAGAACTTCCACATAGCACTCATTTTTTTTTTTTTTTTTTTTTACAAGCCTCATTATAGGCCTGCAAGAAAAGGACCAATTGAAACTTCTGATACTGTAACATTCCCCAGCATCATTCCAATGGATGGGAGTTTTTCACCATGTCCCCCCTGAACTCAGTGTTCTGGAACATATTACAAAACCACAGAGGCCAAATGTTTTCTCTGAGGAGTTTGGACTCTGTTTTTGGCTGAAAACATTTAGGCCTCACTGGCTGCTTATTTACTTTGCTATTAAGGACAAGAAAAGGAGAAGAAAAAGAAGAAGAAAACGCTCGTGTGGTGGGAGGTGCAAGAGGCAATCAGGCATGGTTTCCGCTTTAGTGACAACATCCCTGCCCATTAATGGTTCCATTTTGTGGTCAGGTCTCATTTAGCAGAAATTATTTTTAATCAGTGTTCAACAAAATATCCCCTTGAGCCACCTGGCCATAAAAATAAAATAAGAAAAAAAAATCAACCCCATTAAATTACTTAAGTCCTCAAAAGAAAATAGCTAGGGGCCCATTATTTTGAAATTTTTTAACCATTAATAAAAAAACTTACCGTCAATTTTACATCTCAGAAAACCTATCATACAGGAATTAAGATCAGAGATAAAAGCAGCAGATTTGCAAGTCTAGAATAATAGTTTAGGAAAAGAGTGGTACATTGGTGTGTATGCATATATGGACATGTGGGAAATTTAAAGAATGAAAAAATGCTTCTGCTAATCTTGTCTCAAACTGTGGGCACAAGGCAAGAAAAGTTGGAATTTTAAATATTCTAAGACAGAGTCTAACCTCGCATCCCGTTGGAAAAATAAAATTTTAAAGAATTTGGCACAAAAGCTTCCCCGCTGATAGAGTTGGCTTTTTCAGTTGCTGTGACATGACATCATTTCTAACTAAAGGGAGCCTCTGTGTAAGTGGTGAGCGACACGTGGGCCTTTTGACCAGCAACATTAAATGCCTCTATCAAGGGTCACTCGTTCATGTCTGGTGCTTCCTGCCCCTGTGAATTACTCAGTTTACCTCTCTGTCTTTCACCACTTAACTAGCAAAGCCATGGAGATGGGTCATAAAACTTCCTCCTTCTTTATATCCAAACAATTGCTTGGGTCATCGTAAATGAGCAGCACTCCACTCTCTACCAACAGAAGCTCACACTTCATTTTCTTTAACATCCACAGCATTTTAAGATGTGAGCCTTGGTTTTCTGGATTGCATAAGCAAACCCTCTTGTTTTTTTAGTGGAATGTCACTTGGAATTTTCCCCTTTCTTAAAAAAAAAAAAAAAAGAAAAGAAAAGAAAAATAGAATAGAGCTGAAAAATAACAACCCAAACTAAGGCACAGTTGCTGTTTTCAGACTGTGCAAGAGAATTTGGGTGTGTATATGTGCAGTCTCTAAAGATCCATAATCATTTTTAAAAGTTCTGAGATAGGAACAGCATGGCCTAATCTATGCAAATCAAGACATTCTTTCTGCGGAGGGCAGAGAGAACTTGACTGAACACAGATTGCCTGTAAGCTAGCTCTGCTTGTAAGAATGTCACCATCCCACTGACATGTGAGGGCAGCGCCAGTGATTCTTTAGACCAGGGACACCCAAGCAATTTTCAGCTGCCAGATGTTTGATTCTGTTGTGTTTCTCTACAGTCAGAAACAGAGGGGAGAGTAAACCCCAATAGCACTTCCCAGAATCTGACTTTATTGTGTCCTGTTAGTCTTATGTAAATGCAGAGGCTGGCTTTGAATTTTCAATAATGTTTTCTGAAGGAAGAAGGGAAAAAAAAAAACAACTTCGTAGTCACAGTATTGTTTTCAAAGTCTCTGATCACATGCCTAGTCAGTCAGTCCAATAGGTGGTAAATCCACCCTAAAGCCCTGCTACCCTGCAAGGGGTTCTCCCCAATACCTTCATTTTTATTCGCACAGCTTGTTTTCCTACAGTTGTTACATCTTTAAGTGACTTGGATGGTTGGAATCATGATCCCTCTGCTAAGCCTTAAGTAATCTTAGGAACTGATAAAAGACTCTTAGGAGCCTTTAGCTGCCTCTTCAGTGTTCTTAGAATTGGTTTCCCTGATAAGAAGTGGCCAAATCCAAACGCAGGTTTTGCTTCATTCCAGTCATTTCTCTAAATGAGAGACTGCTATCTCTGGAGAAAATATGACTGGAAAAATGTGACATCGAAACAATGTTTGACCATTTAAGTAGGTACTGGGAGCCACACACTGCCTGCTCCCCCAAAACTTGGCAAAAGCCTGCACTGAATGACCCTGCCAGCTCCTGTGTTTGGTTAGGTTTCTCCTCAGGTCCTTTCTAAACCAGTCTTTCGCACTTAACCATTCTTCACCCACATTCTTGCCACGGTGGAAGGATAAACCCACATCTCTCTATATTAGCCTCAGAATTAACGTCAACATAAAAATTATTCCTGGAAGTACTTCCTGTTTATACTTCATACCCCAAAATAACTTTGCATACCTCATCAATTGCTTTGCATGTCGAAAGCTCTAGTTTGGATTGAACATGGTCTGTGGAACTTGATGACTTTTACCATATCTTTGTAGTTTTCCTTCTTTCTCCTTCATTCCTCTTGTTTTCTCCTTCCTCCCCCTTCCTTCTCTTCCCCCCTCCCCCTCTTTGTTTTTCTTTTTTTTTTTTTTCCCTTTCTCCCTCACAAGGAGACAATACAGCATAGTGATTGAGTTCTTGAGTTCAAGAGATGATGAATGTACCGTCAACTCAGCTGTTCTATTTACTAGAGAGGTTATTTTGGGGACATCATATGATAACTCATCATTGCAAAGGGATAATAAACCTTGCTGAAGTTGTTTTCAGTATCAGGGAAAATGTGTGTAAAACATCTAGCACTAGGCCAGATACTAGTAGATTCCATTAATAAATGATGGCCATTATTATTATTCATTCATTCAATCATTTGTTGCTGAGTCCCTACGTGGAGTAAATATTTTACATATGTTATTTATCATCACCATCATCTTTTAGAAGTCTAAGAAATGACATTTAGGATGTTTAGTGAGAAAGTTGTAGGCATCAGTAAATTAAAATACAAGTGACACCAACAAACCACAAATAAAAATTGCAAAGTATGAATAAGAGTAAGAAAAAGAGATTTATAAATGTGAATATAACAGTTTTGATATAACGAATATTTTCTCAGAAATGGCCTCAAACAATAAAGATTTTAATCAGGTATCCCTGATTCAGAAAGTTCTCTGGTGTTGACATTTTAGGAACAACACATTGCTGTTCTCTTATTTACATCGCAAACTTCCAGCAACTCCTTTCGAGCTATAGTAACTTGGGTATCACTCTGCTTTAAAGGTGTTGAGGTTATTGTTGGCTTCAACTCCAGGTTCAAGAGATTTCAGGCCAGCAAGCTCTGTTTCTAGTTCTCGGGAACCTCCTCCACAAAGTGAGATCTGCCACCCTGGGTATGAATGGAGTCATTGGTTATAGGGGAGACATGCAGAGTTAGTGTTTAATGAGTATCCTGTTTAACTTCTTATGCTAATTCATTGCCAGATTAAGCTCCATGAAAAGCCACTTTCATGTCATGAGCCTGTAGAGAAGCCTTCTTTATTTTCTTACTGTAAGTGAGAGATGTAACCCAAACCCCTTTGCTTGGCATTCAGGGCTCACTGTGATCTGGCTCCTGTGCTTTCTTTTCTCCAGTGCAGTCAGTCTCCTCACCATGCTTCAAGCTCACTTCCTGTTTGGCTACTCTGGGCATGGTAATTTCCCTGTAAGAGCCAGTTCACATGTTATTTCCTCTCAGAAATCTCTCATGGCCACTGTGGTATGGTCGACAGAGTGATGGGCTGAGAGCAAGGAGACCACATTCTAGTTCTGGCACTGCTATTTGCTGGATATGAGATTGAAGGCAAGTTGCTTATGTGCTCTGGATTCCAGTGCCTTCATTGTAAAATTAAACCAATTGGGCTGAGTGACTTTGACGTGGCTCATCTTGATTGACTGGAAATGTCTGTCTTTGGATCATTTCTGTTGCATGTGCTTACACCGCTCATTCATCTTTCACTTCTTTATGCCCTTAGCTCTCTTGTTGTGTCCCCAGATAGACAACTCAAGACCACAAGCTCCATGAAGAAGGAGATATCCCTCCTTCATCTTTTTTTTTTTTGTACATTCTGTTGAAGTAGCTTGACTCAGTATCTTACTTGCAATAGTGTTCTCTAATAATTGATCGACATATTACCCATGATCAATGGTTTCTCATTGATTTTTGTGCTCTGGATGACAAGGAATGTAAATAAGAGCTGTTAATTAAGAATCTTTCCTTTTTCATTTGAGGTTTGAGGTTTTATATGCATAGACTACAGTGTTTGGGGTTTATGTTAAAGAAAAAATGAGGTTGGATCGATATTATAAATACTCTTCATTTTCTCATCTGTAAAATGGGGATATTTTAATAATACCTACATGTAAGGAAGTAAATATGTCAACGTGTAATGTTCTTCTCACAGTGCCTGGTACATTGTGAGTGCTTCCTAAAACTAAATTCAGAAAGAGAGAAGCAGACAGTGAGAATGTAGTTTCTCTTGAAAATCCAAAGAAGAATTAGTCATTGTGATTGGTGTAATATATGTCAGCTTTCATTATGAATAAAGAAATGGTTTCTATCTAGGCATTAGGAATCAAAAGGCCTGGGTTCTATTTCTTATTTTACCACTTTCTTTCATTAACTTGTTTATTCATCTCACAAATATTTTGGATTGCCTGTTCTGTTCCAGCCAATGTTCTAAACCTTAGGGATACAGCATTGAACAAAACCAGACACAGTCCCTGTTCTTGTTGACCATTGAGTCTAAGAGGGTACATGGACATTAAAAAGTTTACTCTCTGTAACCTGAAAAGTGACTGGAAGGATAGGAGCAGAATTTCAGACAAGCTTTCAACAGGGAAACTTGATTTTGACCGGTCAGTTAGGATTGTTTTTCCCCAGAAAAACATGAAGGATGAGTAAGAGATAACCTGGCAGTTGGTGAGGGGTAGGGGTAGGGTGGGGTTGTGGAAAGAGAAGAGTGTTTCAGCCAAGGGAAGCATGTAAGTAGGCTCTAGGGTGGGAAAATATGGGACATCTTGGAAGGAAAACTGTAAAAATTCCTGTGAGGCTGAAAAATCAGAAGGGTGGAGAGGAATGGTGAGAGTGATGGCTGGTGAGGGAGGCAGAGACAAACCCATCCAGCCTTGCAAGCCATGGGAAAATGTGGTCATCTTAGGAACAGTGGGCATCCCTTGAAGTGTGCATTTTGTGAGAAAAAAATTACTCTGGGTGGCTGGAGCTCAGGAGACCAGAATGGATATTGGAAGACCAGTCAGGGGGGTCATTGGAGTGGTCTGGGAAAGAGATCCGGTGACTTCAATTCAGGTGATAGGGGTGGGGATAGAATAAAGTGAGAGGATTCAAGATATATTGAAGAGGAAAAGTTGACAGAACTGGAGGTGGGATGGATGTGGGGATGAGGGAGACAGAGGGGTTAAGGCTACCAGGTTTTGGTTTTCTCAGTTTAATGGGATGGTGGAAATATCACTCTGCTGTGCTTCTCAAGAGTCTTGTATCAATGAAAGAATGGGCATGAAAATGCTTTGCAAAGGGTAGTGTTGTACACATATAATAATTGTTATAAAAACAGGCCTAAGCAAACACGAGGAAAACTGAGGAAAAGAAGGCAAGAATGTGTTTTCTTTTATATTAGATCGTTTTCACTTAGGATTCAGCCAAAAGAGGGCTGTGTAATGAACACTCGACTAGCAGTTTTGCCTTAGCAGTGTCCTAATTGGAAAAGACCCAACAAGAAAGAAAAATTAACAGGCTGCTCCTGTCCACATGTCTTGACTGTTACTCCAAGTGAGCCATTTATACACAAAGAAAAGAATTCAAGGCAGAGGGAAATGTTTATTCTTTTTGCTTTTATGATACAAAGAGTAGGTCCCAGGCTGCTTCTCCTCCACTGAAGGGACTTTTTTCACAAAAAGCGATTCCTCCTGATCTGATGTATGTGGATGTGCTCAGTGATCCTGAATCTGCTGGTGTTTGCGTAGTTAAACCCGGTTGGTGCCATAATGGGGGCAGTGACAACAACCACAAAAATCACTAAAAGTACCCATTGTACTTCTGTGACATCTATAAAATGAGAGCTGTTTCTGGGAAGAATAAAGCTGGCCTGAAGGAAGCATATTATTTTGCATATTTTATGTACATACTTTCCAAGAAATATGACCTTTATTTCCTATTTGGAGTGGAGTGCAATCACGTCTTGAGTAGCTAGTGTAACAGGATCGTTAAAAGGGAGATTTTCACTGACATTAGAGGTCTAAATGGCCACTAGGCCTTATTCACAATCTTGCCTTTTTCCTGTCTACCCAGAGTTAATAAGTGATAAGGCTGGGAGAGAGATAAATCACAGAAATCCCTGTCCAAAGAAAACATATTGACTACAGCCAAGCAAATAACAGACCATAACCAATGGTCCCATTCATCATTCATGTAATAGGGACATAAAATATTTCCTACCAATGAAACCGTATAGAAGGAAAAGGCAGATAAGCTTCCCCAATCTAAGGCATGTGATTTGGTTATTAAGGGACATGAACTATTTGTCACATAGCTTTAATCTTTAAGATGTGTTGCCATTTCTAAACTATAAATTTCTGGTAAGGGATTAGAAAGCTATTAACAATAAAGGTAGGAGCTGAGCTTTATATGTATTCTGGCCAGTGTAATGCAGTACTATAAAGTCTTGAACCCCTGATCTATTTAGTATGATATAATAGGATTTGGTTTTCAAAACCAATAAACTATTGGGAGGTTTTCAAAGTTGTTTGTTTTTTTTCTTTGTCACCCAGAATCATGATAAATTAACCCTTCATGTTTTGTTTTGTTTTTTTTTTAACTATATATCTTGAAACTCTCTAATATCCTGGGGTAGAGAGGGACTAAACTAAATTCCTTTCTTTTTCTCCTTTCCTAAGATTTATTCCAAATGTTTGATGCAGAATTATTTTCTGTTTTAATTTGTCCAGGCTTGCAGAGGGATGGATGGATGCTAGTCCTTCTGTTCACTGTTAAAGTTAAATAAGTGATGTGACGCCCACTAAAACATTAAAACTTGACTTTGTGTCTTTATTATGAAGTAACACTCATTGGTTTCAGATAACTTATGAAGCACTGATGGAAAATAATTAAACTAATATTAAAATCATCTACCTTTCTACCGGTATTTTTTAAACATCAGTACTAAATAATTGTTAGCTGTTAATATTATGTTAATGGTATAGGCACACCTCAGAGATATTGCGGGTTCGATTCTAGACTACCACAATAAGCAAATACCACAATAAAGTGAGTCACACAATTTTTTTTGGTTTCCCAAGTGCATATAAAAGTTATGTTTACACTATATTGTAGTCTATTGTGAGCAACAGCATGATGTCTAAAAAAAACAATGTACGTCTCTTAATTAAAATGTGGCACAGAGACATAAAGTAAGCTGTATGTTAGAAAAATGGCGCTGATAGGCTTGCTTGATGCAGGATTGCCACAAACTTTCAATTTGTAAAAACACTATATGGGCAGAGCACAATAAAATGAGGTATGCTGTGTATACCTTTTGTAGTCTTTTACTATGCATATATATGCTACATTAAAAAATAGGATGAAACCTCATATAACATTATATAATTGTTTTTTACATTTAACATTATGTTGCAGACATCAGGGCATTACAGATTTAAAAGTTTTTAGTTTTTGATAACCATTTCATGCTTCATTAGAATCTTACAATGAGATGTAGCCTCTTCTTTTTAGAGCACGGATGCTCTGAATTTAGGTTCTCATTCCTTTTTGTTCTGGAAAACCTACAGCACAGTGTCAGTAGTCCTATACCTGGATTCTTTGGGGTCAGAGTCTGAGACAGCCACATAGATTGGGATTCATCAGCCGTCCCCAGCTGAGGGCACGAACTTCGGAGGATGAGACGGCTCCCAGTACACCTTCAGCTATGGTTGGGTTGGGTCTATTTTTAGCTCGAACCACTTCTGGGGTCAACGTCCATCAATTTCCCCACTGCTATCTGAAGCAGTTACTGTACTTTCCATAAGCAAAAATGGGAGCTCATCGAAAACCCTTATCCTAACTGAAACAATCAAATCCAAATTTAATCATGGTCAGGAGCCAAATTCAGGTCCCTCCCACCCCAGCAGCATCTCCTGCGCTAGTTTGGAGCACCTCTTTTCTCTCCCCTCTTGATTGTGGCCAGGTTTCTGCTCCAGTGGGCCCCCAACAGCCTTTGTTGGTTTTCATCCTGCTTTTCCCTCCTGTTCCACATTTTTCCCTCACTGTCTGATTCTTTCTTCTCTCTCAATCTTCTTCTTCTTTGCATTACTGAAATTTAAAGTATTTTTTCTCCTCAGAATTTGTGTGAGGTGATTCTATTATTAGCCTATTTTAAAGATGAAAAAAATTAACTTAGGTGGGAAGTGACTTACTCAAGGTGATCTAATTGGTAAGTGGAGGGGGCAGGATTGGAGTGGTTGAGTAATTTCAGAACCTGTGCTGGTGCAAACCTCCTGGGGGCTACTTTACCTTGTACTCTTTGGAATTCCTTGCAGTTCTCTAAAATTAGGTTGTTGGTGATGTGAGGTCTGACAGGAACTGGCACCTGGTATATTTTGTTGTTGTTGTTTTTAAAAACTTGTTATCATTATGAGTGTAATACATGCTCATATAGAATTTTTTTTTAATACAGAAAAGTATGAAGAGAGAACGATCATCCATTATCCCACCCCTCAAAAATAATCACTGTTAACATTTTAAGTATTTTCTCCTAAACTTTTTCTTTGTGTATTCTTACATGTTTTATCAGAGTGAATCACACTATGTTTATATAATTTTGCATCCTGCTTTGCAATTTAATTGTATGACAAACATTTCCGTTGTTAGTTCAAATTCTTCCTAAATACGTTTTAATGGGTATATGATAGCCCATTTTATGGCCGCACCATCATTTACTTAATCATTCCCCTGTCAATGGACAACCAGGTCTTTTGTTTCATAGAGCTTTTAAAATCATCTACGCCAGAATATAGCATGATCTCAAATATAAGGTGTTTCCTCGTTTTCCTAATGAAAAGCTTTTTAAAGGTTTTAGGACCAAGTTAACTATAAAATAACCAATTATGGATACCAATGAATTATCAAATGTCTACTTATGATATTCCACATTTTGAGTTACATGTATATTTAAAATCACATATATAATGATATGTTCATTTACAAATACAATTTTTTCCACTTTTAGGGTTTGTAAAATACTTTAATTCAAACTCTTTACAGCCATCTTTGAATCAGTGTTGTTATGTTGTTTTTTGGTAATCAAAAGGACATTTTTATTCCCATTATATTCTCTTCTTCCTAAGTTGTTAGATATATAGCTCTTTTGAATCTGTGCATGAAGCTTTCACTGGAAATTTTATCCTAAGCTATAAGTACCCATTTGCTATTTTAAAATCTCCAAACATAACCATTTCCAGTAATGTTTTTAAAACTGATCTCTAAAAGGCTGTTTTAAGCAAACATTTGTAATGGTGAGAGGCCAATCCCCTATGAAAAATTAATTTCTGTTAATTTTCTTTTCCTACTTTTTGTTTTAACTGTCTCCATCAAGTGATTCCTGCATGCACTGCCAAATCACCATTGATGCCAGTTGTTTCATACCCCAAACAGTACTTAGTTTAAAATAATGTAATTGAGAAAGCATCCTGTATGGGAGAGAATTTCAGATGATTCACATATATAATGAGGGAACTTCCTTGGTTGGAAAATTCTCTCCATATATTTCAGCACATTGTTATTTCTTTCCTGTTGGTGGATCACAAAGCATATGTAATCCTCGGTACAAATTGAACTGTCTATACCACATAGTATTTTTGACTTGAATAAAGTACGTTCATTCTCTTAAGTAGAACTCGTATTATTCAGAGACATATAAGTGAAGGTGGAAAACCTCCCTTTAATATCAGATTTGAAAATTTCTGCAAAACGTCTCAATGGTGAGGAGGTAAAAAGAAACCAGGTCTTGCCAAGCCCTGGTGCAGAAACAACAACAGAAGAGCAGATTTCCCCTTGTACCCTCTGCTCTTTGACCTCACAAGTGTAATTGTTCGTCTTTTTCCTGTTAACGTCAACTGAGGTTGACTTCTTTACATCACGGGTGGAAAGCTTGACTTGCCAGGCAGAGCCACCTGGATTCAGCCTACGTGGTTACAGGCAGGAAGTGCCAACTCCCGGTCAATATGGAGTTAATTCAGGCCTTTGTTTAATGCCAAAAATAAACTCACATAAATATCTGCACAGAGTAAGGCCTTCACAGTCCATCTACACATGTGCATCCTTTCTTTTTGGTCTCAACTGATTTTTAAAGTATTCACTGAGCCAAGCCAACAATTTGAGGTCACTGGTAGGTTTGGGTGGAGAAGAATGTCCCTGGAGGATCTGTTCCAAGTAAGCTTGTAGTCTTTAACTTCCCCAATTTCTTCAAGAGTACAAAAATGAAACATCTGCACTGTCAGCTCAGAAGATGTAAGAGGATCATCTAATGGCTTGGCAATTTCAGTTAATAAAATTACTAGCATCAAAGCTAAAAAAATTGGTGTGACTTGTCAGAAGTTACATGTCAGGGGCCAAAGTAGAGGCCCAGCTATTGAGCCTCTGTTTGCCTCATCTTTGTCTTATGTCTATGTAAATTAGTAAATTACTTAAATACAATAGTACAATTGACCAAGCCTTTGCCATTTATCAATTCTGTTTTGTTGTCTGCAAGGTGGACGAGTATTTTTAGCCCCAGGTTCGGAGTAAAGTGGTTCACCAAGATCATTTAGATCACTGAGTGATGGGTCTGATACCAGATCTGTATTACTCCAAGTAATTGATTATACCTCTTGGTATCTCCAAGTGAACTTATGCTACTTTTGCTCCATTTTTTAGTTATCTATGGACGGAATTCACTAATGAGACTAGGGCTTCTGGAGTCTTAGGTTGCGTTCCCAGCATTGGAACTTTATTTACATGTAGCACTTTTATTTTATTCATAGCCTTTTTCACCAGCTGATAGGATCTGGATTATTTCTTTGTTTACTTGTGTATACAACTTATATTTACTTCTCTATCTCTCATTAGAATATAAACTACCTGACGGCAGAGGTCCTATCTCTCCTGTTCACCACCATATTCCTAGATCCTAGTTCAGGCACAGCACAAAATGGGCACTCAACAAACATTAGTCAAGTCGATGGATGGAGGAACGTGTGAAGGAATGACTGAAATACTTGGGCATAAACGCTTTCAATGTGAGCCTTAAAGATAACGTAGTTACCCAAGTTGCTGGCTTTTTTTTGTAGGTGATGAAAAGTAGATTTACAAAGTTTGAAAGTCATAGCCAAAGTCACACAGCTAGTGGTAGAGCTTTACATCAGATTCC